>NC_056523.1:29540403-29547900 GCF_019175285.1 Sceloporus undulatus | reverse complement strand
TTTATCTTTACCTTTTCTACTGCAAATTCATGCTCCCTTTACACCCAGGCCCCTTGGGAGTGGCAACCAAGAAGTGTCTTGCTTGTGCCAACTTTGAAGCTAAATGTGTCATGGCCAGCCAAGAGCAGGTTTCGGAGGAGGAAAGGGCTCCTCCAGAGCAAGAGATAATTGAGGCTACACCAGGTGTTAATCCTGCTCTGCCAGAATCCAGCCCTGATCTCTCCAGCTCCACAAAGTTTCCCAACTGCCACTACTAGTGAAAGATGCCAGTAAGGGAGTGAACTCACATGGACAGGCAAAGAGTGGGAGACATCACCACACAAAATGATCAGTGAGGCTGTGTGGTGGTTTACTGGAGACCCTGTAAAGAAGTTAAATGTCATCCTCATCCCTACCACAGTCCTAAAGATCGCTGGTTCCCCTTATCTTTCCTGCACAACAATACTTTGACTGAAGCCCCCCTGCTGCCACCTTTCCCCCTCACCACCCCCCTACTGCTTTCTTTCTACCTCACCCCCTCCCCCCCCCGGCCCCTCCCCCCCCCCCCGGGGGGGGATACTACCCACTTTGGGAATCACTGATCTCTGAGGAGGAAGGTGCTGAGGCACTGAAGGAGAAGGGTAAACACACCCATTTGGTTGCTGCCATCCTCCCCAGCACCAGCACCCCCCACCCACTGGGTGATGCCAGGGGTGGGGATGCCACTGTCTAGGCATACATTCAGGGAGTAAAATTCCATTAAAATAGGTAAATTTTGTTTAAATAAATTAGAGAAGGTCTACTGCTAGTTTGTTAATTTGCAGAATCAGGAGAACCAATTTAATGTCAAGGATATGGATTTAGCAGTTAAGATAGGGAAGAACTAATATATCAAGGACTACTACATGAAGTTAAGATTGTGATGTTTTAGTGTTTTGTTTAATATGTGTTTAATGTATCTGTTTAATGTATCTCTGTTTGTCCTCAAGATGTTTGTTCTTTTTTAAACAATAAAAAAATGAAAATAAATTAAAATAAAATATATTTTGTTTTGTGAAAATTTTGAATCTTGTTCTAAGGAACATCATAGAGCTCTGTAAATATTTTCACCTACCTGCTAATCCAATAGTGAAGGTAAATATATGATTAATATATTTAATTTGAGTAAAAACATATATTAATATTCTGTATCAGCTACTTAGTAACATATGCATAACTAAGTAATGCCTTCTGGCTTGACCCTTCCTCCACACACCTTCAGAAATAGCATACTTCAATAGTATTGGGGAAATGAGGTCCTTTCAGCTCCTAACTGAGGGACAAGAAGGATGACGTTTCTGCCCACCTCTTGCCAACAAACAAAGGTACAATAAGGACTTGCAAAAGGTGTCTTTCTTCTGACTACTGCAGCCTCCCTTACTGGCAGGAGTGGGGTAGAGTTGTCACCCTCCTTGTGTCTTGATGGGAAGCTGAACACCCAACCTAGCTGCTGGTTCTTATGATAGGTGGCATTTACATACTGTATATACTCAACTATAAGTCAAATAATTTATGCTCCAAAATTGACCCTAAAATCCTGAGTCAACTTATATATGGGTCAGTAACTACTACTGCTCCACTCTTGGTGCCTCGAGGCATGTGTTTTTTTGTGTGTGAAAGAGGTTCCCAGTCCGATTTTCAAGCCTTTTCTCCCTATGGAAGAAACTCCTCATTTAACACAACTTGCTTCACTCTCCAGTCCGATTTGCAAGCCTCACCCATTATTCCAGCTTGGCTAAATAAAACACAGGCCTTCCACCTATGGGTTGATTATTGAGAAGTCTGAATGTGACACTGTGCTTTGTCTCTCCTCTGATAGACTAGAGAAATAAGCCAACAATAAATCTCAACATCTTTCTCTGACACAGGCATCTTGATAAGCAGACCACAGACAGCTGTGTATAATTTCTGGCTGTATGCAGCATCATCCACAATAAGAAAGAATCCTCAAGACTTCTTGTTTATCATCCAAATGAATATGTGCAAGTGTAAATAGACTTGGCATCACAGAAATGCCACAAGTCCCCAATGACCTACTTTTTAAAGGAAACTGATCAATGGGTGAGCTGACCCACTTCTCGCCACTCAGAGGTGATGTGTCTGTCTGTATGTAGGCATGTAACAGTACATAATATGGCAGGTGAATGTTGGGAAAGAGGGAAGCAAGCAAGGTCTTTGGGTACAAGTCTCATCAAACCTTCAAGAAGTTTTACAATGTAACCATCTACTGATAGAAAGAGACAATGCCTGCAGAACAGAAAAGAAGGTCACCTATTAAGCAAAGGCAGACAGGCATCCTTTATTTATTTACATAATTACAGAGATTTAGCAAATGGAGACACAATCTAGTTACTCGCTAGTCAGAATTTTGTAATCTTTATAATTTAGCATGTGGCAACCAAAAGGAAAAAAACATTTTTGTTTGTTTGCTTGCTTTTTTAAATGATATCCTACTTCTTAAAATCTATTGAACTCTCCAAGCAGTTGGCATTAAAATTTACAGTTAAATATATCATAATTGAAATCTACCAGGTCACCCATTACAATTGCTGGAGACAAGTCATCGCTTATAAATTCCATTGAGTCAGTAGATTTAGTTTTGCTGGAGCTAGCAATGGGATTTGGACCACTGTATTTTATGGTGGGATATAGAACACCCCTTTGGGGCGGCCTGCACCCGTCCCTTTCCCCGACGGACCGGGACCTCAGCGGCCACAGTGGCACCCCCGGAGGCCCCGATCTGCCGCTTTTCCAGGCCCCGGGGAAGCGGCAAAAGGCCGCTTCCCCGCTTCATGGCCCAAGGACACCCCGACAGCAGCGGGGAAAGGGAGAAAGGGGCCACTCAGCCCATTTCTCTCTTGTATCGCTGGCACAGCCGTGTAAAGGCTGCACCAGCAATACAAGCAGCGAAAGGAGCTCCGTTTCGGAGCTCCTTCCGGTGCTGCTGAAAGGGCGCCACAAGCGCCCTTCAGCGGCGCCAGGACATAATGGCCATGCCGCACCGTTTGGACACTACATGGCCGTCACGTCAATGGCGGCACCCATGTTGACAGGCCGGCACCATTTTGACGTCCTGGCTACGTGCTAGGGTTACGGGGCATATATAAGCAATGCCCCGAGGCAACATTAGTACGTCGCTAGGACGTGCTAAAAGGCCCACCTGGAAAGGGACAAAATAATCTTTATAAATGCTGTTCTTATATGTGAGATATTTCCCTAGTATCATTAATAGCAGCAGCAGCAACAGCAACTGCTGCTACTTAGTAATCTGGTAATCATTTTCTCTACAGTTCTGCTTCCAACAGGTCTTTAAGAGCTTGTGAGCTTCAAGCTTTTTATGGCAGCCAAATACTGACTAAAGTCACACATAGCCATCAACGATTGTGTGAGTTGTTGAACTCTAGCTTATTACAATGTTTTAATGCTAAGGAGCAACGATTTGTTAACCATTCATAAATCATAGCCTGAAACCATGGTTTGTTTTTGACATACATGCTCTGGTTTGTTTAAAGTTTGGCTCATTTAAATCTGCAACTGTGGCTTGTTTCTCTGGCTGCCCTCCCTGGCCTCAAACAGGGCCAGAGAAAAGGGCTGGGAGGGAAATAAATAGGAAATGGGAAGAGAGGTCATTTTGTTTCTCTTGCCTGCTGTACACTTCGTTTGTTAAGCAACAAATTATGGTTAGCATAAACGGTGGCTTATTGTGATATGCAAACTGCCCTGTTTCTTAGAAAGGCTGAACTTATGCACTCTCAAATTGCTATTTTTACCTGCATAGTTATTGTAGTATGCAAATTTTGGTGGAGAATTAGTCTGAAATTATGCTGGCCTTTAAAAAGTATGTTAGATTCATTCCTTGTTTGGGAAGATTGTCAGTGCTATGGGGTAATGTGTGTGCTGGTTGTGGCTATTAATGATTTTGGATGCTTTGGAGGCCCAATGTGATCACACCAAATACCAACAAACAAAATATAGTCAACCTTCCTAATTCGCGGCTCTGAGATCCTCAACCTCAAATATTCATGGCGGGGCGACTTGCACTATTTCTAATGGCACACACAGCCAAGCCGTGCGCCCGGGCTGCACACCCCATTCAAGCCTATGAGGCTTGAATATACACAAGCCTCCATTTTCGTGGAAGAGAGGTCTGGAACAGATCCTCCACCGAAACAGAGGGCCAGCTGTAATGTAACTGATTGTATTTTTACTATATGACATCAATGAAGGCAATTTAAAGAGATACAAATGTTTATGAAAGGAATACTAAAACACCACCAGAAGGAGAAACATATTTTTGGTACTGAAAAAAAACATGTCTCATTGCCATGCACACTGTCATTTCACAATTGCTTTTTTTTTTAAAAGTTAGTATTTGATTAATGAATGAAAATATTTATATTCTACCTTATTCACACAGACACACAAATCAAAGCAGGCAACATAATTCAGTGTCAATAAAAAAACAGAAGCAAATAGGAAAAGAAAATCGGAACAACATAATAAGGTCAGCGCCCACTCATGTCACCAGAGAAAAAGCACCTAATCACTTTCATACAACTCACCCTTTGAAAAAGCACACATTGAGCTGTGCTAAAATGAATATGTAGCTGGGACCGGAAAAGATTAACCTTCCAAAATAAGTATGCTATAAATAAGAAGCCATTGCCTCTACTGCACGTAACATCTGGGGGTGCTGAGACACACAGAAATTAACAGAGTAGTGTTACGATGAGTGTATGCGGGAGGACCTGGTCCCAAAGATACCATATTCCTGAGGTTTTTGGAAAATTTAAATTTAAAATTACTTCTTTCAGCAGGGTCTGAAAATAAATAAACGAAACAATAAAAATGGAAGAGAATTACACACCCAAATCAGCCCAAATTAATCTGGCAACCTATTAGTACTCTGGCTGAAGCTCTTTAAACCAATTGAAATTAATAATAATAATAATAATAATAATAATAATAATAATAATAATATATAATAGATTTTATTTATAGCCCGCCTCTCCCTGTAGATTGAGGTGGATTACAAGAGAAAAATAATAACATGCAATATACAATTAAAATTTACATTTCTAATTAATCCCCTACCCCAACCCCCTCCCAATCATAAAAAGTAATAATCTAAAAACAGTAACAATATAAAGTAAATGACAATATAAAATACTCATTAAAAGAAAAAAGAAAAATTAGCTAAAATTGAAGGTAATTGGGGCAAAATGTCTATTGTTCCAGGAGTAGATGGGGGCCATCAATATCAGTGGAGGGAAGGATAATCTGGAAAGGCCTGCCAGAAGAGATCCATTTTAACAGCCATTTTAAAGGCTTCTAGAGTGGTAATGTGACAGATCTCCTCTGGTAGGTCATTCCATAGCCTGGGAGCAGCAGATGAAAAGGCCCTCAGGATTTATGAAAACTTTTCTTCCATCCCATTCAATATAAACTCAACCTCAATGCAGGACATTTCCTTGTAAAACTCAACACAAGGCTAGACCTGAATCTTTCCCACACACACACACACACACACACACAAAACTGTTTGGAAACATTTGCTCTCTATACATTACACCAACCCAAAGAGAGTATTTGTGTTCCTTGAATACAATTTTGCTCTAATTCTCCATTGCTTATGCTGATTTATGCTGAAAGTTGAGGTTTGTCGGCTTTGATTATCTGAAGACAGCCATGATATGATTCCAAAATAAATTTCAGCTACAGATGGGAAGATAAATATACTGGCATTATCTGTACATTAAAGAGTTTGCAGTTTCTGCCTCAAGACAAAGTGAAATGCATATTAAAGAGGGTAAGGGGAAGAGAAAGACTGGAGTGAAGGCGACACTGAAAAGGAAAGATGTTTTACCCAGATGTAAGAGAATCACAAGTTGATCCATTAACTGCCTTCTGCCTGTTTTATTTTTGCTTAATGTTTTCTTTCAAAGACAGCTATTCAGATCAGAAGCTACATGCCTGTCAGGTTTTGTTCAAGTCATCAACAAGCATTTAAAAATTAGTAAAACTGATCTTTGAAGACTCACAATGAAATCATAACTTTTATTTAAGAAAACACAGCAGCACTTCCTGACTAAATGTTATCTAAGGCACACTTAGCTAGAATTAAGCCCTATTAAACACAGTGGGATTTGCTTCTGAGTAAACTTGCATGAAAATGTGCTGCAAATGAAAGTGCTTTTCAAAAAAATAAAACATGGGAGACTATGGTTATGTAGAAATAGTGTGGCATGCAAGGAGTCCTAATTTTTAAAAGGCCATCATGGCACACCATTGTTGTTGTGATGCACCTATTTTAGGGTTTTCTTGACATGATTTATTCAGAACAGATTTGCCACTGGCTTCCTCTGAGGCTGGGAGAGTGTGACTTACTTATCCAAGGTCATTTAGTGGATTTCCAGTTTAGCAGGGATTTGAACCTTTGCCTTCCAAAGTCATATTCCAACATCCAAACCACTATATCATGCTGACTCTTGTTTAGTAAATGCTCTTCATTTATTTCTGATGGGAAGAATCTTCAAAGTTCTAATCAGGTTCCTCCTAACTATTAGAAATGTCTACATTTTTTTAAGACTATGATACACACATAACCACCCTGTAATGTGGTCTTCTTTTCTCACTTCCTTCCACTTTCATAAACCTTATCTTTTCTAATGAGTCATGTTGTTTCATGATAACTCCAAAATACAACAGCCTCAGCTTACTTGCTATTGTTTGTGAGAAGGTGGTTGTTGGTTTTTTTGGGCAGTTTAAGCTATTCACATAATTTTGCTCAGCACAAGATTTCAAATGAGTTAATACTGTTCCTGTCAGCTTTCTTCACTGTCCAGAGGTTGTGTCATCAATGACTTTGATATCTAAGTATGGCACTATACATACCGGCCTAAAGTGTGCCCTCGTCACGTGCTAGGGGTTGGCCGAGGGCGCACCGCCCATACGTGCCTCACCCCTAGCACGTGACGAGGGCGTCAAAATGGTGGCGCCCTGTACACACAGGCGCTGCCATTTTGACATGATGGATGCCTACCGTCCACACGTCCCGGCATCATTGTGATACCACGAGTGTACCATTGGCACACTGCCTTGTCACAATGGCGCCACAGAAAGAACCCGCTTTTTGCGGGTTCTTTTTGCTGCGCGAGGGAGCCACACGGTTTGTCTGCTACGGCTCCCTCATGCAACAAAACAAGGCACGGATAGACCGCCCTTTTTGGGCGGTCTATATCCCGCCTATATATCTTTACACTTGATGAAGTTGCCCGGTTCCATCCTAGCTGTCTTTCCAAGTCCTTCGGTGTATCCGCAGTTTAGAAATAATCCAGTTTGACACCACTTTAATTCCCATGGCTCAGTGCTATGGAATTCTGTGAATTGCTGTGAATTGCAGTTTGTTGTGGCACCAGACCTCTCTGACAGAGATGGCTAAATGTTTCACCAAACCACAGTTTCCAGAATTCCATAGCA
>NC_056523.1:29410661-29537403 GCF_019175285.1 Sceloporus undulatus | reverse complement strand
CTGTATTTGAAGGCCACAGCATAAACTTTAGACTTCAATTCTTTACAGAATTTCCATCAAACAAACAAAATTATTTTATTTTACTTTGGTTCAACTGCAGTGTTTGAGTTATCACACATGTGGCCTTTATAGGGAGTTCACATAAGGGTATGGAAGAGAAGGATAACCTCCTACTTCCCTGTCTCAACTGTTCAAATCACTGAAGCATCACACTTTGGGAATGTCCTGGTTTAAATCAGGTTTGCCTCAGTAGCAGCTGTGGAAACAGCTTCAGTAGGAACTCATTAGGTGTCAGAGAAAGGAGGTGGGTTTAGAGAGGTTAGTTAACAACTGCAGAATTAAATTGTGGGAGTATTTAAGTAGTTAGTAATAGAAGCAGATGAACAAAAGAAGCAATGGCCTGTTACAGACAGCCAAAATAAAGCTGCTTCGAGTCACAATGGAGGTACGTATAGTGTTTCAATGATGCATGCGTCCTAAGAGTCCAGAAGCCACACCAAAGCCACGCTCCAGTCCTTAGGGACAGGCCAATGCTTTGTCTCTTTATGCAATAATCATAAAAGGAGAAAGGTGTATTACATAGATGGCACAGGCATGCATGAAAGGCCTGCCATTTTTGTGACATAGTTAATATTAAAACTACTGTCTTATCAACAAAGAATTACATTGCAAAAAATGTTGTGTGTCCACTAATCCACAAAAGTTAGTTCAAAAATAATTTATATATACTGGATTAATTCTGAAGTATAACAACCATGGTGTTAATTCAATTAAGAAAAATAGTCTGCAAGGACAAGAAGAAACCAAGGGAGTTCGCTACCTTACATCTGGGAAACACACTTTACCCTATTGTGGCAAGATCCACTTCTAGGAGGAGCAGGACTGCACTGGGTACAAAAATTACTTTTTTGAACTACAACTACAACTGCTTGACAGTTCTGGGGGCTGTAATCCAAAAATGTAATAATTGTAAGCCGCTCTGATAGCCTTCAGGGCTGAAGGGCGGGGTATAAATGCCATAATAAATAATAATAATAAATAATAAACTTTTGCAAGGTCTTCCAATGTGTTCTTAAGAAGATCTAAGCTAGCTCAGGTTTCTTGGGGTGAACTGTGATGCACTAAAGCATCCAAAAAGTGGATGTTTACCCCTATTGTAAATAAAGCCCACAGAAAGAAGATCCTAGCTTCATCCCCTTGTCTGCAACTCACAAAATGAAGCATCCCAATGAAGGCTTTTGGGGACATAGGGGGAAGCAAGAATAGTTCAAATTTTTATAGCAAAGGTAAGTACTAATACAAAACTCAGACTCTTATTAGAAACTCAGCTGTTCCATTGCACTAAAAAAAATGAATGTGTTACACAGTAGCATGTAGCAAAGAAAAAGCACAACTCTGCAAACACGAACAGCTACAAGCAGCTCAATAAAATCGCAATCAGCACTTTATTTTTTAAAACAGAGAGCGAGAGAACTGGTCATATCACATGCCATTTAGCACTCAAAAAGAAACAGCTGTAAATCTGGCAATTAAGGGCATAATTGGACTGTTCTTTCTCAGCAAATGTGCCAATGGATTCCAACTGGTGCAGGGTTTGCCACAACAACAAATAAAAATGAGCCAAGGTTGCTGGTTTCTTATTTTAAATTTTAAATTGAAGCTCCTGTGGTGCATTTGGTGAGCAAGGAAAGTGAAGTTGGGCTTCTAAATACATTATGTGGAAAGGCAAATAAATAAGACAGAATTGTAAGTAAAGATTAATAGTAAAACTAAAAGTGTAATCCTAACCATGTTTATTCAGTCCTGTTCTGTTTAATAGACTTTGCTCACCAGTAAATAGATTTATAGTCTGTGGATTGATTCAAGCAGACTTTTATCACTTGAGTAATTAACAATGCTTTGCAACCATACTCCAGCCTGTTTCTAGTAGAAAGGCATTCAGTGGAAGTGTTAAAAACGCTTAAAAAGAACATTGAGTGTTTTAGTGACACCACTGTAAAACTTTCTAAAGAATATAAACTGAGTAGGGATGTCTACAGTGTTCTGCTCCTTTTTTTAAAGCAATAATTTTGGAAGATTTAAGACCAGCAACCAAATAACAAAATGCCTTTCTGTTATTAGGCACAGAGAAGGTCTAAAAATCTCTAAATTTCAATTTAATTGACTTCCTCCCAACACTACCTGTATTTAATTCCCATACTTGTTTCATATCAAGTTGTGAGACTTGTGTTTTCTTCCCACACTGAACTTTGCATACATTTCTGATTACATTGTATTCGGATTCAATTTACCTAATTTAAGCAGTGTTTCTTCATTAACAAGCATGTTTACCCATATTTTTTTCAATTATGTGCATTTTAGAGATTCTTATTTTAAACCATGTGCCCTGTAAATCTTGTAACTGTACAAATGCCTGAGGTGAAGTGCAAATGTTATCATACTTTCCAAGAGATGCAGAAATTGTACTTTGATTAAACTGGAGATTTAAATGAATTTTTTTCATCCCCAATGATTAAAAAATGTTGTTGTTGTTGCCTTCAGGTCATTTCCAACTTATGGGGACCCCATCATGGGGTCTTCTTCCCAAGATTTTTTCAAAAATGGCTTGACATTGCCTTCCTCTGAGACTGAGGGAGGGTTACTTGGCCATGGTTACTCAATGGGTTTTGTGGCAGAGCTAGGAATCAAACCCTGGTCTCCAGAGTCATAGTCCTACATTCAAACCATGGCATTACTACTCCAATGCTAATTCAATATGAGGGCCATGCAACTGATTCAGTCAATGCTGAAGTAAATTGGGCTAATTCAGATTGCTTTCTATCATTTCTTATTGTAAATTATATTGGCCCAGTTAGTTCTTAGGACAGAAGTGAAGATGCCATACTGGTTTGGAGAGATGATAAGATCCAGCTGTCACAAATAAGTGGGGTAAAAACCACATATGCATATCTAACCCAGCCATAAATGGAAAATGCCAAGATGACTTGATGATGACGTAGGGCTGGGCATTGCTTTTTGATAGCAACAACATAGATTCTGGGACAATAATCTCATAACACTTTCTAATCATGGTGCTTATGTGGAGGGATTGTGTCAGGTAAAGTTACCTTCCAGAATCTCTTTGTTTGCTAGATTTTAGCTATTCGTAGCAGCCTGTTTTAACCTGAATAAATACCCTAAATGCTCCAGATCCCATTGGACATTGGAAGCTAAGCAGGGTCAGCTCTGATTAGCACTTGGATGGGAGACTGCCAAAAAATATCAGGTGCTGTAGGCTATATTTCAGAGGAAGGAACTAGTAAAATCACCCCTGCGTGTTCTTTGCCTTAGAAAACCCAATGAAATTTATGGGCTCACCATAGGTTGACAAGTGACTTTATAGCGCATACACACACAGCAGACTGTTGAAAGAATGATGGTGAGAGTGTGGGCAACTGTTGATTGTCATCTGATTGTGGTCTCAAAGCCTTTCTTATTTCTCAACCTTTTGTCTTTTTGAATAGTCTAATTTAATCTGCTGTTTCTCCTTCCATTTAGTGCATTCATTTTAGTAGTGATCTCTTTATGACAAAGATGGAAATACTGTTTAAATGCTTGGGGGGGGGGGGGGTGACAGAGGGGCTTTTTGACTATTCAAAACCTCAACAGGAGGAATGCTCCTCAAGCTCATTTCTTGTTTTTTTTCTCAGCCCTCAGAAATAATTGCCTCCTAATATCATACTGTGAGCAGGTACAGGTGAGCAAGGAAAGAATCCTGTAAGCTTTCAGAACCTTGCCTGCCTTATCCCTGCCCTCTCAATACTGTGTGGGATGGGCAAAGGGAAGTCAGCTGAGGATCTTGGGCTGCTACAGCCTACAGAACCTTTCCTGCCTTCCCCACAACCCTCTTGATGCTGCATGAAAGGATCCAGGAAGGCTATGGGCTCCAAATCCTTACCAGACTCCTCCTCATTCTCTGCTGCCAGAGACTTTCTCCCTCCACAAGACTTCAAAAACTATGCAACCTGGCAGTGAGGAAAGTTGATTAAATTAATTGTTCTTCCTATTGTTCCCATCTCAAATTGATGAGTCTCTGTGTTTTAGGTAGTGAAACGTATTCTCCACCCAAATCCCAACTACACCTAGTTGTTAATGGATATACAATTTGCTTCCTCGGGGTGTGATTCCTTTAAAAAAAAAAAACTCTAGCTTCTCTCTCTGTGTGTGTGTGTGCATGCAATTCTGATCTGCCAACAAGAATACTGTATTGATTTACATCACAGAACACAAATATTACTATTGTATTGCATCTCTGAACCTGTGCAGTGTAGTGGTTTCAGCTCTGAACTACAATCCTGGAGATCAGCGTTCAAATCCCTGCTTACCCATGGAAACCCATTGGGTGATCTTGGATGAGTTACACACTCTTAGTACCAGAAAACCCCATGAAAGGGTTGCCACAAGCCAGAAATGACTTGAAGACACACAAGAGTAAACACATATTTGATTTGTAATGCGTGGCAAACAAACGTGATAATTTTATTGCTCATCTAAGCAAATTACTAAATTTAATTTCTATTATTAATTTAAATTATGTATTATTTATAGAAGAGAATCCATTGCCTTCTTCAGGAAGTCTCTATTTGACCCTGACAGTTCAATGCTTTACATCTGAAATGACCAAACTACATTGCTTTGAATTATCTGATAGAAGCAAAAACTCATTCTTCTCAAGTAAACCAGCATTTATATTATAATTAGCAGTAGTTAAATTTAATACTTTTGCTTAATGGATGCTCTGTGAGCGAAGAATCAAGAAGAATGATGTTCTGTGTGCCTGTCTGCTATCTTTCTGCCTTTGCTCTTCTTTGGTGCAGTTCCTCAAGGGTATTAAAGTGGTTGGAGGGTCTTCAAAAGGCTGTAGGAAAGCGACCCAGTATAAGGAGACAGAGAGCTTGTCTTCACTGGCCAGAATACTTAGGGCTGTCCTGGAGCATTCTGGCCTTGAAATCCCCCCATTACCTGTGCTCTTTGCAACAACATCAGGTGGATGAATAGTTTAGGGGTACTTCTTGATCCAGCATTGTCCCTTGAAACTTCACTTTCATGTGCAATAATACATCATTTAACTGTTTTTCTCCCCATAAGAAAATCCTTGAAAACTGCATTTTTCAAGAACTATTCAAGATTTTTTCTGGAAAAACTGTATGTGGGCTTTATTCACAGAAAACAGCAGTGCAGAAATGTTGTTTGGTGTGTAGGGAATCACATTTTCTATACAGGAAACTTGCTTTCAGCACACAAAATAATATTTCTATGTAGAAAATGCCATTTTCTGCATAGAAAATCCATGCAGTTTTATTTTAATAGACAATGGCGTGGTACATACTGCCCAAAAAGGGCAGCCTGCCAGTGCCTGTTTTCCCTCTGCAGGGAAGCCGCAGCCGCCAAACCACACGGCTTCCCTGCGGAGTAAAAAGAACTCGCGAAAAGTGGGGTTTTTTTACGCCACGGCTGCGGCATAACAAGTGCGGCACAGTGTGTCATTGGTGCACTCGTTACACAAGCGCCATGCAGTGCTTGTGTAACAATGGCGGTGCCCATGTGTACAGGGTGCCACCATTGTGACGCCCTCGTCATGTGCTAGAGTTGAGGGGTGTGTGGAAGTGCCGCCCCGAGGTAGCCTTAGCACGTCATTATGACACCGCAAAGGGCTGGTATATACCAGGCCTATGACTCCCAAACTGTGCAGAGTTTCATCTGCGCAGGATTTGACTCAGACATTGCCCTATGTATCAGTTGTCACAACTAGATTCTTCCCTCCTTGCCCAGACAACAGATTTTACATGTGCAAATAACCCCAGAACCTTCATTATATAGATTCCTTCATGTACAGTGGTGTTATAGAACAAGTAAATATCTAACTCCACCTCCTGCAATAACAGACATTCACTTACTATTCAGTTGAAATGATTATACTGTGACCAGAAAGCAGGTTCTTTCACTGAAATTAGTCCTATTTGATCATCAGCTTTTGTTAGAACATACTGCAATAGTTTTCAACCAAAGAACAGGGATGGTATACTAATGTTGAACTGGTACAATTGCTCCAAGCTCCTCACTGGCTAATGTAAGTTGCTGGTGGTGGTGCTGCTTCCCCAATCACTTTCTGAATCTCCCGATGTTTCTGTGACCATCAACATTTTGTATTTTTCTTGAGGAACTAAGTAAAAATGCATGAGATCAGACTGATAGTCTCAATGAATTTGTAGGACTAAAAGTGAGATCTCATTAAAGATTTGTGCGCTGTTGTCTAGTGTACTTTGCATTTTCTTTCTTTATTCAATTTTATACTACTATGGACTTACCTCAGTTAACAAAGCTTCTGACATTGAAGCTCCCTTTTAAAAAGGCTTCTTATTTCTACCTGGCCCCACAATTTTCTTCCTTGTCCTCTGTCTAGCTAGAACTTTTTTTAAAGCAACATCAGCATCAGGAGGAAGGTAAAGAAGGCTGGATTGCAGCAGTATGTCTGCAGTAAATACTACAATAAACAGAACTGAACTTGGAAAAAGCAGGACTTTTCTTTAGCCAATCCTACCATTGTCGTGTGCACTGCATGCAACAGGTAAGGTAAACAGCAGCTGCCTCCAAAATCCCATACTGAGCATACAAGAACAGCAACACAGAAAGTCAGTGGGAAAGCATATAGTTTTGCCTCAACAGATACCTCCAGCATGTAAAAAATATAAATCAAGACATTTTGCTATCAAAATGAAAATCATAAGAAAAGTGACGGCTGGTGAAAGAAAGAAAAATAATTGATGTATTTTAAAAAGTTTTCCACTAGTCCTTGGAAAGTTCCAAATGTTTTTGTTTACTTGTTACTTGTGTCTTGTTTACTTCATTTCACATGTGTATGTTGTTAGTTTTGAATAAAATGTTTCATGAAATGTGTTGCAGAGCTCTTTTTTTTTTTTTATAATGTAGGAATTTATCCCTATTCTCTTCACATTATTTTTGCCTCTGGGACCAAAGTTTCTGTTACAGAAGTAATGTCAGGCACACATTTACTTTATTTACTCCTAGAATGGCTCACACCAGTGCACAAAATAGCCCCTAGTTTTTCAGACTGTAATCCAATCTTGCCAGGGAGACTGCTTATATTGTTGGGTTTCAACACCCAGAATGCCTTACTATCAGCCAACAACGTCCCTGGGCTCCTCCTCCCAAACTGAGGATTCCAGTGGAGGGAGGGAGACAGTTGAGGACATGTATGCCAGCCATACAACTGATCTCTCAGTGTTGTTGGGAAACGTCAGCAAAGAAGAAATAACTGTATTCAAATGAATGCAATTACAAAATCCGTGTCATTGGAAGCCCTGCCTTCCTGGGATCTCTAATCACATCAAGCTCTGTAACCTCACTTAGCCAAACACAGTTACAACTTCTTTGCAGGCCTTTCCCATTATCAAGGGGAAGTGCCAACTCCCATGCATCCTCCCAGCCCCTTCTACACACATACAAAAACAACTTTCCACATAGGGCTAACATCTTGGTGGATTGCAAGATCTCCCCACGCCTCACACACAAACACACACAAGCATTGCAAGACTAGAGCTGCCCAGGACCCCAAACTATCTACAACTAGAAAACTGCAACATTTTATGGTTTAGCCAGTCTTCTATAACATAACTTCTTGCTTCTAATCTCCTTGATTAGTTAAGATTTCTCTCATAGACTTGTTTCTTCTCAGTCTCTCTTCGGTACCCTTCAGACTGGGTAGAACAACATGCCAACAACATCTTGAGTTTCTGCCTCATAATTGCTAGTATACACTATTCATTGTAAAAGCTCTGGAACAGTTCAAATTACAAGAGTATAAACTAACAATATGTCTTTCTCTGCAAAGTGTAGAAAAGTTGGACCCAAAATGTGAGCATATGACCAACTGATATTCCCAGCAAGTAACAGACTGCTCCTGCTGAACAATTCATTAGCAACTAAAACTTTTACAGAAGCATTTTAATGCACTCCATAACTACAGTATTAAAACAGAAGGAGCAACAGTTGGAGCAAAGAAAAGCGGAGAGATCGACATTTGACAACAATCCCTATGTCAAATGCATCTGTCTTTAGCAGGAAGTTAGAACTACCATGTTTGTACACAACCACCACCAAGCAACAGATCTTGAAGTGTTCCAATATAAAGAGCATAAAACAGAGGAGCCCTTGTGGATATCAATGCAGAATACTTGACTGTGAAAACCTTAGGGGAAATATAACTTGTGCATATTCAAATATGTTTCAAGACATGTTAAACAATATATTTAATACCAAGTTCACACTGGGACAAAAAAACATCCTCAAGATACTGTTTCTTCAAAGAGCTTGCACATATCTCAACATCAGCTTCATATGCACCTAGAAGTTCAAAATATGTGTAAACGCACACACATGCACAACACATGTATATATTACATAATTTCCTAGCTGTTCAACATTAGAAGGAATGTGATTAATCCTCCATGACATGCTCTGAACTTTCCATTCAGCTAGGTTCTTCCTTCTCCTTTAGACCTACTGGCAATGGATGTCATTTGACCTGCAGATTTCACTCTGAATAACGATCAGAGAAACAAACACTGACATTATTCCGCTAACCAATTATCTGCCTCAATTTACTGCTCAGACACTGAGACTAGATTGGCTAAATCGCGAACAAGGGAAAGTAGGCAAAAGAAAGAGAGGGAGATTGGACAGAACGCCTTCATTTCTTTTAATATTTTGTCATTTTGTGCATTCCTTTAATGAAGCCAAGGGAACCAAGCCAAAAAAAAAAAAAAAAAAAGGGGGGGTGTTTCAGAATCTGATGTAACTATTATCCCATCTAACATACTATTCAATCCCAGATACTGGAAGAAGGCTCAAAAGTGAAGAGGGTGAAGTAGTCAACCCACTTCTTGTATGCTTTTACAGACGCCAGAGAAGATTGGAACAGCAGCCTTTAAAAAGGGCAGCTGCCATAAACGACAAGGGCAACTCTTTAGTCAACATCTCCTTATTCTTTCTCCAGCTAGTGGCTAGGAGAGTGTGTGTCTATACACCATCCAAGAGTGTGTGTCTGTATACCATCCCAGCATCTGCCCCATGTCACTTCACACCTTCCACCCTTCCCCCCTTCATCCACACACACAACACACCCTGCACCCCCATTAAACCGGTATGCCTTCCCAGAGCTTTACACTTGGTAGAGGGACATGTGTCAATAATATAATAATTTCGGTTGTTTGTTGTTATTTCTTACCTGCCTCTCCTATGGATTGAGGTGGGAAACAACAGAACAACAACAAGCCACCGTCTCTCCAGGAGGAATTTCAAAAGGTCCTCCATTGGGAGCAGCAATGAACAGGATATTTCCACAGGAGTTTTTCAGCGCTTGCTCGGGTCATGTCCTCTCCTTTTTCCCCCCCCTGAGACGGTCCCAAATATTATCCAAGGAGGAATCACAGGAATCAGCTTCCTAGGGAGAGGTTGGAGCTCCAAGAGTTCTCCTTTGGAAACCCTCAGCATGGTCCCCTCAAGAGGGAAAGGAAACCGGGGGCTGGAAAGGGGGGAAAGAGGGGCAGGGACCAGAGTTCCTTGGCCACCAGAAGAAGTATCAAAAGGGGGGGGGGGAGGGAGGGATTTGGTGACCCACCTGGACTTGCCAGGGATGCCTGTAAAGCCCTTAAAAACATGGAGAAGGAAGGAAGGAAGAAGGAAGAAATGAAGCGGAAGGAAAAAGGGAAGAAGAAAGAAGGAAGGAAGAAGAAGGTGGAAGAAAGAAGGAAGAAATGAGAAAGAAAGGAAGAAGGGAAAGAAGGAGGAAGAGGAAGAAATAAAAGGAAACAGGAGGAAGGAGGATGAAGAAATGAAGAAATGAATGAAAACGGGAAGGAAGGAAGAAGGAAGAAACGAAGAAAGAGGGGAAAAGAAGGAAGGAAGGAAGGAAGTAAGGAAGGAAGGAAGGAAGGCAAGACCCCCTCCCCCCCGCCCATGCCCTCCCTGCCCCGGCGTCCGATCACCCATTCGAGGACCCTGAGGAAAGCCAGGGGCTCCTTACCGCCCGGAAGTGCCCTTGTTGCCAGGGGGAGAAGACAAAAGAGCCCGGGTTCAAAGGGGGCGAGAGAGCCCAGGGGGAGCCCCGCCAGAGGAAGGAGTCCCGGGGGAAGGAAGGCGGGACGGGAGCAGCCTGCGGGCCCTCTAGCTCTTACCTGGTTGACGGTCTCCATCCCTGGACGGCGTTTGGCGCCCAAACTTCAGCAGCGGAGGAGGAGGAGGTGCCGCCGGTGGCTTGGCGGAAACTAGGGAGCCAGCAGCAGCAGCACAGCAGCAGCAGCAGGAAGGAAGGAAGGCAGCCCGGCCCAGGAGGAGCCAAGCGAGCAGAGCTGGGCGGAGCAGGCAGCAGGAGACAGGATATGGAGGGAGAGGAGGGGAGGCGGCTGCCTGGTGGCCCCGCTGCCTGGGCAGAGAGCCAGCCTCGGGGAGCCCAGGGGGGGCCTGCCAAAGGAAGCTCACAGTCCTTGCCCTGGTTCAGCCCTGGCTGCTTTGGGAAGTCCTCCTGGATAGAAGGGAGAAATGGGAAAGAGGACGGCCTCTGGTCACCTATTCGAGGAAGACAAGGCAAGGCCTGAGCTCTCTCACTTCAGCCTCCTCAGCCCCGCTGCTGCTCCCAATGGAGGAGCTTTTGGATGAAAGGTTGCACAGTGGAAACAACAGTCTGGGAAAGGAGGACGAGCTTGTCCCCCCTGAAGGTAGTAGGGCTTTCAAGGGGGGGAAAAGCCCAAGGCGCTTCTAGAATGTATTCAACTCTCTCTCTTCTCAGTCCTGCCTCTCAAGGGAGGAGTTTTTGGGAATCCCCCTGAAAAAAAGGTTAGGTGACCTCCTTCCCCACCGAATGGCACCGCAAAATGGAGGACCTTCTCAAGGAACAAAGGGAGGACATGACCAAAAAAAGCTGAAAACCTGGTAGAAAGCAAGCTCATGCGTCTTAGGTCCTGCTCTCATAATGGAGGACCTTTTGGAATCCTCCCGGACTGAGGTTGGTGACCAGAGGCCCTTGGCGCAATGGTGGACATTCCAGAAAAAGCGAAGGGCCTACCAAGAAAAGCTGAAAAGCATTCCTATATCAAATAAATTCTGCCTCAGTTATGCTCAGAATTCCCTGCACACAATTTTGGGTGACCAAAGGTCCCCTCTTGCAAAGGAGGACAAGGCATGCAACATGGAGGACCTCAAAGAAAAAGGGGGACCTGACCGAAAAAACTCACAAAACACAGATATACTATTTCAATTCATACTTTCTTCATGATTTAAATGGAGGACCTTTTGGATTCCTCCTCGGACAGAAGGTGGGTGACCAGAAGCCCTCACCTCAGTTAGTCAAAGTGACACTTCCAGTGGGTGGGAAATTGTACGTAAAAGAGGAAAGGACATAAAATGAAGGACATTCAAGGAAAAAGGGAGACAGCACCAAACAAAGGGAGGCACTAAAACAATGATGTACTTGCCCATGGGAACCATATTGCGCCCGTAGGGAACATTGGAAAATACTTGCCCTAGGGATACACAGCAGTGATCCCCAAACTGCCATTTAAGGGAATCCAACATGTGATGGCTGAGGTTTCTGGGAGCTGAAGTCCAAAGTCCTTTAACTGGAGACACTTGCACATAGGGAAACTCTTAGAATTATTTGCCACAAGGACAAGGGGAATATTGTCCATTGGAAACATGGGAGAATACTTGTCCATAGGAGACCATTGGAGAATACTTGTCCATAGAAGACATTGGGCAAATAATGTTTCCCTATGGGCAGGTAATCCCCAAAGTTTCCTCCCATTGGCAGGTATTCTCCAATGTATCTCTATGGGCAATATGGGTTCCTTATGGGCAAGTACTATGTCATTTGTTCTAGTACATCCTGATGTTAGTGTTGTTGTGACCCTTCCAGTCCTTTCTGACTTATGGAGACTCTGAGAGCAGAGTGGCCAAGGTCCTCCTTTGCCAGAACATGCCCTACATTTCAACCTTCTGTCCAGGGAGAATTCCCAAATCTCTAAGCATTACTAAGAAGTTACATTTACATTGACAAGAGTGTGTTTAGCTTTTGTTTTCTAACATCCTACATTTTCCTTGAATGTACTACATTTTCAGTGCTTGTCCTCCTTGTGGGCTTAAGATATCTGATCACTAACTGACAGCCATGTGGGCATAGTGGTTGGAGTTGGACTACAACTGGAGACCAGGGTCCAATGCCCAGCTCAGCCATGAACCCTTGGCTGAGTCACACGCTCTCCCTCCAGGGGATGGCAATGGCAAACCTTCCTCTTGCCAAGAAAACCCCCATGGCAGGTTCACCTCAGGATCACTAAAAGTTGTTGAAGGCACACACAACAAGGTGAACCTGTCACTAGGTTTTCTAGCATGATTTTGCTCAGGGGAGGTTTGTCTTGTGTCTTCCTCTGTGCTGAGAGAGTGTGACTTACCCAGGGTCACCCAACCAGTGGGTTTCATGGCTAGCAGAAATTGAACCTTGGTCATTGTCCAAAACTCAAAGCACTACACCACCTTGGTTCTGACCCTCAGCAAGTTAGGTCAATCCTATGTACCATTAACTATTGGATATATTATTTTTGTCATGTCATGAATTGCATAAGCAAAAAGAAAGACTTTTTTCATGGCACTTAAAATCAGAAATAGCCAATGGGAAGACACAACTGAGAAACATTAAAGGACGGAGTGAAAATACGTGAGTCCTTCATATCCACAGTTTTTTTATGTACAAGTCAAGCATCCACAACTTGAAAATATTTTTTAAATTATATTAACCCCCAAAACAAACCTTGATTTTTCCATTTTATATAAGGGACACCATTTACTACCCCACTGTATTAAATGGGACTTGATCACCCCTGGTTTTTGTACCACAGTGGGTCCTGGACCAATCCTCAGCAGATACAAAGAGTCCAAGGTACAAACCAAGAATAATATATTGTTACACCTGTTCAACCAGTTTCAAGCAGAAGGAGACTCCTGGGATGAGCTTTTACTCTGAAAAAGTTTTCTGTGAGAATGAGCCATGGGAAGTTTTGGTTGTACCTTTTGGTTACAGAACACATACCTTGAGAGTATAAATAGGGTTAAACCATCCTCAGCCCACTGAAGTGCATTAAAGGACCGCGCTGCAGCTGGCTGTATTGGATAGTGATTTGGAGACAAGACCAGCAATAGGACCAGGATGCAGCCCAAACTAGAATTCAATTCAGGTGCAGTAAGGCCTGGTACAGATGGGCCTCGTGGCACGTCTTGATGACATGCTAGGGTTGCCTCAGCATTGCTTACGGCGTCATATAGCACTGCAGGTTTCTTTTTGCCCGTAGGAGCCGCGCAATTTGTCCTGTCGGCTTCCTCAAGGAACAAACCAGATGTCAGCAGACGCCCTTTTTTGGGTGTCTGTGCGCCCAAGTTGCTTTTTAAAGCAGTGCGATAAGCTTCTTAAACAGAATTCCTGTGAAGATTTGTCTACTAAGAAGTCAGAAAGAAAGGCATCCTCGCCTAGGTACAAAGGAAGCTGTCAATTTTGGTTTATATTCGGTTTCTCTCTCCTTTTCTATGTTTAAATACTCCGTCCCATACAAGCCTTACTCTGATAAAGTTTTCTAGAATGAACCATGGGAAACTTAGTTTGTTTACTATAAACACAAGTCAGGTGCTGTCATTCTGTGAGCTTTGGAATACGACTCCAGAGACCTGGGATCGAATCCCCACCTCAAGCCACCCTCTTCACCCCAGAGGAAGTTCAAAGGTAAACCCCTCTGAATAAATCTTGTCAAGTCCATGATAGGTTCATCTGGAAATGACTTGGAAGTACAACAGCACAACAATGGGCTGAGTGGGATTCACAGTATTAACACTCCAACTGAGTTCTGCCCTCCACCATGTTTCATGGGTAGGAAGGGGAATTGTGTGCCCTCCAACTGTCATTCAGAGTAACTCACAGCATTCTTCACTAAAGGCAATGCGACCAGAGATGATGGAACTTGCACATCTGAGAGGGCAAGAAAATATTAATAATAATAATAATTTTATTTATTATATAACCGCTATTCCAGAATCATAGCGGTGAACAGCAAGTAAGCTAATTGCAAGTAAGCTAATTAGCCCCCAACAGTCTGGGTACTCATTTTAGCGACCTCGGAGGAGGCAAGCCTGAGTCAAGCTTGGGCCCTTTGCTGGTCTTGAACTCGCAACCTTGTGGTCTTGAGTAAATGGCTGCAGTACAGGCATTTACCACTGCGCCACAGGGCTCCTATTGATAGAAAATAGCCCAAGAGGTCAGGCTAAGGCATGAACTGTGTCTGAAACTGACTCAGGAGTGAAGTCAAAGAGAGAGGAAGAAAAGGTTCTAGAAGGAAGTCCTACCCCACTGCTACACACATAATCACCGGCCATCCACCCCAAACTGTCCCAAGTTGGTTAATCCGGCCCTTTTTTTGTGCTGTTTTCTGTGGGTGTCCCTAAGGTGACCCTATAATGGGGTTTTTGGTAAGATTTGTTCAGAGAGGGTTTGCCATTGTCTTCCTCTGAGGCTGAGAGAGTACAATTTGCCCAAGATCACCCAATGGGTTTCTATGTATGAATGAGGATTCAGACCTTGGTCTTCTGGATTCCTAATCCAGCACTCAAAGCACTACACCATGTTGGTGTTATGCTATACAATTGCCCCCAAATTAAAAATACCCCTAAATTCCCCATTGCATTACCAGGTTACATGCAGAAGCCCTAGCCTACAGGATCCAGTAGTATCTTTTCCTAGCTTTTATTTTTTAAAAACTCTGCAGGAAAAGTAGAATGACAGTACTGTACTAAGCCTGGCATAATTCAAAGTCTCTGAGAAGTGCTAGCATAGCAACATTGGTGGCTTTTTCAGTGGCCTCAAGGGAGATGGTCCTCTTGAGCCTGTGGTTAAAGTACTGAAATGGAACATATTCATGACACTGTCCATCAAGAATGTCATCAGATATTTATCCAGATCTCAGGATGCAAGACATGTTTTTCCGCCTCTTCTGCTAAAGGGAATAATGTTACACAAGATTCAGGTGCACAAAGTCAGGGTTAGCGGTGAATCCACGTTGACCCAGGTGCCTCTGGTTTTCAGAACTGCATCATCCCACTGTGGAAGATTACAGATTAGCAGGACTTCCTGTCTCAGAGCAAAAATTCCTCACCCAGCCCCTATCTACAGCTTCTGCACTGTCTGTTTTTAAGTAGGCATTTAAGCCCATTTTGTTAAGTTAACCCCCTCTGATCAATGTTTGATCCAATGTACAGGAACTCTATTTTTATTTCCTCAGTATCTAGATTGAATTTATGTGGAGGGGAGGGAAGAGAAGAAATTATGTTTATAATCTTTCAGGGTGTCTTGATTTTATTGCCTCTATCTGCACTTTGTTGTTTTTGTTAACTGCACTCAAGTTGACCCCAACTCATGGTGACCCTGTGGATGAGACAGTTCCAAGCCGCCTTGTCCTCCACTGCTCTTATTCAGTCCTGTAATTAAAGATCTGTGGCCTCCCTGATTGAGTCTATCCATTTTGCCTGTGGTCTTCATCTCTTTCTACTACCTTTCCTACCATTATTGTCTTTTCTAACAAGTTGTGCCTTCTCATGATGTGGCCAAAGTATGACAGCTTCAGTTTGACCATCTTGGCTTCCAGGAGATTTCTGGCTTTATCTATTCAAGGGCCCATTTGTTTGTCTTTCTGGCTGTCGATGGTATCTTCAGCACTCTTCTCCACCACCACATCTCAAATGAGTTTATTTTCTTCTTATCTGCTTTATTCATTGTCAAGCTGTCACACACAAATGTTGATGGAGAATACTATGGCTTGGATGGTTCTAACTTTAGTGATCAGTTGTGCATCTTAACTCTTTAGGATCTTGTCTAGTTCTATCATAGCTGCCCTTCCCATTCCTAGTCATCTTCTTATTTCTTGACTGCAGTCTCCATTCTGATCAATGTTTGATCAGGAATTCTCTAACTATCTCAGGAACTCTTTAACTATTTCAATTTCTTCATTGTCTAGGTTGAATTTATTTAGTTCCTCCATGGTTATTATTTTTGTTTTCTATATGTTCAGCATTAAGCCTGCCTTTGTACTTTATTCTTTTACCTTCTTTAGTAATTGTTCCAAATCTGAGATGTTTTCTGCTAGTAATATGGTATTGTGCACATCTTAAATTGTTGATGTTCCTTCCTTCTATCTTCACTCCTCCGTCCTCTGAGTCTAATCCTGCTCTTCCTATGATAGCTTTTAATTATTTTCTCATTTATTCCCTTTTCTATTATATATTATATTACATGCTATTGTATTATATGCTCCCCCCCCCCCACATCTTTAGAAGATGACCCATTTCTTGCCTGAATCTGCCCAATATATTTTTCTTTTACTGTATTTGTGTTGGTATGTTTTCAATTCTTTTGTTGTTTAATTTCTTTTTAGAGGGTGATTATGTTTTTATAATTGGGGGGAGAGTAGGGAGCTTTGGGGTTTTAATTATATTTTTAATTGTATGTTCTTTTGTTGTTGTAATCTGCTTTGATTCCTTTGAGAAAAAGCGGAATATAAATAATAATAATTATTATTATTCTCTTTCTGTTTCATTCATCATTTGTCACAGTGCATCTTCACAACACAACAGGTGGACACTATTCTTATTCTAAATAACCAAGTTCAATGGTAGTGACTCAACCATTCTGTTCCTACATTTATACATCTGTCTGTTTGAAATGTTCTCCTACCCTCTTGGTACTCTATCCTTCATGTCACATCTCAGAAATACCTGCAAAATGTTTTGTGTTGCAACATTGGAGAAAGACAGGAAACGAACAAACAAACAACCCCCATCCTCTGAAAACTGGTAGAAGTGGTCTAGGGATAACTTGGCTGTTTCTATCTGAGAGGATCAAAAGTATTCATTATTATAAGAAGATACTGACTATTGACTGGTGCATGAGAACCCCCTAGATGTCTACACATGAAGCAGTTTTAAAAGCTAGTTTGACTCTGCAGTACACTAGATTAGGCTATGAAAGATATGCATCATAATAATTATCTCATTTTTATGCATTTTATAGTGCCATTTTACTAAGAACACCCCTGACCATGTAATCATGTTCTCTCACTTGCTCCGACATTAGTTAGGTGCTATTTCCTGACATTTGTTATTAATAATTCATCGCTTCTGTCATCTCACAAAGAAATCATTATCACCTTTTGCCTCTCAGTTTACATCAGATCATTATATGACATAGTTTCCCTTAGCCACCAAAACACCACAATCAGAGCATTGCCAATGGCCCTTCTCCCAGCTTTTCTGTTATGTTTACTCATGCAAGTGAGTAATGGCTGTGAATGTTCATATGAGAGGTTTTGTTTTAAGAATTTGGAAACCATGATGGGCTGGTTCATGCTTTTGTAATCCCAGTAAAAAGAGAAGGCTATAACACAGAACTGCCATTTTTCTAGTAGTCCTGGGTTTCTAGTTATTGATCTAACTCCCTATTACTATCTATCCCCCCCCTCTCAAAATAAAACAAATTTTAACCTTTTTATTTGTAAATACCTTAGAATATTTGCTGACTTCTACAGCAGATGGCTTTCCATGTAAACTCATACCAAGGTTAAATCTGATCAGATAAAATCCAGCTCTTTTTGTGTCCTGTTTATTTCAACAAGAAATGTTATCTTCACTTATATCTCTTAATTTAACATTAGAACAGCATCAACAAAGCTTTAAAGTGCCTAATTTGGATGGATTATGAACATACATCCAAAACACACTGCAGAAATAATCCAGTTTGAGACCACTTTAACTGCCCCAGTTCAGTGTTAGGAAATCATGAAAACTGTAGTTTATTGTGGCACCAAAACTCTTGACAGAAAAGTCATAAAATTACAGTTGCCAGAAGTCCCTAGCACTGAGCCAGGGCAGTTAAAGAGAATGTGACTTGCTTAAAGTCACCTAGTGGATTCCCATGGCTGAGTAAGGAGTCAAACCCTAGTTGAGCTGAAGCCCAACACCCAAGATTAGTTCAGAGGAGGTTTGTCCTTGTCTTCCTCTGAGGCTGAGAGAGCTGACTTGCCCAAAGTCACCCAGTGGGTTCACAATACTAAGTGGTAATTCAAACTTTCTTCTCCAGAGCCATAGTCCAACACTCAAACCACAAGACAACATGGACTCTCATTTATGATTATGCATAACTATTTTGTTATGCTTTAAAATAAAAAGGGGATTAATCTGTTCCTCAGTTAAGAACACAGAAAGTATCATGCTGGACCAAACCAAAGGTCAGTCTATTCCAACAGCTGACCAGAAATCTCTGGGTACAGAAGCCAGCCATCTCTTGTTATTCCTCTCCGTCAGGCAATATTCATTATTACAGTGATTCTGAACACAGTTCACTGTTGTTGTTGAAACTACTATTTTAATTGGTCTGGGATCCAGCACCCTGCACAGACATTTTTGGTGAGGACAGGAAAGAGAGCTTTTTTGGTGACTGCTCCCAGACTGTGATACTCCTTACTTACTGGAGAATAGGTTATCTGTGTTTGTACACTCTTTTCACTGACATTGGAAAGACTTTTATATACAGACAGCAGTTGAGTGTGATAGAAAAGAGGTTGTTGTATTTTTATCTTAGTCGTTGTTGTGTTGTTGTTTGCCTTCAAGTAATTTCTGACTTATGGAGATCCTAAGGAACACCTATCATGGGGTTTTCTTGGGTTGAGAATGTATGATTCACCCAAGGTGACCTATTGGGTTTCCATGGCTGAGCAGAGAACCTAGTTCAGCTCTCCAGAGTCCTTGTCCCATGCTCAAACCTCTACTCCCCTCCAACTCTCTTTATCTTAATTATTAGTTTTAAATGTTTCTTTAAAGACTGTTGTAAATTGGTGTTTAAAATAAGATTGCTAATTTAATTGTTCCTTAAACCTTTGTATTATAAATTGGCTTAGTTGTACTTTGTTTTAAGCCTCCTTGAGCACTACATTGGGAGAACCTCAGGATATAAACTGAACAAACAAATGCATAAATTAAATTATCTATATGAAAGTAAAATAGTGACAGTGGTTCTCAAGGAAGGAAACGCCGAAAAAAATAGAATAATCTCCCATGCTACCCTATCCACTCACATGCACTCATATTCTTATGTCCTATTTATTGCACTAAGCTACATCTTTAATTTTTGTAAGTTTACCTGTATTTTTAAAATTCATAATAAAAAATATTTTTAAAAGGACCTGTATGGTAAATTGCTCCATCCTACAGCTCCCTGAAATTTCTTTCCCCTGCCTTAATTCTCCTCTGTCTCCCAAAGCAACACGGTGGCACAAATATTGGATGCTAGAGTGCCTAAATACCCTAAAGGTACCAGAGCCTGTCTGACCTTGGAAGCTAAGCAGAGTCAGCCCTGTTTGGTATTTGGATGGAAGACCATCAATGAATCCCAGGTGTGGTAGGCTATATTTTGGAGGAAGGAACTGGCAAAACCACCTTTGAGTATCCCTTGCCTAAGAAAACCCTATGAAATTCATGCAACTTGACCGCATATCAATACCCACAAGAAGTAGTAGCTGCACTAACACTGGGACAGTATAAAGAAAACCAATGCCTGACTGCAGATAAGCAGAAATTAGTCAGGATGACAATCCTGAGTTTTGCCATTGAAGGAGTGGCACTGAGAATTCTTAGCCGAAGAGATCTTTCCTAGAGCTCATTAAACTACAAATCCCAGACTTCCACAGTATATTGACATGTCAGTGAAAGTGGAAGATAGCACTATCACAGTGTAGTGTGATTAGGGATGCATCTACAATGAAGAAATAATCCAGGCTGATACCACTTTAACTGCCATGGCTCAATGCTATTGAATTCTGTGATCTGTAGTTTTGTGATACATTTAACCTTCTCTATCAGGGAGTTGTGGTGCCACAATAAACTACAATTCACAAAATTCCATAGCATTGAGCCATGGCAGTTATAGCGGTATCAACTTGGATTATTTCTACAGTGGATGCAGCAAAGGACTCAGGGTAAAATGCATGTTTTGTATTTCAGAAGGACTATTTTGCTTCTTTTCCTAAAGAAGGATGGTAGACTGCTGTTGCTGGAAACCTGCAATGAACATAGTGTCAGAAACTAACATGGTTGGTACATCCTGCAAATGGAAGAGATAAATGGATTAAAGTTTGCCAGGTCTCTTGTGGCAAGGAAAAATTGCTTGCAGAGATGACCAGCCATTCTGTGCTCACCATTGGCTTGGTTTTGTTTTTCCCTTCTTCTTACTTTTCTGCATTTGTTAAGGAAACTGTTTAGTTATACTGTCTGATAATATGTGCTTGTATGTGTGTCATAAAGACATGATGATGACTGCAAGGGAGCTATGGAGAAATCATTATACATCCTAAGCTTTACAAAATGCAATGCAGATTTCACAAATGCCTAGTTCATTGCCAATGTGTGTTGTGAGGCTGGGAGCAGATGAGGTTCTGATCTAGACTCCAGGCTGAATGACTGTGAAGATTTGTGACAACTGTGTCAGTTAAGCAGCACAATTTTGAGATGTAACTTTTAGTGGGCCAATTTATGTGGCTGAAAACGTGCAGATTATCATGCTTCATACAGCTCTTCATCCCTTTCTTTTTCTTTTCTTTTTTCAGCAGCAAGGAAATACTTTTCCAAGCATCAGTCTACTTACTTGTGTTTGTCATTCTTCACTCTTGGAATCAAAAGAGTAATAAAATTCCATTCAGTTTTTCTGATTACTACATCTGCATCTACAAAACTTTTCAAAGTGTAAAGCAATGGAATATATTATTCTTTTTTAAAAGTATCTACTTTATTATGAAAAAAATCAGAGTGATATAATATTAAAATACAATAACAGAAACAATACTAAAACAAATTAAATTAAGACATGTCAATAGCATCAAATTTACTGAATATTAAAAATGTGGGCAAGTGAACTGTTTTTAGCCAATATCTAGGATGCTTGTGTCATTAATAGGACTTACTTCTGAGAAGATATGTTCAGGATTGCATTTCTGGTTTGGTTTTTTTTTTTAAGGATTGCAATTCTTAATGACTCAGGCATCCTAGATTTGTTAATCTGCCCATGTCTTTAATGTCCTTGATCTGGCATATACCTGGGACTATGTCCAAATGTCAAACTCCCAGGGAAGTATGTATAGAACTGTAAACAACAATAACATACATGTATACAGGAGCCTGAGCACATAATAACTAGGATGCAATCATGGGCACAGATTCATTCATTTATGTGCAGATATAAGTGGCTATGGATAAACAATGCTGTCAAACTAGTTCAAATCTGTTTCCCTGTTACTCCAAGGAATTGGATGAATATGGCATGGACTGACAAGCCTGCTTACGAATTGAGAAATTATGCTTCTTTTGCCCTTTTATTAAGACTTCCAGATGGCTTGAGTTTCAGTATGGCCAAAATCAGTTGTTGTGCTTTTCCACATCTGTTTTCACTGCAGACTAATTGTAGACAGCTTAGTAGTTAAAATATCAAGCTAGCTGTCTCTTGACACTCTCAGTCTAAACCTTCGTCTGGAAATAACAACTCATATTCAGCACCAGAGACAGTTCCCTCTCATAACCCCCACCCCTCCCGGTACAATCATGCAAACATTCCCATCTGTTCAACTTCACTGTTATGATGGCTTCTCCGGCAGCAAACACTGAAAACAAAAGCAAGAAATAAGAGGCTAAAATTTGGGTTATAAGGTAAATTATTTTTCATTGGAGTGTTGCAATTTGGTTTTGCCATGACCATGGGGAAAAATACTTGGAATACATCTAGCCACTAAGCAACCACAAGCCTTTCCTTGTTTTAATGTACTGGATATTTTGATACTTTTAAGAAAGGTATTTATTTATTTATTTATTTGAATAAAAGGAAATCTTGTGCATGTCTACTCAGAAGTCAGTCTGAGTAGACATGCACAATTTACAGCGCTTTATAAATAAAGGTTAATAATAATAATAATAATAATAATAATAATAATAATAACAACAGTCTCACTTGAATTCAATGGAATTTAAGGAAGCTGCAGTCTGAATCATAAACTTTCTTTGGAATAATGACCTGCATTAACATAGAGTGGGCTCTAAGCATGCTATATAAATACATACATACATGAGAATGACTGCATCACTTTTGGGGAAATAGAATCATTATAAAATTGTCCTCTTCTTTCCACTCTACATTTTTCCCCATTCACATTTTTGTTACTTCCATTTAGTACATTTTCCACATATACTTTGACTTCTAACTTTGAACTACAATTAGAGAGGACATTTCTTTGGAATTTGTTCTGTGCAACTACTGAGGCAAGAAAGAGGACTTCCAACTAGTTTCTGATACTTTTCCATATTCCTATGGGTAATGGGAGCTAATTTCAATAAAGCGTGCCCTGAAGATATTGCCAGTGCATTGCACCCAACAGTAATAACAATCCATCTGCAGTTGGACCTTCATATCTGTGGGGGTTACATTCCAGATCAACCTGCAGATGCCAAAAACCCCAATGATTTTAATAGTGACACGTGTGCGCATGGTCATGGTGGCATGGCTGCATGCATGTGCTGCCTCTGGGTTGAATGATATGGAGCTGTGGATGCTCACATCTATGGATGGCAAGCTCATGATTGGGATGTGCAGACTGTATGTACAAAGAGTTAACATATATCAAGATGTGCTGGAAGTTAAGATTATTCCTTTCTTGGCCATCTTAATTTTTAATTAGTGTGTAGACACTAACTTAATTGTTTAGTGTAGACAACACTAAACAATTAAGTTAAATATTTAAGTATCATCTTAAACATGGTAGTTGCAGAGATCCAGTGTGTTGTCATGGTTTGAGTGTTGGACTGTGGATCTGGAGAACAGGGTTTGAATCACCACTTAACTCTGTGAACCCACTAGGTGACTTTGGGCAAGTCATACTCTTTCAGCCTCAGAGGAAGACAAGGACAAACCTCTTCCAAACAAATCTTGCCAGGAAAACCCCATAATAAGTTCACTTTGAGGTCACCATAAGTCAAAGACAACTTGAAGGCATGCAACAACAATTGTTAAATACTTATGTATAGACATATATGTTAGTAATATTTCCAGTAAACTAATAAAGATGTAATGTGGCTCAGAAACTGGTTTTATACAGCATTTATGAGAAAACATACAGCATCTGAGACAACACAAACTCAAGATACCAGCAATCATAGATTTCAACACAAAGTAGCTCAGCCATGCCAATGAGCAGAGGGCTACAGAGCCACAGGACCATTACTTAAATTAAATTAATTGGCTATGAAGCAGGGCTTTTTTCCTCATGCACTAATGGCATGGTTTTGCAGTAGCTTTTGCATCAGAACAAATGAGTAACTAGATACTGCTGTGTCACCAAGTCCTGGTAAGTGGCTCTGCTTGATTTAACTTTCAATATAGCTAACAATAGAGATAATTTGCCAGAGCATCTAAAAGCTGAACTAAGTGCAGAACCTTGGAATTGTGTGCTCACCAAAAGGAATATGATTTATGTAACAAATATTGGCTGAATATTAAGATGAAGATCTTAAGATTAAGATCTTGCCAAAATTTTATCCCAAACCTTCAGAGTTCAGGTTATTAATATGGCTATGAATATTAGAGACTGGAGATAAATTAATTGATATTTCCACATCAAAGCATTTATTTCACATATCTTAAGATTGCAAGTGGAATACACTGGTAGAATTTGGGAATGCCGCACAACCTTTGGTACAGTGTGAATGGTATGCTACAGTTGCTTGCTACATTTGATGGCTTTCTAGTGTTACTCCAGAAGGTAGGACACATGGGGACCCCACTAACAGTGTCAGCATCTCCTTGGTATTTTTTTGGGGGGGGGGTATTAGCAAAACAGGAGGCTTGTGAGAGGTTGGCTAACTTTAAGGGATCTTTTACACCTATGTATACCAATACTAACTGCAGAGACACTCCAGTGTTGATGAATAAAATGGTTGATTTAGAAATGTGCAAAAGTGCACACAAACACAGGAATCCAATGCAAATTAAGAACTACATAGAACTAGCAGAAAGAAAGGTTGGATCACAAGAAATTGAGAGTCCTGAAGAGTGGGTTACAGAGAAGATGGAGCAGGGCTCAGACAAACTCTGAGGGAGACACTGTGTGTGAGAGAGACTCCCTGTACACATATGGTCTGTGCGCACAAACTATGTTAGAGGAAGCTATGTCTGAGGCAGATATTTATATCTGATTTCCTAGCTAGCCTCAAGGGATACTTGATGGTATCTGCAGTGTAACAGAGACCTGATGGGAAAGTGAACAGGGAATCAACAATGGATTCCAGAACAACTGATGGTTTTAACTTCAAAGCAACAAACCATTGATTGGATTTGTAACAACCCTGGGATGGTTTGATAGGAAGGGGTGAATGCACAGTCCAGGGTGAGAAGAAGGTATGGTCTTTAACTGATTTTTGATGGAGTTACTCAGTCCCTATTGTGAGAGGATATGCAGAACGCCTGGGGGAGGATGGCCTTATCAGCACACCCATTTACACTTTATTTAGAGCAATCTAGATCTTCCACATGTCTTTGGGCCAGTATGCTTTTCCCATGTAGTGTTTGTGGCATTGTGGCCTCTTAAAACTCATTGTGACTCTTAGAACTCTAGATATCAAAATAGAAAAATATGAAACCCCATATTCAGCTTGGGTGGGTGGGTGTAGGGTATACCCAGGGATGTATAGGAAAGTTTGCATCAATTAATTTTTTTAACAGTTTCTCCCATTTGAGGTGTGCAAGGTTAGTGATGAAAGTACACGCATATCTTTCTTTTCCTGTTTAAGTGTAAAGATATACCACTGAATACCAAAGGCAGGATTGCCCATGCCATGCTATTTCCAGGTTCTGTATATTGTTATGAAAGCTGGACAGTGAAGAAAGCTAATAGAAAAAGACTCAAACATTTATTTGAAATGTGATGTGGGATACTATAGACTGATAAAAAGACAAATAAATGGGTCCAAGAGCAAATCAAATCTGAACAGTCCAGGGTGTTGGTCTAGAAACCAAGGTGACTAATCTAAGACTGCTGTACTTTGGACATATCATGAGAAGACATGATGCACTAGAAAAGACAATATTGCTTGGTAAGGAAGAAGGCAGCAGGAAAAAGAGGAAGACTGCATTCCAGATGGATAGATCCAATCAAGGAAAGCACGGCCCTTAGAGTGCAAGACCTGAACAGTGCTATAGATGATAGGGTGACTTAGAGGGCTCTCATTCATAGACTCACCATAAATTGTAGCCAAGTTGACAGCAGTTAACAACAGCAACACAAATGCACATGACTAAAAAGCATATATTTGAAAAAAGCACACAGCTATTGAAGGCCCTACAGCAGTGTAAAAAAAAAATCAACAACTGGTGTGATCAAGTTACAGGGCAGCAGCTATATTTCATTTAGATAAATTGTCTCATTTCATGAATACTAATGTTACAGGTCCCATTGATGCATTGACACTTTGGTGCCAAAACCATCAAGCTTTCCAGATCCTTTTTGTCCACTCCTTGGGAAAGTCATCTAAGCTTTTGTTGTACCTTTTGGTTACAGAACACATACCTTGAGAGTATGAAATAGTGTATAACCATCCTCAGCCCACTGAAGTGCATTAAAGGACCCGGGCTGCAGCTGGGCTGTATTTGGATAGTGGATTTGGAGACAAAAGCCATGCAATAGGACCAGGATGCAGCCCAAACTAGAATTCAATTCAGGTGCAGTAAGGCCTGGTACAGATGGGCCTCGTGGCACGTCTTGATGACATGCTAGGGTTGCCTCAGGGCATTGCTTACAGGGGCGTCATTATAGCACGGCAGGGTTCTTTTTGCTCCGTGAGGAAGCCGCGCAATTTGTCCATTGCGGCTTCCTCAAGGAACAAACCAGGATGTCAGCAGACCGCCCTTTTTGGGTGGTCTGTACGGGCCCAAGTTGCTTTTTAAAGCAGTGCGATAAGCTTCTTAAACAGAATTCCTGTGAAGATTTGTCTACTAAGAAGCCAGAAAGAAAGCATCCTAGCCTAGGTACAAAGGAAGCTGTCAATTTTGGTTTTATTCAGTTTCTCCTTTTTCTAATGTTAAATACAGTCCGTCCTTTCCATACAAGGGGCATCCATTCTGGAACACACACACACTCCACATATGGAGACATACTCAAGCCCCATTGAAAATAATGGGGGGGGGGGTGCGTTCATGGTGTGGCATGAGACACACAATGAGAGTAGGTGCCCCATTACTTCTGCCATGGCTTGCCTTTCATGTAAGTTCAACGCCGTGAAAGGCAAGCCTACCTATGGGGCGGGCTGACTACAACTTGTTTTTTTTGTAGCATCTTGTGAATTAAAAAATGCACATATTTTCTAATGCACTTTTTCCTAATTCACACATGTTTTGCGAACAATTTTCTCTAACCTAAAATGTTTTTGTATGTTATTTTCATTATTTTCTGTTCAATTTTTGTCTATATTTCCCATAACAGAGAAGAGAGACAGAGGCAGAGAGGAAATGAAGGAAAAGGAAGATGATGGGTGCAGTTAGAGGTAAAGAAAAGAGAGACTAAGAAAGAGAGGAAGAGTGTGACTAGAGAACGAATGAGAAAATTTCTGAAGTCAGAAGCTGTAGTTCAGAGGGAGAAGGAGAAAGAAGAAATGAAAAAGAAAGAGGGAGAAAGGAAGGGAGAGAGTAGGGAAGGAAAAATTGTTTATCAAATGTTGCAGTGGGAGGGGAAGATATTATGGCTAATATTAATTTTTTTCTTATTTATTTATAGCCCATCTTTCTCCCAATATGGGACCCAGCATGGTCTGTTGTGATTAGCTGACTAATGGTGTCAAACCGTTAGATACAGAGTGGAATGAAGACTACAGAGTTTTTGAAATGGGTTTTTTTCCCCATGGGAGGCCCAGTATTGTTCTAGGAATCAACTTGTTTATACAAAAATCTATCAAAATTACTGGTAAATGTCAATGTGGGTTTCTTCTCCCTTCCTCCCTCCACCCCAAAAAACTACGGGATCAAATGTGTGTTGATATCACAATGACACATTTTAAGCACTAGAAAAACAAGACTATGATACTGACATCTATTTTTCCCCATTTTCTAATTTTAAGAAGAGAAATAGAAAATTGTCACTTTGAAATGCTTTGACCTTACCCTCTGGTTTTCCACATTATTTCTGATATTTTGCCATATCATATTTACAGAAAATGGATAGAAGTGCAATAAGAAGAACTGTTTGTTGAAAAAAGAATAGGACCTTCATTAGATGAAGACAGTTATTGATGTGGATTTGAGAATATTTGGTTCAGTTTCTTGGTCCTGGATTCATGCCAGTCCCCTTCAGGAACAAGAAGTAGCTTGTTTAGGGGTACAATGCCACGTATGCTGACCCCAGATCTAGAGTCCCTTGCATACTGGCTTGACACTAACTGTCCTCAACCTTCCTGCATCGATTAGAGTGGTCTGAAGGAGACACTAAAGGCAAATGGAATCCTTTTGGCAATAAAGGTTTCCAAAGGTTCTACTTACATTAAATCACATGTGAATTAAGCCCCCTTCACAACTTCCCACTCAGTGTGAGAAGGCTGGGAACAGTGAGGGCAGATAGCAAAATCCCCCCCCCCATACACATATTTGTATTTTCTTTTCAGAAATAATAACTGAAAAAGGGCTGTTGTGTTTACAATATCTATGGACTTGAAGATACATAATGTGGTTGAAAACTATGTCCAAATAGTTTTTCTGTACTAGGTTGACCCAGGTTGATGGAATAAATGTGAAAGTAGGGAGCCAGAATGTAGGATCCTTGCTGTACAATAGGTATGGGAATTATGCTGCTGTAGAGATGATGCTGGACGACAGCTCTCAGCATTCTTCACCATCACCTATGCTGGCAAGGGTTGCCAGAAGCTGAAGTCCAACCAGATCTGGAGGGCCATACAGTTCCCAGCTCCAGGTACAATCCTCATGTAAGAAAAGGGGTTGGGAACTTTTAGCTTTTTGTATGCTTTGGACTTGTTGGCAAGGAGAAAGCCAACCACCAGTGCAGTCTGTGGACAAGTCTACCCAGATGCAGCCAAACCACTATTGCAGAGTCGAAAAAGCCTGCAGAGAAAGAAGAGGACCAACAAACATCTGGGAGAGAAAGAAAGGAAGCTTGTTCCATCTGCCATCTCTTCCTTCCCTGGCACTCTTTTACCACCTAAGAATGAGTGCCTCCCTGCAGCACTAAGGCCCAGCAACAGCCTGCTACAAGTTTTCCAGCTGGATTGAGCTAGCTCTTTGGGCTGGGGGATACTTCAGGGACAGGGCTGCCATGCTGAAGGGGTGAGAGTTTCTTCTATGGCTGCTGCCAGGAAAGAGACATTCACCTGCTTACAATACAAAATGAACATTTTTGTGAGTGGAAGACAGATGCACCACCAACCAAAGGAGGGAGATAATGATAGTCAGGGAGCAGCCATTGAAGTTATGCAGGGTATTGGGAGATATGGAAATGAGAGACAGTTATACCATCCTGGGGGTAGAATTTATGATAGGGTATTAGTTACGCCCAAACTGTGTCCCATCCCAAGTAAAGTGGATAGTCATGACAGCAACCCCCCTGAGTAGAAAATGCTGCCACTGAATGCCAGGTCAGTGAATGGTAAAATGCCTGCCATCCAGGACCTGATCCTGGATGAACATGCTGACCTGGCATGTATTACAGAGACCTGGTTGGATGAGGCTTGGTTTACTCTCTCTTAGCTTTGCCCACCAAGATTCTTGGTGCAGCAGCAGGCAAGACTGGGGGTTGGGGAGATGGAGTTGCAGTGGTCTATCGGCATAATATCCCCCCTTACCAGGTGTCCTATCCCTCAATCAGCAGGGTTTGAGTGTGTTTATTTAAAAGTGGGCAGCCGAGACAGATTAGGGATTCTGCTGGTGTACTGCCACCCCGCTGTACAACAGTCTCCCTGCCTGAGCTAGCCAGGGTGGTCTCGAAGGTGGTGTTGGAATATAAATTGGCTTATATTGCTGGGAGACTGCAATATACATGCCAAGGCTACCCTGTTGGGAGTGGCTTAGGACTTCATGGCTGCTATGACAATCATGGGGCTGACCCAGTCTGGCCTCACTTATGCTGTTGAGTACACTCTAGACCAGGGGTAGGCAACCTGCGGCCCGCGGGCCGGATGCGGCCCGGCGAGGCCTTGGGACCGGCCCCAGACCGGTCCTGCCGCTGATTGCCGCCGGGGCCTTTGGCCTCTCGCGTGCAGGGGCAAGGGGGGCAATTGTCTATAGATGCCTCAGAAACATGCATTTATATTAACATTTTTTAAAAAATCAGCAAAATTTTTTGCATGTCCTCCACTTTTTTTAAAAAAGTGTCCACCATTTGAAAATGTTGTCCTACATTTGTCCCGGTTTATTTATTTATTTAAATTTTTTTAAAAAATAAATAATTAATTATTTTTTGGCTTCTGCCCCCCAGTTGCCTGAGGGACAGCAACCCGGCCCCCGGCTCAAAAAAGTTGCCTACCCCTGCTCTAGACATTGTGTTCTGTACAGAGGGAGGTTCTGGTGATTTGGGAATGGAGGAGCTCTCTACTGTTCCATTGTCATGGACAGATCACTTTCTGATCAGGCTAAGACTTGCTGGAATTCAGAACCTCAGATGGTCTGCCTCAGGAGGCTTATGGATCCGAATGGATTCCTGGTGGCTCTTGGGGAGTTTCCTGTTGCCTTGGCAGGTGGTCCTCTTGAAGCCCTGGTTGATTTCTTGAATGAAGAAATGACCAGTGCAGTTGACATGATCACTCCTAAGCATCCCATCTCGGAGTGGAGCTAAACCAGCACAATGTTTTCCTACTTGGCTTCTATGGAGCTGGCAGCAATGAAGTGAACAAGATGGAGACTAGAGCAACAGTGGCAGAAAACTCAGAGTGAAACTGACCAAAAACAGGCTAAAATCTATCTGAAGACATATAGTGAAGCAATAAAGGCACCAAAAAAGGCTTTAAAAACCTCCCCTAAAACTATTGTAGCTTCACAGAACCATTCAGCTGGGCTGTTTCAAGTGGTCAGGGATCTGTTACGATCTGGCCCTGAGGAAAATGTAAGCCACTCAACAGGTCGCTGTGAAGAATTTGCCCACCAAATTGAAGAATTTAAAATAGAGTACAAAAGTATATATTGTGGATACTTTTTTGATTTCCATGGCTACTAATAATCTCTAATGAGCTCAGCGCAGCCTGTGTGCTTATGACTATTTATAATCTGATCCTAATGTTCAAAGCTAAATGAAAGCTGAACTTTTCATTCACTGATGGCTTAAACATTCTGCCCTCTTATAGGTTAAATATCCTGATTCTCTTTTTCACAGTGGGTAATGTTGTAAATATTATACAAAGAGCAGGTTTAGATTCAGAAGGAGGAGGAGTGAATATAAGAAGAAGGAACATCTACAATCTAAGATATGTGGATCACACTATACTACTAGCAGAAAACATTACAGAATTGGAAACATGCAGGGGTAGCTGTGTTGGTTATTTAACAAATGCAGACAAAAACCCATCAGTGATACCTTTATTGGACAACCAAAATGCACAATATACTTGTAAGCTTTCGAAGCTCCATGGGCTTCTTCATCGGGCAAGATGTTATATCTTGTGTGGTATGTAACATCTTGCCTCATGAAGAACCTCATGGAGCTTCAAAAGCTTGTAACATTGTGCATCGTGTATATTGTGCATTTTAGTTGGCCAGTAACAGTATCACTAATGGATTTTTGTTAGACTTGAAAACATTACTAACGAAAGTAAAGGATGAAACTACAAAGGTAGGTTTAATGTGGAACATAAAGAAAACAAAAATAATGACCACAACGGATTTAGACACCCATGTCTAAATTCAACCTATACAATGAAGAAATCAAAATAAAGAGTTCATATGCCTTGGTTCAAACATTGTTCAGAATAAAGACTGCAGTCAAAAAGTCAGAAGAAAACTTCGAAAGAGAAGGGCAGCCATGAAAGAACTAGACAAGATCCTAAAGTGTAAAGATATACAACTGATCACTAAAGTCAGTATTGTCTAAGCTATTGCATTCCCCACCACCATGTATGGATGTGAACAGTGAAGAAAGCTGTAAGAAGAAAATCCACTCATTTGAGATTTGGTGCTGGAGAAGAGTGCTGAGGATACCATGGCTATCCAAAAAGACAAACAGATCAGGTGAAGTCGGAGGCTTTCATGGCCGGCATCCATAGTTTTTTGTGGGGTTTTCAGGCTATGTGGCCATGTTCTAGCAGAGTTCTAGTAGTTTCTTCCTGACGTTTCTTCCTGACAGATGCTGGCAAAATGTCAGGAAGAAACTCTGCTAGAACATGGCCACATAGCCCAAAAAAACCCACAAAAAACAGATCAGGCTTGAAGTCTCCCTGAAAGTCAAGATGATCAAATTGAGACTGTCATACATTTTCCAAATCATGAGAAGGCATGACTTTGTAAAAAAAAGACAATAATGCTAGTCAAGGTAGAGGGTAATAGAAAGAGAGGACGACTGCATGCCAGATGGATAGACACAATCAGGAAGGTCACAGGCCTTAATTTACAGGATTTAAACAGAGCAGTGGAGGACAGGGGGCCTTGAAGATGTTTCATCCACAGGGTCTCCATAAATCAGGATCAACTTGAAGGCAGCTGACAGTAAACAACAATGTTCTGTAGAAGGATTTAATGGCAGACCTGTTCCTATTGGAGTTTTTGTTGTTCCTACTGATTTTAGCAAGCCTAATATCAAAACCCCTTTAGTTTACATCTTATCAGAGTCAAGGAAACATTTAGGAGACCACTGTCTATTCATGTTATCCTTCAGGCCTAAATACCAAACAGTTTGCCATGCATGAATATCATCTAAAGTGATAGTACGCTTCTGGAAATGTAGCACATTCCCAGCGTATGGACGACTGAATAAGGAAATGACAGGTCATGCCAAAGTGTGCCTTCTTTAGCAAAAATGACTAATTTAATGATTTTCACTTATTACCACTCATTAGTGCTAGTTATTTAGCTTCCCAAAACTAATGTTTTTGGAATTACCAGGAACATTAAATTCCAAGTATTTTATATGCATGGGATAGTGGTTTAAGTGTTGGTTACCAAGGTTCAATTCCCTGCTCAGCCATGGAAAATCATTAGGTGACTTTGGGCAAGTCACACGCTCTCCCCTTTAGAGGAAGTCAATGTCAATGTCAACCCATTCTAAATAAATCTTGACATGAAAACTTTGTGATAGGTTCAGATTAGGGTTTCCATATGACCGAAATTATTTGAAGGCACACAGCAACAAACATAATGTGCAAATTTTGCCTAGGATTTATCCATGACAAAACACAGAAATTATGGGCTGAATTGTCATAATTATGTTTTCCAATATTGACGGCAGGTATATGATACCAACCTGTGTTGCTGTCATTGAGAGGGGTGGGAATCATTCTGTTCTCCAGATGTTGTTGGATTGCAGGTTCCACAAATACACCACAGCCAGTGGTGAAGACTGCCTGGAGCTACAGCTCAACAACATCTGGAGGGTCATATGATTTCCATCCTGCTGTAAATGTGTTATTACATGAACAAATTCATCACAGGATTTATTAAATGAATGAGAAAGGAGGAGATTTATCCTTTCTATTCCAAGCTGTAATTAGACCAAAATGAAAGATTGAATTTGTTATTTTTTCCAGGGCTCATACCAACAGAGGAGGGATGACACTTCATGAATTATTAAATATGCCTTCCCAGTTTGCCATCCTCCCAATGAAAATTGTTTCCCTGCACCCAATATTACATTACAAATCCCCTAACATACATGCCTACAAAGTGTTTAACTTCTAGCTTGGCCTATAGGAACTCATACCTGGTAGCCATGTGGCTAAAGTTATTGCAAAATAATAATCTATTCCAGGCTGAACCTCTTTGAAGATTTAATTACACATCAAGGGATACAGCTTGGCAGAAAAGAAGAAAATAGAACACACTGGGATATTGGAGAATACTTTGAAAACCTAGTACAATTTTGCCATGGAATTCTGACCATTCTTTCTAATGGTCACCTTGGTCCTAAAGGAAACCTAACTGGTCTTTTAAAAAAAAATCTCCAAAGTCATACTCAAACTGCTCATTAAGGAGGTATACAAAATGCACAGTGCATTGCTGAGCGTCAGAGTTTTTCTTCCTGCAAAACCCCTTAGAAAAGATATCCTTCCAGAAGTGACTCCCTTGAGACACGATTTAGCAATCAAGTGTTTTGACTGCAGCTCTTATCAGTGTTTCCAAAATGGAATTGCAGAATTGAATTATTTAAAGTTGGCACTGTAATCAAAGGCATGTATTTAATGAATATTCAAGCTAACAATCACTTGTTTAGGAATGTTAAAGAAGGAAGCCTTGTCTCACAAACCACCTCTTCACCTCTTATTGTCTAAAGAGCCATCCAGAAGATGGAGCCCCAGTTCTGTCTCTAACATAAAGGAACAGTCCAATGATTTAAATCCATGTTTCTTAAAATATCAGCAGATAGAAATATGTAGAGAGTCAAGTGAAAATATGTCATTGGAGATATCTAAAATGATCATCTGGGGTGTTACATTTTCCAGTCTGGTTTGCAAAATTGGAGGCAATGCCTCTTTGTGTTGGCTCTGTCATGTCACTCAAGGCAAGGTCAGCCTTCTTCATGTTACAACATGAAAGGCACTGGCTACTATAATTTCAAGTCATTTTCATAGCCAGAGTCACAAAGAGCCTACCAAAAAGGCCAAACTTTTTTTAAAAAATCACCAGCCCATTCAAATTTTGAAACAAAGAAGAGCACAGGTAATATTGGTCTGTATTCTGTCACTGGAGGAGGAGGTGTTATGCAAGTTACAATCCTCAGAAGACAGAGCCACTCTTTCCCTTTTGGTTTTGGAAAACATTTCTTTAACAAGTTGTTGCTCCAAATGAAGCAACAATATTCCACGTAACAGCAAATGGAGACCTCTGTTGAAGTAACCACTTTTGTTTTCTCAGTAACATAATCCAAAGTTCTGAAACATTGTTTGGACTATATACATACATGAAACTAAAGCAGCAAGAAAGCACAATATTTCAACAATTTTGACCAAAAACGGGGCTTTTAAATTCCTTTTCCTGCTACAATTCTCTCGTGTCTGAGGTCTCTTCTATGTAGTTCAAGCAATTTGTCATCCGATTAGCCTGATGAAGCATGGCGAAGTTATTTGAACTGTAAATTTTCCGCAGGCAAAATAAAATGCAAACAGGAAGAGCTTCCTGTGCCTGCCAAAGCAATGATCCTTGGAATACAAATAAGAGAAAGCCATGCTGACAGCAAAAGCTATTTTTATATTCTGTCATTGGCTTGCAGGCATCCTGCCTTTAACTGGACTGCATCTGTATTCTCCAACCCCAATAAAAATGAAGCTCTTGTCTTAAGAAACAGCTCCTTAATCACAATGAGAGAAGATGCTGTGTGGATGTGAGTAGTGATTGCTGGTTCCCGTTCAAGCTGGATGTTTCGTGTACAAGGCAACCTTGACTGAGAAGCTAGAGTCAATCCAGAGAAGAAGGGGGAAAATCCTGGCATATACAGATATTAGAAGATGCTTGGGGATGATGGGGGTGTAGAAAGGAGGTGTCCCTGCTGGTGACATTAAATGGTCTTAATGCCTTGTAGGAAAAACTAGTGGGAAGTCCTCTTGTGCTTGAGCAGATCTGTATAATTTGCATCATGACACACTGCAGAGGTCCTCTGGGGTGGAAAGGAAGCCCTGGAGAATCAAAGTCAAAACTCCTCTATTAGGGCTTATTTCAGCAGTGCTAAGCTACTCTCAAGAAGGAAGCATTTTGCCGAGTCTTCATTTTCAACAGCAATTGCACAAGCTCTCTTTTCAGCTAGCTCTTTCATGGCAGCACTGAACAGGAAACAAACAGTGGAGCCTTGCCTCTTTATTTTCTTCAGCTCCATAAAATTCTTGACTCTGTCCTTAAGGGAACTAACTGGCCTTGGAATCAAAAAACTGGAACTTAGTTGTTCACATAGGCAACAACTTGTCTCTCAATGGTGTGTCTGTCTCCTTTATCCCACTGATATGATTTGGCAGGCTGAGAGAACACAGAATCTTATCATGAATGTTGCAATAAGCAGTGACCGACCAAGGACTGGAGGTGGCAAGTCTTTGACTGGAACATGTCTACTGGTAAAGTACAAACTAATTATTTGAGTGTAATGTTTGGCATCTTTGTTCTTTCCTTTAAGAAAAAGAAAGAAAGATGACAAATATTACATTCAAACAATATTACAAGAAAAGAGGGAGAGACATATACTGACAATTGTGGGGAGCAGAAGAAACGGTGTCCTTGTCTCATGTTCTCAGTAGGCTCAGACAAAACCAATGGCTGCAACCTCCCCAAGTTTGTTTATTTTTCCTTATTAATAATTTTTGCCATTTTGACCACACTCTGATGTTACTTGGGCAGATATGTACTGATTTTTATTGTTAAATGTTGGAAGGTGTGCTGTTCTTACCCAGTTTGCATGCTGCAATTTCCCTACTGCTGTTGTATGTTGGTCATAGTCTGATGCTTTAATGATTCCCTGATTAGAGCTTGAGAAGGCTACATCACAGGCCATGCTGACTGGGAGATTCAAGAAGCAACAATCCAGCAAAACATTTTTTCTAAGCTCTGCCTAAGGTTGCTTTGACATTTCCTATTCATGTACCTTTATAGGTGCATTGGACTAACTTACCCCAGACACTACCTTTGTACATAAAGACAAAGAAAAATGTATTAGATCAAAAACAACAACAAGAAGAACAACACTTCCTTAACAACAGTTCCAAAATTTATTTATGAGCTTATTTACATTTTTTCAATTTCTCTTAGCCATAAAAGCAAAGAATAACATCAATACAGGAAGGCTCTCAAGATTATAATAGATAGTCTAAGCAGAACTTTAAACTCTCAAAAATAATCAACCTTCCTTTAAATGACTAAAAGTTATTACTCCCCCACCACACACTTTTAGTAGTTTAAAACAGAGCTTCTCAGGCCATCTGATGGGGGAGGGGCAACCCCCCCATGTATCAGCAACCAGCAATAAATTTGTGCCTATAGAGTTCAATTGCTTGTTTCTTTCCTGGAAATCTTCTAGGTACTGGTAGCCAGTGGCTCAGGGACTGACATCAATCTAGGGTCCCCAACTTTGAGTAGCAATGATTTAAAACGTTTGAACACATACATACGCAGAGGCCTAGACAGCAAGGGCTCTGGCTCCCAGGTCATCCACAGGTCTCAGCTTGCTTCTTGACTAGAAGACATCTTGATCACACTGGTCAAACGCTGGTCATAACCTATAGAGCTCCATATGGCTTAGGTCCAGACTATTTGAGAGACTCTAATTTCCCCAGATGAACCTGCTAGGGTCCTAAGATCTTTGGGAGAAGGCTTTCTCTCACTCCTGCCACCATCACCAGCTCGCTCGGTGAAGACAGGAGAAAGAGCCTTTTTGATGGCTTCCCCTCCCTCTGGAAGCTGGTACCTTCCTTGTTTGCCTTTCATCAGCAAGCAAAAACAGTTTTATTCAAGCAGGCTTTTAATACATAATCACAGGATGGCTTTTATATTGGGCATTTGTTATATGGGGTGAGTATTGTAGGTTTAACGTATGTAATTTTATATTGTATTTATTTGATGTTTTAAATTGTTTTTATTGTAATGTGTTTTAAAAATGTTTTTATTTGTGAGCTGCCTTGGGTCCCTTTCTGAGAGAAAGGTGGCATAAAAATGAAATAAATAAATAAATAAATAAATAAATATGGATTTTTTTTTGTCTGATGTCAGGAAATACTCTTCTAATTGAAAATATGACAGATGTACAGAAGTGCCTCCTTATTTTACATGTATCAGAAAGAAAATTATAAACCTCAAACCTAGACAAAGTGCATCAGTAGCTTTCAATTTTATTTAATTTTTAACAAAATCATGCTTGAGCAAAAAAGGAAGCAAAATGCTGCATTGTTTCAGTTTTAGTACTGAGAAACTGTTGGTTTTATCAAATCAATTTGAAATTTAGTGCAAGTGAAGATCTCATAAGTTAAATAACTGATGATAAATTTCAAGTCATTAGCACCATGGACAGTGTGTTTATAAGTAAGAGACTCTTGAGATGTATAATATTGGAACGAGCTACATGTAAAGAAAGGAGGTACTTCTGTAAATCTTTTAAGGCTGGGAGCCAATGGCTCAGGGACTGGCATCAGTCTAGGGAACACCATTTTGAGTAGCAATGATTTAAAAAGTTTGAACACAGAGACAGAGAGAGAGGCCTAGACAGCAGGGCTCTAGCTCCCAGGATATCCACTAGTCTTAGCTTGCCTCTTGACTAGAAGAAATCTACATTTTGTTTAGCCAATAAAAGTATTGCTGTTTTGTAGGTTTTGAATTTTAATTCTACTTTGCTGTATGGCCAACACAGCTGCCCCTGGATATGCGCCCCAAACTACAATTCTCAGGACTCAAATGGATAGAATAAAAGAAGAGCCAAACAATTACCACATGGCTAGTCTAACATCAATACCAGGAAAAATTCTAGACCAGATCATTAAACGAAGAGCCTGTAAGCATTTAGAAAGGAATGCCACAATCGCAAAAAGTCAACATGGGTTTCTCAAAAACAAGTCATGCCAGATTAATCTTATCTCCTTTTTTGATAAAATTACCAGTTTAGTAAAAGAAGGGAATGCTGTGAATGTAGCACATCTTGTGCATTCCTGCATGGCAAGGGGTTTGTTAAGAGCAGTGCATTGGGTTTACTGGTTTGGGGGAAAAGCTCCTCCAGGCAGTAACTTACTACAGCACCTTACAGGCTAAGGTTTTAAAAATGGAGAATTAACCAGAATAGCTCCGACACACACACACACACACACACACACACACACATAAATATCAGGTTGTGAACAAGCATAATTATGTCTTTATTAAGTCTGGCAGAACAGTCTTTGTTCAATATAAGCTGATTCCCAACAAAAAAAAGGGGGAGGGGAGATGACAAGGGTGCTAAAACCCTACCTCAGTGTTGCTCTATGAAGGGTTCAAAAACTAAACCTTGTATTTAAAGTGAAGAGTGCAAAGCTTGTGCCTTGTCTGCAGACAACACATGTAAACACGCCCTCTGGGCACTGATGATATCTCTTAGTTCATCTGTGGCAGGTTGTATACTTGAGATAATGCCAACTAACTGGAGATATTTACCCTCTTTCAAATCCAGATAAGATTGCTCAATATTCCTTTTAAACTGCACAATATTTTATTATTATTAACCTTTATTTATAAAGCACTGTAAATTTACACAGCGCTGTACATACAATCTTTTTAATTAGACGGTTCCCTGCCCTTAGGCTTACAATCTAAAAAGACATGACACAAAAGGAGAAGGGAGTAGTGGTGGGGTCCAGCAGTTCCTCTCTACCTCCAAGGCCTGGACCAAGGCAGATGGACTGGAGGGAGAGCTTGGCTTCATAATGGATGGTTAATCTTCTTCCAGGGAGGCCTGTTGGAGCTAGCCTGCCACTCTAGTAGGATAATACATATAAAGTACATAGCAATACAGGAAATGGTTCAATTAAAAAAAAATCTCACAGTGGAGGGTCTCCACTAAGTGGAGGTGGACAAGACAATTAAGCACTGGTTCCAGTTCTGGACACATCAATGTAACAATTTCCTTGTCAGGAGGAAGCAGGGCTGGAGGGAAATTATAGCTTGTACTTTGAACTGAGGCTTGATTTGAACAGGGCTCTCTTACAGAATGCCTTCTTACAACATGCACAGTCTCTGACAAGAGGCAGCCCTATGCCTCAGCATAAAAGTTTAACATTTCAGATTTATAACAGATTGGACTGGATGGACCTTTTAATTATACAGAGATTATCAGACAGGAGCAAACTGCCATCTTAAAGTGTGCTAACAGCACGATCGGGGGGAACATTATCACACCCCCATTCTTCTCCTGTCTGGAAAGAGTAATGGAGCCATTGTTGGATAATAATGGAGTTCCCGTTAATACCCAATGACATCTCCATTACTCTTTATGGATGGGAGAAGAATGAGATAAGCACACCTCTCCCCCCCCATAAGTACTATTAGCATGCTTTAAGGACAGGAGCAAACCTCTTTGCTCCCATCTGATAATCTCCTTTGATTGTATGAATATGTGCCATCTAGAGAAAACAGCAGAGCCAAATACACTGACTAAACATTAACCCAGAGCCAGGATGGCATAGCAGTTTGAGTGTTGGGCTATGACTCTAGAGGCCAGGTTTTGACTCTTGCACAGACATGAAACCTACTGGGTGACCTTGGACAAGTCATATATTCTCAGCCTCAGGGGAAGGCAATGGTAAACATCATCTGAACAGATATTGCCAAGAAAATGCCATGATAGGTTTGCCTTAGGGTCACCATAAGTTGGAAATGACAAAAGGCACATAACTCAGAAAATATTAACCCAGCAGCAAATTTGAGGCCAAAGATGTGGAGCTCTTTTGCTGATATGTTTCTCAGTATTCCTGAGGGGAGACATCCTGAGCATTTAATCTTTTCTAGACAACAGCTTCTCTGGGTTGTGTCTGACCATTGGCTGTGCTGGCAGGGCTGATGGAATCTGATGTGCAGCAACATCTGGAGGGCCATAAATTCTATGCTGTTGCTTTTAAACTTACCTGTATGAATGGCTTTTCTATACATGATTCATGCATGCCAACCATAAAAAGGGCTAGGAAGAAATGACCAGACCCCTGTCACCACCATTTGGTTGGATCATGAAAGCATTGTCCCAGCTCTGTGCAAGCTACTGGGAAAAGCAGTACTTGCAGAGCTAAGGTAATATTTGAAAGTTCTCCTTAAGTATATACATAAATTCATGTAAGCTCATGGGATCCAGAATGTAGTAGACCCATCAGGTACTGGACATGTGTGTCAAAGAATGGAGCTGTGATCTCTTCTGATTGTGTGATCTCAACAGCTGTTCCTTTTGGGTGGCCATGTGCACTACTAGATAGGATACAGTGCTCTATTTGAAGGCACCTACTATTTGCATGGCTATCCAATTTAAGTGCACTTAAAGTTTAAAACAACAACAACAAAACAAATGTGTAATAAGGAATGCACGGGGATCTTGTAGCACCTTTGAGACTAAGAAGTTTATCGCACCAGGATTAAAACGTTCCCCAGTGCGTTCTAATGTGCCCGCGTGTGGGTGCGCACGGAACATGACAGGAATGCGATGGGGCCAAGAACCCCATTTTACTGCACACTGGAACGCCGCCTTTGCCGCCGGGCATTCCAATCGCGTTCCCGTTGAGTTCCAGAGGGTGCCATTTCTGGGAACTGTTTCTAAGTGTCCTCAGAAATGGTGTCCTCTGAAACTCAACAGGAATGCGATTGGAACGCCCGGTGGAAAAGGCAGTGTTCCACTGTGCAGTAAAATGGGGTTCTTGGCCCCATCGCGTTCCTGTCACGTTCCGTGCATGCCCGCGTGTGGGCACATTAGAATACACTGGGGAACTTTTTAACCTTGGTGCGATAAACTTCCATCTGAAAGAAAGAGGTTGTTAGCATGAGCTTTCATTGACTTGTTCTGCATGCATCTGAGGAAGTACGCTCAAGTCTACAAAAGCTCATGCTACCAATTTCTTTCTTTCAGTTTCATCTCAAAGATACTGCAAAATCTTTTACATACTGTGTTTCCAGACTAACATGGCTATGTCTTTGAATTCTGCTGTAATAAGGAAGTTACCTCTCAACACTTAGCTGGGCAGCACAGTGGGTAGTCTTGTTGTCATGCTGAAACATCTTGGATTTCTGTTTAAATTAAACTAATTATTTCTTCTTCATACATATTAGGGTGGGAAATTTTCATCCTCACCTATGTCCACTTTTTGGTGGTTTCTTCTTTTTCAATGATGTGGCTACACTGTGGCAATCAAACAAAATTAATTTCCATATGCAGATATCTCCGTATCTCCGTGCTTTAGAGACTGTAATGGGTTAAAAAAGAGAGAGACTGCTATTGAAGTATATAGAGCAAATCTCTTCTCTTTCTGAAAATGTACCTAGCCTGGTCTGACAGGAACGTTTAGGCAGGAGCATGCGGCGCAGAGAGGGTGGGGGCTTTCATCCAAATTATTAGCAGAGACTTTCTTCCCTTTATAACAAGGATTTTACCCTGCAGGAGAAGAGAGGGAAAGAGGCAGAGTCAATGTCACGGATAAAATTTAAGCCCAAACCGAATTTTCATGCTCTACTTATTTGCCTGGATCAGAGGTCTTGATGGAGATCCTTGAGAATGTCGAAAAAGTAACAGTGAGGATGTGAAAACAGAAAGGCACAATACACACCACCTCTCCCTGGCATGTTTCACCTTTCTGGGTTGATCTCCTACATCATGAATGGAGAACTGGAAGCTCACAGGACAGATGAAACCCACAAGGGTCTAGATATCTGGCTTGGAGCCTCCCCCTTGGCCTTGCCACCTTTTATGCAATATAAGACAACAATACACAAAGTACACACTGTGGTGATCTTGTATCCCAGCTTTCAAAGTTCACTGGCTTTGTTATCAGATAAAGACATTTAAAAATATACAAGATGATAAAAATGATGGAATCAGTCATAGACTTGAATCTTGTTTGGGATGTTTAATCAGGGAAACTTTGGCACTTCAGAATTATGGTCATATTGGCGGGGTACAGACCGCTAATAACAATTATGCGGTGGGTCTGCTGCCGCACAGCCAGCGGCTAGTCCATGAGGGCAACCGGAGCCGCCACAAAAAACACGAAGAAAAGCTAAAAAAGAAAAAGAAAAAAAAATACGGCGCGGCTCCCCTACGGACTGAAAAGAAAGCCCAAAATGGAGCTCTTTTTCCGTCGCGTTTGCGATGTAGCGAGGCGCCAGGGACGCACTCGCTACGTCACAAGGGACGCGACGCGTACGGACGCTCACGTCCGATACGCAAGATGGCGCGCCATGTAAAAAAGGGCCGGCGCCATCTTGTAGGACGGAGTCCATACTAGGCCAGGGGCGTCATAGAGACGCCCCTTTTTTAAATGGGAACGTCCTCCTGGACGTCCCAAATGGCAATATAGAAACCCAATATGGTCACTTTAATTTCCATGGTTCCATCCTATGGAATCCTGGAATTGTAGTTTGGGAATCATTCCAGGGCAGTGTTCTGGATGTACACAAAGTAGTCAATAAAAACATGCTGATTTCTTTTGGAATTCCTGGTGTCCTCTATAGCATTGTAGATTTGAAATGTGGTCCCTAGTGCCTTTAGCTTTTCTGAACTCTGCCTGCTCTCGGGATTTCTCTCTCCCATGCAGGGTTGAAGTCTATGTGGTCCTATAGTTGCTTCAGAGTTTGTATCTCTCCTATTGTGGATGGGGATGTATTGACCATTTCCAATCTGTTGCCATTACAGCACCAAATCTGCTGACATATATTGGTTAGAACTGGAGTTGATTCTGTCAACGTGGATTAAACTAGTTTGATTGGAATGCCATTGTGTTGCTATGACTAAACTTTCATCTCCCAGACTGGCATGCCAAGTAGAGTAATGATTCTGGCCTACAGTGGTATTCCTCTGTACCATCTTTACTGAGAACAACTGTAACAACATCTTGATAAAATGTTATCATTTTATCTCCAACATTTTTCCCTCCTGTTTGTTGTTAACACCAGGGTAGGCAACCTTTTGAGCCGGGGCCGGGTTTGCTGTCCCTCAGACACTGGGGGGCCGAACAAAATTTTCAAATGTAGGACACATTTTTTAAATGGAGGACCGTGAAAAAATTGATGATTTTTTAAAAAATGTTAATATAATGCATGTTCTTAGGCATGATCAAAATGGAGGACATTTGGCATTATTCCTAGACAGCAATGGCAGAAATGTACTTCCCTTTCTGTGCCAAACACCAGAAGAGTAGGAGAAGAAGAAGGGGAGGAGGAGGGAAAAAGAGGGGAGGAGAGGGTTGAAAGGAAAGAGGGGAAGAAGAGGAGGAGGAGAAAGGAGAAGGAGTGGAAGAAAGAAAGAAGGAGGGAGAGAAAGATTAAGAGAAGGGGAGGAAGCGGAGGGGAGGGGAGAGGAGAGAGAAGAGGGGAAGAAGGAAGAAGAAGAGGAAAGAAAGGAGAAGAGAGGAGGAGGAGGCAGAAGAAGAGAGGAGAGAAGAAAGCGGAAAGCTCTTCCCTTGCCTGGACGACCGTCGCCGGCGAAGATGACCAGGCAGGGGAACGTGGGCCTCGCTGAGGCGCCCTTTCCACCTACCACCAAAAAAAAAAAATGGCCGCCATCCGATAAGTACAGCATGGGATGGAAAAGGGAGACCCAAGAAGCAAAAGAACAGAAAGAAAAAAAAGAAAAAAAAGCAGACAAAAAAGTAACAAGAAAAAAAAAAACAAAAAAACAAAAGGGGAAAAAGGTAGCCTCACTAGAGGCCACCCCAAATCAAAGACCAAAGGGAGGAAGCCCAGTCGAGCGAGGACCACCCGACAAAGTGGGGTGCCCGCCTCCCATACCTTCCAATAAAGCCTAAATCTAGAGACGGGACTGAGGACTCGAAGGAACCCAAACAACTGTACAGAAAAGGCCAGGGAAGGAGCCGGTGAGGGCTCGCCCGCGCGGAGAGACAAGCCAACCCTCACCATCATTCACAAAAGGCCATCTGAAGGCGGGGGAACTGAGGCACAATCAATCAGAAAGAGACCAAGGAGAAAGAGAGGTGAGGAAGGCCAATGAGAGGCAGATGAGCGGGGAAGAGAGTAGGCAGCAAGAAAAAATAGGTTGCGCGCAGGCCGCGCGCCGTCGGCTAAGAGGAAGGACAGCACAAAAAAGCCTCAAAACCACTTAACCAAAAAAAAAAAACAACAAAAAAAAAAAAATCAAAAAAAGAATCCATACTTGACCAAACAACAAGGCACTTGCTTGCGCTCCCAAGCAGTCCTCCACCAATCCTCTATCGTGGCGACCACATAAAAAGCGCAAGAAAAAAGCAAGGAACAAAAAAAAGACAAAAAAACATGAGAGAGGAGGAAAGGCCGCAGGCACACCCAAATGCGCCCGACGAGGGTGGCCTCAGTCAGCAGGCAACACAAAAGAGAAGCTGGGTGCAGATCCCCAATGGCCTTAGCAACAGAGGCTGGAATACACTGCCTGCAGGCTAGTAGATATTACACAAAACACACCGGCAGTAAATAAAACCATGTTTAGCTATATTGAGAAGCCAGATTGGAACTTGAAAGAGGGCCATCATAATATTTTTTGCATTTGGTTGGCATCAATAACAATAAAAGCATATTTTGAAAATTTGTGGAGGTTGGAATGATTACTGAAAAGAGAATGATATAGGGGGAGCAACTGAAGGAGTAACTCTGAGCATAATTATTCTAAATGCCAACCCGTCCTTCAACAACTGCGACGAAAAAAACAAAAATATCACATAAAACAAATATGGACCAAGAAGAGTTAATAAAACTGACAATAAGAGCAACTATAATGCTGCTAGTAACACAGGGAAACCACCAAAAATTAGTCAATTGGAGAGCCATGGATCCTTTGAAGGGAAGGCACAGAGGACAGAAACTAAAGGCCATAAGGCACTAATCTAAGTAGGACATTGGACAGTCAATTAAAACATCCAGGATATAACAGGGCCTATACAAGAAACAGATCACATATTGTGATGGCCTGATGGAGCAGAGTTTTGCGAGCACAGCGTTCCATCAAAGGCTGCGAACACACCCTAACAAAGATCACACTCTAAGGAGCAACAGATTTTGGGGTAGTGCGGCACGAACCAGTCTCACAACCACGAAACACGTCATACATGGAACGACTGAACTCCACAGCGCATGCGAATACTCAATGTTGTCAGCGCAAAGGGTCACTTCAACAAGAAAAAGGTGGAGCCTAGGCCGCAAGCCTATTCACTTAAGAGAACAGAAAGAACCAAAAATCCAATATATCATGTTAATCATAGAAAACAAAAAAAAGATAACCTTGGCCAAGGACCAACATCAAGAGAAGGAGAGAAAGAATGCATGGACCACTGATACGCGAATCACATCCCACAAACCCCCAAAAACCAACACAAAAAAATCCCATCGCAAAACTTTATAGTGGCGTGTCTCTTTAGATTGTAGTATGAAGGCAACTGTCTAATTAATAATTTTTGTACAGTGCTGTGTAAATTACAGCACTATATAAAGCTTAATAATAATAAAATAATAATAAATATAAATAATAATAATAAAGCCGTGCCGTGGCAGCTATGGTGCCCCTTGAGCTTTTTGCTGCTCTTTTTGTGCTTTCCAGAGGCTGGATCAGGCTGCTTTGTGAGGTTGCTGCAGCCAACACTGGCCAGTAAAGGGGTGGCTGCAGACTGCGTCGGTATAGCCTCAAAGTTTCCATCTCCATTTGCAGCAACAAGGTAACTTCTGAATGTTAGCCATTTCTGTCCTGTGTGACGCTACAAAGAACTTTTGTACAAAGACTACAATGAGTACTAAAGAAGCCTTTGCACTGTGAAATCTGGAATGTGTCATAACAAGTAAAACTTACCAATGGTAGACAAATTCAGATTGTTGTACTCATTGCTGGAAATAAAATCCTCAGAGTGGCCCAGTTGGTTTTCTTTCAGTTTTATTGTAGTTTGCCTGCCTGACCAACACAGTTAGCCCTGATATATCCTATTCACTAGTTAAGTTTAAGATTAAAAAACCGTTCATCGTGCGAATTGAAGCTGTCTAAAAAAGGATAATTGCTATTTAACAGGCAAATGGAGGATTGCAGCTGGAGAAAGAACAGCTGGCCCTCCACATCCCACATGTGTGACTCATCCAGTCTTCCACCTTATCTTGCCCCCCAGCATGGCAATTAAACTCTGAAAGAAAGTTCCCATTGGAAACTACCTGGATCACCAATCATGTTTATTCATGCATGCAAAGGTTCCTGGTGGAAATCCCCACAACAAAGTGTTTTTGTGTGAGGCAGGGGCTCACTTAGGGGTTATTTACAACAATGGAAATAACCCAGAATAACACCTGTTGTTCACATGCACCCAAATGCCATCAGTTAAGTTTTTTGGGGGAGGGGCTGCAACAACCCCCCCCCCCAGTACCTGGTATAATGGATATTGGGTTTTCCTGAGTTTTTATAAAGATTGCATTGTTGGCTGTGTGAACAATGATGCAAATAGACCGGGGATAAAATTCCCATGCCTTAATGGATTTCGAATGCATTTGCATCATAGAAGTGGTTCCTGGGTGAATAACAAACGGGGAATAGTGAATAAAGTGACATGGGCGCTTAAGACCTGCCAAAGGGCGGCTGAAAAGAGCCTCTTTGCAGCGCGAGGAGCCCCAGCGGCCAAACCGCGCGACTCCTCCATGCTGCAAAATGCAGCTTCTTCTTGTGGCACGCTAAGGACGTCACAAGCGCCAATGGACACTTGCAACATCATTAGTGCACATGATGTGCGGACGCTAAGCACCACTACGTCAAGATGGCGGCACCCTGTAGAACGGGCACCGCCATTTGTATGCGCCAAGTGCGTACTAGGTTAGGGGCGTCCGGAAAGGATGCCCCTTTCTAACTCTAGTATGTCTTCGGCACGTACCAGGGTACCCGTGCGGAATGGGCTTTAGTTGCTTTCTTACCTACTAAAGTCCCAGATACCGAGCATATCTGTGAACATAAGACTGGTGAACACAAGCTGAAAAACACTGGTAGAACCTAAATTGTAGAACCTTTTCTCTGACACATTTGTTCTCTCTGTTGGTGAAGTGCTTCTGAGTGTTGATGGGCAACTTTAAACCCTTTTTTCTCTCCTTCTTATGGAATCTTTCCATTCCATCCAGCTGTGCCTTGCTATGGACCTGGGGTCTAAGTGCCTGCTCTAGAATGCCAAGTGCTGAAGCCAGTTTGATTTAGGCACTATGGCCTACTTTCCATGAAAGAATATTAAAGTGACTAGTTAGAGGAAGGGAGGAGGAGACTTTTTGGGACAACTCTCAGAATCCCACAGTCTGTATGGTCCCTGCCAACTGTGGTAGATTCTGGGAGTCCTAGTTAAAAGAAAGACATCTTCACTTCTGCCAATCCCAGTTCTGAAATATTTAAGAAAGTAAGATTTAAAAAATATTCATACATTATTTTCATCAAATTTGATCAGGATTCCCCCCCCCTTGACTACATCATTTCTCCCACTCAAAAATCATGGGAAAGAAGCAATCAGTAGAGTGCCAGCTGATCATATTTCAGATGGTCTGTTATACATTCGCCTGAATTAGCAGAACTATTTTTAGTGGAATTTCCTCACAGGTACATAACAAAGAAGATAAAGGGAAAGCTAATTAATGATTCTAGCCATTAGAGAATTGCCACAAAGGTCAAGCAATTCTCATTCTACGCCAGCAAAAACAGCTGTCAACATTTTGATCATCTTGTTACTAATCGTAAAGAGAGTCTTCAATAGCTTGGTGTCAATCAGGGTCTTTGCTGTGATTTGCAATGGTAATTTATAATCCTCAAATTTTCTGGAACTATGAAAAGGTTGACTATTTTCTATATTATTTATAGTTATTATGAACTGAAATTGCCACAAACAATCAGTTCCATAACAGCTGACAAGTAGTTACCTGAGCTAGTAAAGCCATGCATTGGTTACTGAAACACATGTATAAGTAGTCACTATGCATCATGGATTAGGAGTTAGAGTGTTGAACAAGACTCTGAGAGACCAGGGTTCAAATCCCCTGCACAGCCAAGAAACCCTGGGTGACTCTGGGCAGTCTACTTGCATCTTTATCACACCAGCCACTGAGTTGTTGCGATCACACTTTGATGCAAAAGAACATACCAGTTTGAAAAAAAATCATTATCACACTTTCAGCAATTGTGCATTATGCTGTTTTTTGATGATCCATTGTCTTGCGCTCCCTCTTCCACCGTCCACTAATCCCTCTTCCTCCCCATGTTGCATGCATGCACACCTGCAAAAAATAGTTAGTAGGAAGGAGGAGGAGGAGGAGGAGAATCAGCCCACTCATCTCACGTGACTGCTAGAATATCAGAACTACATATTCTTTGGAAAAGCAAGATATTACTAGTTATTATGGGTTTTTGCCATCAGTGAATAGGTAACTCATTAATGGTTAAATGCAATGCAACAATGTGAGAGACATGGATCGTGTATGATAAGCAGCAGCCAAAGATGCAATTAACTACATAATTCCAATTTACTAGCTTATAGTCCCAAGAGGAAGGCAATGAAAATCATCTCTGAAGATATCTTGCCAAGAAAACCCTACAAAAGGTTGCCATTATCAAAGTCAAACTTGAAGGCACATATTAATAATAAGAAAAAGTCCAGACAAATCTGCTAATAAGCACTCCTGGCCAAGAAGCCAAGAAGACCTCAAGTTAAGAAAAGAAACAACACATGTTTACTCATTTCTCTCCATGCCATTTTTTCTAATATACGAAAGCCTTGAAATTGGAATGATACCTGCATATGTTCAAGAGACTCCCTTTTATCTCCTTCCTAAGTAAAACTAAGCCTCTGGCAAAAATAAAACAAATCAAAAACAAAAACGGTTTCAGGGCTTCTGTTCTCTAATGTGCCCAGTTCTAACTAATCCAAAGATGCAGGGTGATGGTGGAATACAAACTCTGCTGCAAAGGACATTATAAATGGTCCACACACTCAGTATCCCAGTTGTATATTTGGATTTCTAAACAAGAGATGGAGAAGCAGATGTCTGGTAGCACTCCCCACCCAACCCCTCTGCAATTCTGTCTCTTTTTGGGGACAGAGATATGACTTATACTGAAGAGGTGAATGTTCATGGCTTGATTTCCTAAATGTCAAGGGAAATGCTCTTGCTTGTACCTGCACTGGGTTTCTGCATGCAAGGATTCTCATCACTGTATATGCAGCAATAAAATTAAATTAATCAAGTGAATCAATATCATCCCAAAAATAAAAGAAGAATGCTTTGTAGACGATTTACTGGAGCAGTAGGAGGCAGACTATTTTAAATGAGACTTGAGAGATCTAGGCACAGGTCCCCAGCCATGAAATCACTGAACCATCTCTGGCCAGTCACTCTCTCTCAGCTGGATGCACCCACAGGATTGCTGTAAGAATGATGTTTGCCACCTGAATGCATTGGAAGAAAGACAGCATAAATGTAACTAAACATTCCACCAGATCAGAAAGGAGTTCCCAGTTATTTTAAAATATTGTAGAAACCCATTTCTCCTTCAAAAAAAGATGCAAACTGAGAGTGGCTGGATGTGGTTTGGGGGTAGGGAGTAAATAGTTTTTCTTTCTCTTGGGAAAGATTTGTGTGTGAGTTGTTTTATGAATACAAAAAAGCAACGTCTGGGTTGAACCGGTACTCAGAGGCTCTTGTTCTGCAGTTCTATATCTGCCTTCTGATTCACTGTTTTGCTCCTCATTGGTAGACCTTGGAATTCTTGTGAAAAATAAAACATAGATCATAAATAAAATAAAAATAAAACTTATTTATATCCCGCTTTTCTGTGAACAAGACAATCAAAGCGCTACAACATGTCAAAACCACATTTACAAATTTATGTCCCAAATCCCCCCTTAAAACAAGAATTAAACAAATTATAATTAAAACATCTTTAAAAACAATAAAATACAGCGAGGACAGAGCGGTGGGCTGAATCATGATGTGGGGGGCAGTCATCTGTGAACGGGCACTTTTTTATTCAGGAAAGGCCCGCCGGAGATACCGTCTTGACAGCTTTTTTAAAGCTGTCTAAGCTGTCAATTGACGGATCTCGCCGGCAGACCATTCCATAGTTTAGGAGCAATTGCAGAGAAGGCCCTCTGGGAGGTAGCAGTGTCTGTGTTTTAAGGCTGCAATAGATTCCTCCCAGAGGACCTGAGGGTGCGGGACGAATTATAGGGGCAGGTGATCCCTCAAATGGTTGGGGCCCAAGCCATGTAGGGCTTAAAAGGTATAACCAACACCTTGTACTGTGCCCGGAAACTAATAGCAGCAGTGAAGAATTTTAAGATGGGTTTATTTCGTCACTCCTAGTTTTTCCGGCGACCAGCCGGTCTGCCATATTTTGCACTAGTTGAAGTTTCAAGCTGCTTCATCTGCGGTGCAGTTGTAGACTAGGATAAGAGCAATGGATTCAAGCTGCAGGAAACAGGTTCCATCTAACATAAGGAAGAACTCCTGACAGTAAGAGCTCTTTGGAGGTTTTTAAACAGAGGCTTGATAACCATCTGTCTGGAGTGCTTTGGTGTTTTCTTGCACAGTGGGGGGTGGAATGGATGCCCTTGTGGTCTCTTCAAACACTATGATCTATGATTTTTAAAACAACATCAGAATAAATTGCAAAAGTAAGAAAGATATTCAACGTCAATGGGATGTAAATGGGTGGTGTGGTGTGCGCAAAGATGAGAGATGCCCCCTATTAGAATCCTCCCCTCCTCCTTGAAATTTTTCTCCAGTCCCCAAATTTCTAGCACCGATTTTCAATTAGACATTTAGAAATAGAAATTAGGCATCAAAGAAAAGGAAGCAAAGATTAAGAGATTATCAAGGCAAATGCAAACACAGCAAGTATAAAAATTCTATGTGTGAATGATTTTTACTGTTTCACTGTATGAAATGCTAATCCCCCACCATGAAGTTATACCCTGACAATGCAAACTTTACCCCGAAATGTTCTTTCTTCTATAAACATCCACTTCCAGTAAATGACAATTCAGTTCAACGTTAGATTTATAGTGATTGTCTTTTTTTTCATAATTCCGTTTTATTTTCAGCCAACAAATTATTGCTTTGCCAAGTTTTTCACTCTCTTCTTTCAGTGGGGTTGTGTGACCATGCCATATTCCTGCTTGCAGCATTATTCTGTATTGCCTCGAGTTATTCCCTTGAAGGGTTTTATCTTCCCATTTTGTCTCTCTAGTGTGGCTTTTAACTGTCAAAGGCTCCAGGTTAACAAGTGCTGTGTGTTTAATTAAATTAAATGCATCATTCTGCAAACACTGTCTCTTCCAATGCAATAATATTTTTGTTTCATTGCAGTCTAAATTACAACCACACGATGGGGCTCAATGGCTTGTTCTCCCATCAAAAGGGAAGAACTGTTGCTTATGCAGTTTTGTATAGTACTTGTATTGAATTACCAAATGGGAACCAAACAGAAAAATTGTAGATCTACTTTTATATTATTAAAATTATTTTATATTATTAAACATTCAAGATCAAGATATATATGACTTGGGAGATAGGGTTTCCTTCTGTAATTTCATAGGATTATAGAGATGGCAAAGACTACAAGGGCCATCTAGTTCAGACGCCTGCTATGCTGAGATACATAGATAAAATAGTCCTGGTTATACAACCTTTGTTTTAAGATCTGTAAAGAAGAAGAGTCCTCCACCCTCTAAGGCAGTTCATTCCATTGTTTAATGGCTTTTACTAACAGGATGTTTTTCCATCACAGGTTTGCCTTAGGGTGGTCATACGTCAGAAATGACTTGAAGTCACACAACAACAACAAAAACAACAAGAACAACAATAAAAACAAAAACAACTATCTGGTAAAACTGTAGCACTCCATTACATTATAGTAGCTCTCTCAGATCAATACTGCTATACAAGTGGTATCAAGGCTTGAACATAGAGGAACAAAAACAAAGCAAAAACTACTGAGCTCATTTTGTATAAGATGTTAATTTGCTCAGTGTCCTTCATTTGTATACAATCCAAATTTGCAAAGTATGCCAACTATGCTACCTTGATTTGGGGACCTAGAAGATGACAATCCTACAAATACTTGTCTAGAGATAACCTGACAGGAGGTTGTGAACCACAAGTGGCTCCTGGAACACAACTTGAAGAATTCTTCCTTTAGGAATTTGCCGTTGTAATGGTTTTGTTTAGATATGTTTTTACAAGTCCTTTCCAGTATGAATGTGCTATCATGAATACATGGAGAATCAGTATGGTGTAGTGGTTTGAGTATTGTAATACAACTCTGGAATACAAGGGTTCAAATCCCTTGGCCATGGACACTTACCGGTGTCCTTGGGCAATTCACTCTCTCTCAGCCTCAGAGGCAGGCAAAGGCAAACCCACTCTGAATAAATCTTGCCAAGAAAACCCTTCTGCGATAAGTTCACCTTTGGGTCACCATAACTTGGGAACAACTTGAAGGCACACAACAACAAAAACAAAATCAACAATACAGGGATATTTCCAATCTTTCCAATGCATTTCAGCCTTATCACCAATTAAAGTAGGTGAATTGGTGACAAGGCCAAAACAAGTTGGGCTTTTAAAGAAATAGAAGCTTTGGATTATGACATAGTACGTGGGACTTTGTCTCCTTTCATTCTTCTACTGATCCATTTGGTGCCATCTATAAAACAGTAAGGCAGAAACTTCCCTAGAGCATACGTGCATATGTTACAACCACCACAATTTTCATTCTATGACTAGAATTGGTTTGGGGTACTTATCTATTTGACCGAGTATATTAAATACCTGGACTGAACTCAGATAATCTTCAGCATTATATTCATTTCTTTGGTTCTAATCACACAAACTGCCTCAATATTTGTCTACTGTTAACAGTGACTAGGATGGAAAGCATGGGATACTACTCCTTGAGTATCCTTAGAAAACAAGTATCAAAGGAATATCAGTCTGTAAAGTAAATGCATTTACAGGCTGATTTGTGGAGAATCCCCAGCCCTGCCTATTCTGCTCTACCAAACAGACATACAGCTTAATAAATGTGTCTCTGAGCCTGCCAAATTCAACAAGATGTTAGAGCAGCTGAAACATCAGCAAGAGAATTGCTGTCCATCTGCCTCCCTCCTTGAGATTTAGGGCAGCCTTTCCCCAGCTGCCACTACGCTCCAACTGATATGTTGGAGTGCAGTTTCCACCATCTATAGTTAGCATGGTTATGTTAGCTGGAGATGATGAGAATTGTAGGCCAACGCCTCTAAAGTATAACAGGCTAGATAAAGCTGCCATAGGGCCTAAATCCACTATCAGCTTTGATTTCTTTCTGTGTTTATATTCTGTTAATGGGAAGGCAAAGGAACACTCCACATAAGGGAAGCAGTCTGGAATTGACTACTTTTTTATCTTGTGAAGAAGTCTCTGAGGCGCCAAGGTACTCTGTGAAAAGTTAATATTTCATCGAATAAGAGTTCTAATCTACCATCTTCTGTCTTGAAGTAGCTGCTGCATGAAAATTACCTGAGAGGTTAATGAAAAGGTGATGCCTGCTGCAAAACTTCCTTGGGGAGAAGAAGGGTAATGAAAATCAAATATCATTGCAGGAGTATCATATTGATCCTTTAAAACATGACCTGGCATGGCGGCTATAAGACTGTCAGATACAGCTCCTGTATCTGTACTGACTGTGTAGAAGAGATCATTTCAGCAGGAGTTGTTCATCATGTAGCCAGGAAACCAGCAACACTGGCTGAAATCCCCTCTTCTGCACAGCCACTGGCTGTAATGATTGCTAACTAATAATGGTTTTATTGTTTCATGACACATTTATGTGTGTCTGACCTTTAAGGCTGTTAGCTTCTTTGAAAATGTTTTCTTGAAGCAGAAAGCCAGGATAAAAATGTGCCTCAAATAAATAACTAATCTTGTAAATCTGTCAAAGAAGCTGCCAAGTTTATATATCATGTAATTTAACATGGGCTAAATTACTCTGGATAACAGCCATCATGTAACCAAAGATAAGTTGACTCTTGCACACAAGACAACTTTGCAGCATCAGGGTGATGAGTTTACTCAAGATCCAGGAACCTTTGGGATACAGCTAAGGTCGTGCTAGGGAGCATGGCATGGCCCATGCCATGCCTTTTATGCATCCAAAGAACAGCCCTTGCTCCTAACATTTTTCTGAGCACATCCTGTCATTAATTGTGGTTGCCTTCCTGACGCGATGGAAGATGATTTGATGAGATTTGGCAGCAGAGGGAGCACATACTGTGAATGCTTCATTTTGCTACCAGAGCTCAAGAAGCCTTTATCAGCACAAGACAGAACCATCTCTCCATATTAATTTAATTCCAAATGATTTGAATTTCTAAAATTGAGGGAATGAACAATAGCCTCCTTTTTGAAAGGAAGGATTCATCATGTTCCTATTTTCTCATCTTCAGAAAGCTTCAGAAAAATCAGTCCTTTTTTTCAGACCTTCTGATCTGTCTTCACTGTTTTCTAAAGCCTACAATACCAGGATGAATTACTTCAAGGGGCAGGTGTTTAGTGACAAACATTCAGGAAATGCACAGAATTCAAATATGACTAAGCTACTTGCAATCAGCTGGATTCTTGTTCAGAACTTGGAAGTAACTAGCTACAAACAACTAGTTATTTGGAATTAATCCCTTTCTATAGTTTCTTGTGGGTTTTCCGGGCTATGTGGCCATGTTCTAGAAGAGTTTATTCCTGACGTTTGCTGGCATCTGTGGCTGGCATGTTTCTCTGAAGATGCCAGCCACAGATGCCAGTGAAACATCAGAAATAATCTCTTCTAGACCATGGCCACACACCCCAGAAAACCCACAAAAAACTATGGATGCCGGCCATGAAAGCCTTCGACCAATCACTTTCTTCCAATAATTAAGATAAAAATATGTGTTATATCACAAAAGAAATGAAACAGCCTTTGTTCACTTCCAACCAGAATGTAATGCAGTTTATTATATAAGGAATAATTTCATTTGTTTTGTGTTCTAAATGTCATTTTAACCACTTTTATACTAATGTGGTGAGGCTCCACTGAATTGGCCAATGCTGTCCTTGTACTGAGTGCTGAGGTATTTCTTTAAAAAAAATGTTTATGTTTATGTTTAATAAAAATAATCATAAAAATAAAATAATAATCTGAATATCTATCTCATTAATCATATATATTTATATTAATCCATCTCTATCTTATAGCCAGGATATTATACAGCAACTATATATCATTTTATGGATACAAAAAAAAGCTTTATCAGCATTCTCATAATCCAGTCTCTTTAAACATATTGTGATGGTGACACTGTGGCACCGCCCCAAACCTCTTTATTTTCCTTTTTAAACTCCCTTTTCACCTTTGTCACCTTGTGCCACAGGCGCACCAATCTGTGATGAAGACCTACCCCCCAAACTGCTCAAGGGGACTTAATACCAAAATATAGTAGCCCCTCCTAAGTCACGGATCTGAGATTTGTGCACTTGAATATCCACAGAGGAACGACCTCTGCTATTTTCTATGGCGCACGTGCCCAGGCTGTGCACACGGGGGCGCACCCCATTCAAGACTATGGAGCTTGAGTACACATGAGCCTCTTTTTTGGGGGGGGGGCAGGCAGAATGGATCCCCCGTGAAAACGGAAGACTGTATTTTCCTCAGTGTTAGTAGCATGTAACTGTATCTTTGAAAGCACTCTAAGCAGTCATTTATTGAAACAACCCTGGCCTGTTACAAACGGGCACCCTAGGACGGACTCAGTCCATGCTAGGGTTAGAAAGGGGCATCTTTTCCAGACGCCCCTAACCCTAGCACGGACTGAGTCCGTAACAAATGGCGACGGCTGTTCCACACGGCCGCCGCCATTTTGACGTAACAGATGCTCTGCGTCCGTACGTCGTGCCTCGCGGCGTCTCTTCCGGGCTGCAAGAAGGAGTGCGATTTTCACGCTCCTTCTTTGCTGCGTCCGGGAACTGCGCTGTTTGGCTGCTGCGGTTCCCGGACACAGCAACCGGCGGCGGCAGCAGACTGCCACAATCCGGTGGTCTGTAATGCGCCATTATAAGTTTATTTTTAGGTTTACTTAAATACAGTATCACTTGTGTGGGATGTTGTTCACATTTGCTACGTTATTGGTATACTTTATTTGTTGCTCTGTGTTATGGTTATGGTTTCTTGTCCTTACACTTGTTTGTTACAGTAACTCAAAACTAATCAAACTCTCTATTATACTCTTGTTCCTTACACTTTTGTTTACTGTTTGTACTTCAGAGAATAATCCTTCACTTTCCCCAGGACACTCCTAGTTCTCTCTTGGGTGCTTTTTAAAACTTTTAACTGCATTTCTCTGCAGTATAACTTAGCCTCACACGCTCTTCATCTTCTCAAGGCAATTCATATCTTGAACCTCATTGGTCCCTAATCAATTCCCTATGTTGGGCACCTAAAATTGTTTTAACTGCCCTTCTCAACAGTATAACGCACCCACCATTTTCTCAGATGGAAACCTCATTCTGAGCACATCCTTCTTTTCCATCACAAGATTTCTTCCCATCAACAACAAACTGTCTCCCCTTTTCGAAAGAGATCTTTCTAAATTACATTCCAAATCTTAACAAAATCATTTGGAGGCAACATTACATTCACTTTCGTCTTAACATCATTCCCATATTCTACTTTTTTTTCTCAGATTAAGAACTAATTCACCCACTGATTCAGATTGATATTCCTTGGCAATTTCCATATTTTTATTCACTGAGGCCTGTTACAGACAGGCATAAAAAACGTCCTGGGGACGTACTAGGGTTAGGGAAAGTGCCTGCCTTACGCATGCACCTAACCCTAGTATGTCCCCAGGACATACAAAATGGTGGCGCCCTATACACATAGGGGCCGCCATTACGACATCACGAACACGCCGCCTCCAAATGGGGCGGTGCGGACTTGACGTCTTTGTGCTGCGTGAGGGTGCATAGAGCGCCCTTTCCGCAGCACTAGAAGGAGCTCCAAAACAGAGCTCCTTCCATGATTTGCGTCACTGGCGCAGCCTTTAGACAGCTGTGCCAGCGACGCAAGGGAGAAAGGGGCCAAGCGGCCCCTTTCTCCTCCTCTCCGCCGCCGTCGAGTGTCCTTGGGGCATGAAGCCCCAAGGACACCCCTTTCCAGGCCGCGGGGAAGCGGCCTTTTGCTGCTTCCCTGTGGCCTGGAAAGCGGCGGATCGGGGCCTCGGAGGCTGCTGCTCTGGCCCTGATCCGGCAGGGAAAGGAGCGCCCACAGGCCACCCCAAAGGGGCGGTCTGTAACGCGCCAAAGTCTAGATTGTCTTGCTCATTTCCCATCTCCCAGGAGCCCTGGTGGTGAAGTGGTTAAATGCAGTACTGCAGCCACTCACTCACAAACCATAAGGTTGTGAGTTCAATACCAGTAAAAGGGCTCAAGCTCGACTCAGCTTAGTATCCTTCTGAGGTTGCTAAAATGAGTACCCAGCTTGTTGGGGTAGCTTACAATTTGTAAACCGTTAGGGAGTGCTCAAGTGCATTGATAAGCCGTATAGAAATGTTTTGCCATTGCTATTGTTCCTGATTTGCATCCATGAGTACCACTTTTTCTCTGCTTTGTTTTTGATCCTCAGACAGTTGATTCACTGCTTGTTTAAATTCCTTAGCCTCATTTTCCCATTCTTCTTCCTTTTCTATTTCAAATCCGTATTTTCATTTCTCACATGGCTTATCTTTTCCAAGAACATCAGTAACATTTCTAAAGAAAACTCCATCTTCCCTAGATCCAGCAATTACAGAGTTAAAAGCAGAAGGTAAATCTGTTAAATTTTACAAGCCAACACTAGTTGTTAACAGTCTTATCTTCTTAAAAGCAAACCACCCACTTTTGCATGGAAGAACGGCTTCAGTACTCAATTGTATTCCGTATTCTCAAGACAAATTCAATGGTACATTTTTTTAAAAAAAAAGTCTTTTAAAACAACACATTATATAACTTTCCTAAGATACATCTTATTAAGTTTTTACTTTTACTTTTTTAGCTTGATTCTCTTAAATAGACTTTCCCACTTAGTTCTTGTTAAAAAGAAAGAAATCAACCAAAGCATTATTTTCACCACCAGAAGGAAGAACTCTTTTAATTTGTATAGTCAGCCATTAAAAATTATTGAGAGAGTAAAGAATACTAATGGGTTCAGTCTCCTTTTAGGGCTTGTTTAGCAAGCTCAAAATCTTAGCAAGCCTGATCTTGATGTTTATCTTTGGCTTCCCCACTTCTCAAAACTTGCTTCTGACCACTGCAGATTTAACAGTCTTCTTAAGGAGAGCAGTGATCCTGAGAATGAATAGACAATTCCACAGTCTTGGTCTCATCTGGAAGAGTTCTGTCAGTTAATTATGCAGATATTCTGTTCCTTAGCTTCCTCTGTTTCAGAGTGCAAAGCAGAGATCTCAGCTCACCATGTTCTCCACCTGGAAAATTGACACAGACTTCCAGATGATCTCGGTGGAGACTTATAAGTGTGTGGATAGCTAAAAGATTAAATTATTCAGTAGTGAAGGAAAATGTTCTCATATGCTCAGAGACATTTCTGATAGAGTATTCTCCACTCATCATTCATCAATTGATTTTTGTAGCTGTTTGTTGGTGCACTTCAATAATATACTAGATCGGTGCTCTCCAAGTGGAATAAACGTATCATTTCCTGTTCGCCTTTCCTATTCACCATATAATACAGGGAGTTTGGAAGGTGAGTGAACAGGGAATGTACACAAGGGGTGGAAAGAAGATAAAAGAGATGCAGGTCAGTGACCACTGAAGAGATTGCTAGATGCCATGCTCTGGTACAGACTTCCCCAATCTGGTAGCCTGCAGATGTATTGTACTATAATTCCCACCATTCCCATATATCAATCAAATTGTGGGATTTTAAAGTAGTATTACTCCTAATATATGCTGCATGAATGATTTCAGCCTCAAGAGTGATAGTGACTGTTCCTTTGTACCGTGACTGGGAACCATACAATTTTCTGGATATGTTTTATACTACAGCTTCCAGTATACCTCACAACTAGACATACTGCTTAGGGCTGCTGTGAGTTGCAGTCCAACATCATCCAGAGGGTTTCACAATGCAGTAATGAAGAAAATTGTTTCCCATATATTCAGAAGGATTTCTGATTGATAAGCATATGGCGTATAGGCATACACTTTATTTTTAAACTTGATTTAGAAATATTCTTTCTTATTCTAGAAATAAATACAAAATTATTCCAATTTTTCTAATTAATACACCATATACATGGGGGGTGGGGGAGATGGTGCTATTGGCACTGGTACTTATGAGCCTCTGCCTGAGAAAGTGATGGAGAATTTCTTCTCTCCGACTAGAAATCTCTCCTGTCCACAACTCAAATACTCATCTCTGCTAGCAACTGTTGCATGACATGCTGCATCATGGCCTCTCAATTATATGTTCAGTTGTTCTCTTCTTTCTAAAAAGTAAATGTTTGCTCCATTTGAAGATCTGCTGATTAGGTTAATCACAATTAGGGACCATATTTCCATTACTACTTTGCTTATGCCCAGTCGTACCAGTGTTAACCACTGTTTGGTATAGCTTTACCAAGGTACAGAAAAAGATAGTGGAAGAAAGGTCTCCCAAATATGACTGGCCTTGAAGGGATGTCAGATTGCAAAGATTTGGCACCTCCCCTCAAGGAGAAATGGATTTCTATTGATTCTGTTAGAATGGTTTTGCCCAAGCCAGATGCTGGGAAAGGCATCATGCCAAAGCTTTGCAGAGAAGAAACTAGTGAATTGTGCCAATTCTTGAATTGTTGTCAGCTGGATAAAGGAAACCTTCCACTGATGTGCTTATGCAAATCATATCCAAACTGAAGTGTGCATCATAATTCAAGCTCACTGTAGTAAGTGCATTCTGTAAGTAGGCTTAGATCCATATTTTTATGCAAATATTGTAATCAAATATATTTCATTTGCTATTCAGAAATAATGCAGGTATACTATTTTTAAAACCCTTGCTTCTTTTAGAAGTGCATGAATAATTTTACCTGCCCCTTATTGTAATAGGAATTCTAGTCCTAAACAGTGAATTCTCCTGATTGTTTCAAGTTGCCTTCATTTCCACTTGGGGAAATCAAATACCTCTGCAACAAAAAGGTAGGTTTATTTAATTTAACACTATGGAAAATGAAAGGATAAGGAACTTATTTTTTGGTGGTTTTTTGGGCTATGTAGCTGTGTTCTAGAAGAATTTATTCTTGATGTTTCGCCAGCATCTGTGGTTGGCATCTTCAGAGAAGATGCCAGCCACAAATGCTTTTGTTGAAGATGCCAGCCACAGATGCTGGCAAAACATCAGGAATAAACTCTTCTAGAACATGGCCACATAGCCCAAAAAAACCTGACTTGAATGCCATGAATTCTAGAGCTGAGTATCATTAGGATACCTTGGCCACCTCACTCCAAATCATACCTAGTGATTTCAAATAATAATAATAATAATAATAATAATAATAATAATAATAATAATAATAATAATTTTTATAAATAAATAAATAATATTTTCCTGCCTCTCCCAGATGGATCGAGGTGGGATTACAATATAGATTTGTCTTTCCTAACAGACTTGTGACCTTCAGATATTCCAGTCCCATCAACTCCAGTCAGCATGATAAATGGTTAGGAACACAGGGAACTGTAGTCCAAAACAAAATGGAGAGTATCATGTTGGAGGACATTAATGTAGAACATGCTATAAAAGCAAGTGGCCTATGACATGGAGCCCTGGTGGCGCAGTGGGTAAATGCCTGTACTGCAGCCATTCACTCAAAACCACAAGGTTGCGAGTTCAAGACCAGCAAAAGGGCCCAAGCTCGACTCAGGCTTGCATCCTCCCGAGGTCGCTAAAATGAGTACCCAGACTGTTGGGGGCAAATTAGCTTACAGGGGCTAGGCTTACCTCTACCACGAGGAAGACGTTTTCCATCGCCGCCCCAGCCCTTTGGAACACGCTGCCCACAGAGCTCCGCTCGGCCACCTCCCTGGCCCAATTTAGAAGGGATCTAAAAACCTTTCTATTTCAGGCTGCATTCCCCGATTAAAGTCCAGTAGGCCTCCCTTACTCTTTTATTGGCAAGAGGACTGGCTAACGGGGTTTTTATTCTGTCTTGTTGTATTCGTTTTTAATTTTTTAATGTATATTCTGTGTTTCGCACTGTTTTTATTATGCTGTTAACCGCCCTGATCTTTGGAAGGGCGGTATAAAAATAAAAATTTTATTTTATTTTATTATTATTTAATTAGCTTACTTGCTGTTCACCGCTATGATCTTTGGAATAGCGGTATATAAATAAAACAAATTATTATTATTATTATCTGCCTTAAAGGAAGTGGTTGTTAGACCACTTCTGAAAAAACCTTCTCTGGACCCCCTGGACATGAAAAATTATAGGCCTGTTTCCCATCTGCCATTTTTGACTAAGGTGATCAAGAGGGCTGTCGGTCTTCAGCTCCAAGTGGTCTTGGATGAAACCGATTTTCTAGATCCATTTCAAACTGGCTTCAGGATGGGATATGGGGTGGAGACTGCCATGGTCGCCTTAACTGATGACCTTTGTCTAAGCATCGACAGAGGAAGCGCGACCCTGCTGGTGCTATTAGACCTCTCAGTGGCATTTGACACAATAGACCAAAACATCCTCTTGGAACGCCTGAGAGAGCTAGGAGTTGGAGGCACTGCTTTGCAGTGGTTCCATTCCTTCCTCTCAGGTAGATTCCAGAGGGTGATGCTCGGGGACAGTTGCTCTTCAAAAACCGAGCTTAATTGTGGTTTCCCTCAAGGCACCATCCTATCCTTGATGTTATTCAACATCTATATGAAGCCGCTGGAAGAAATCATCTGTAGACATGGAGCGGGGTGTTATCAGTAGGCTGATGACACCCAAATATACTTCTCCATGTCTCGGTCATCAGCAATGACGACAGATGGCATTTCTCCCCTCAATCAATGTCTTGCAGCAGTAATGGACTGGATGAGGGAATCCAGACAAAACGGAAGTATTTATGATAGGGGCCCCTAAACCAGGTATCGGGCCACAACTTCCAGTCCTAGAGGGGTTCATGCTCCCCTCAAAGGACTGTGTTTGCAGCTCAGGGGTGATTCTCGACTCGTCGCTTCAGATGAGAAATCAGGTGAATGCAACAGTCACGAGTGTCTGTTATCAGCTCCGGCTGATATGGCAGCTGCGCCCTTTCCTGGAACGGGGTGACCTAGAAACTGTAGTACATGCACTGGTAACCTCAAGACTTGATTTTTGCAGTGTGTTCTCTACCCTTGTGCCAAGTCCGGAAACTTCAACTGGTGCAGAATATGGCAGCCAGATTGATTACAGGGACAACAAGGAGTGACCATATTACACCTATATTGAAATCACTCCACTGGCTGCCTATTCGGTTCCGGGCACAGTACAAGGTGTTGGTCATTTCCTTTAAAGCCTTCCATGGCTTGGGCCCAACCTACTTAAGGGATCGCTTCCTTCCGTACAATCCGCCCCGTACCCTCAGATCCTCTGGGAGGAATTCATTGCAGTCCACAAAGACCAGATTGACGGCGACCTCCCAGAGGACTTTTTCCACAATCGCTCCCACTTTATGGAATGGCCTGCTGGACGAGATCCGTCAAATTGCCAACCTTGAGAGCTTCAAGAAAGCTGTCAAGACAGATCTCTTCCGGCAGGCCTTACTGGAATAGAACCCGGCCATGTAATGCTCCCCCCACAGTCATATCTAAGCGAAGACTCTGCCCACCGTTATTTTATTACTGTATTATTGTTTTTGGATTTATTGTTTGTAATGTTAATGGATAGAATTGTTTAATCCTTTTTTAAGGGGGGGGGAAATTGTATATATTGTATTTTTTAAAGGTTGTACGCCGCTTTGATTGTGGTAACAAAAAGCGGGACGTTTTATTTATTATTTATTATTTTAAGACGACAATTCCCATGAGATGCAGCAGAAATCTCCCAATACTACTTTCTAAAACTAGCCTTAAAGGTAGGAATGGAAGTAAGATATTATTAAAGCTGTCACACCAATCTTGTATAGCTGATCCAGTAACATAGTCATAGATCAATGATATCAAAAGTTGCTGAGAGATTAAGGTGACTCAGCAGAGTCAGTCTCTCCTGTTTCTTTTCCAACATATGCCATTCATAAGGATGATTAAGGCTGTTTCAGTTCAGGTTGCTTCCATTCCTATCTCTTTTAATAAAAAATGTCTTTTCTTATTAAATCAGCACTTCTCTGTGATGTTTTGCCTCTATTCCTCCTCTTTCCTACTCCCCCTAATGTTTTAAACATCTGATGGCTGTCTCATTTTGCCCCACTTTAAGAAATGATATATAACTCATGTTTTCTCAACTGAATTTGCCCTCTTGATAGTAATTTCCTATTCCTAGATTAATTATCATGTTTCTAAAATGTTGCTCTATGCTATATCGATCATTTCTCACTGATCTCCTGTTTCTCTTGCCTTATGTCTTCTTTTTAGATTTTGAGATTATCAGTAAATATTTTTGTTTTTCTATGCTTGTACAACTAGCACATATTTATGAAAAATAATAGTCAGTGATTATCACAGACCATTCCAGTATAGACACAGATTTTCCTTTTGATGAATTATCTCTATATACTCTCTAAATTCTTTCTATGTTTTATATACACTGCTATCACAATGACCTGAATGCTTACACAATCAGAATAAAAAGCTGTATTCCTTGTCTCCTGAGATTACCAGTGCAATGGAAATCAGTAAGGCAGGTTTGTATGGATTTGAATTCTGAGATTGCCAAGAAAAATCCCAGCCTTAAAAGCACTCTTTCTCTAGGGAAGAATTAGCATTCTTATATTACATATTTGGTCCGGACGTATGTCTCTTAGTAACAGCAGAAAATCATTGGGGAACATCAAGGCATTTACATAAGCTCCTGATCTGCTTGTGCTGAGCTTCTGTAATGATTTTGGACTTTACAAAGATGCTAGTCTCTCAAACAGCTACTGAATAAACTCATCATTGTAAAGTGATCACGTTGGAAGGCTAAAACAACAGGGCATAATGGAATTGTCTAGGACTGAGGTGACTAGCACTTTGGATTAGTTCTACCACACATTTGAGGCTGTTATATCCATCAGTATTGTGTGGTCTGACAAGCTGAATGGACTCATTCCACCGAGTTTGGATCATTTGCTGCTGTAGGTTATATTCCAAATGATATGTAAATGAAGAAAAAGAGGAAAAATGACAGTTTTGCAACTCATGCCATAGCTATGCATAGCAAGTGAAAATATCAGTCACCTAATGAGCGACTTTAGTTTGTCCTTCTGGTAGCTTCTGCTGCAATAGACTGGGCACTGCAGTGCACTCTGAACATTTTGGAAGTATTTTGGGAATGATAACTAACTCCTGCATCCCATCCCCAGTAGATCTTCCTTTTTTTCATTCAATGAATGAGACAAGCCAAGCTTACTGGCAACTTTAGACCCAGACATGGTCTGTTTTTCATTATTCATGCTGTTTAGGAGGGACTGCCACCATCTGATAATCTAACTAGTTTTAAATACTGGACATGTATCACAGTGTGAACTACCAATGACAGGTAGTCTAGGTGGGAAAACAAAAGTGAGACATGAAACAGGCCACTGTTTTTGAAAGAGGGAAGTAGCAATGAGGCAAAAGTGAAAGAATGGGACCTCCTTGGAGGTCTTTAAACAGAGGCTGGATGGCCATCTGTCAGGGATGCTTTGATTGTGAGTTCCTGCATGGCATGCACAAGACTTAAATAGGACTATATAACTGGTTCAGTCTATAGAGGAATCTCAGGATCAAGAAGGAAACTAAGTACAATGGTCTAAAAATGATTTTAGAAGGTTTAAGGAAAAGACACTTCTTCCTAATGAAGAAAAAGAAGAAGACACTATTTCCTAATAAGGAGAAAGATATTATTAGTTGTAGATGTGCATATTGTTGAACTGGCCAAAAAGGTGGGAGAATGAATGAATGAATTTTGGAGAGAGATAATATGGCTGTCATGTTCTTGGGCAGAGGAGGTCCATAACATCTGTCAAATAGTAGCTGACAGATCTGAGATCTTGTCTGGTAGACAATGGCACTGGAGTTGTGATGCTTAATACTGCAAGTATCCTTGCCCTTAAAATATGCTCTAAGGAAACAGAGAGATGATAGTGGCAATGCCTTGTTAGGTACTCCTGAGCCCTAACTGTCTGAAAGCAAAGCAGCATAAGTGGAACTCAGAAAAAGGATTGAAGGGTTGATAGAGGGAAGGGGGAGCAAAGGTGGCTGCAACTGTGAAAGCTGAAGAGGAACTGACTTATAAAAAGGAGATTTAAGAAGCAGGAGTAGGAGATGGGAGATAATATATAGCTTCAGTTTCCCACTAGAAGAACAGTTGTATGCACTTTTGTAAGTGATGGGTGCAAAGGGCACACTTTGGGTAGAGAAGGTCCATAGCCTTTCTGGATGCTAATGAAGTCTGGTGTGGGTCCTGGCAGTAATTCATTTGGCACAGAGGAGCTTCACCATACCAGGGTTCTTAGTTTGCTCATTAAAAGGATGTATCCATACTGGCTGGATTGTGAAAGGAATTTGGTTTCACATGCACTATGTGCATTTTTTAGATTTTTATAGTTTCAACTGAGGCAGTTGATACACAGAAAGATCTGGTACTTGGAGGGTTAAGTCACTCTTCATACAAATCATGACTTAATTTATCCTTGCATTGCACAAGGAATGAGAAAAGGCAAAAGAAAAAGAAGAAGGGTATTTGCTTTGCTTCAAGATAGCAAGATTATTATTATTTTTGCCCCAGAGAGATTTTGTACATTTTCAAGATTGCTTTTTTGTGCAGTCTTGGAAAATGTTGAAAACTGAAGCATGTGATAACAGCTGTCTTCTGCAAAGTAAAAAGAGTAGTGCTGGATGCAGTCTTTATGTTTTTATGATCAATCAACCTGTCTTTTTGTGTTGCGTTTCTGTCCTTAGCTTCACAAAGGAAGAAGGCATTCATTTTGCAGAGCCATTTTGCACAAAACACAGGAAACACAAAAGAAAATGATCAGTGTTTTAGCCTTACACTGGAGCTGATATCTCTTGGGGGGGGGGGTTGCCTGACCAAAAATGAAGATCCTTTCCTGCATTTTGAAATTATACTCTAAATCAAGGGCATGAATTACATTGCCCTGATTCTTCAGTTCTCTCACCTTCCTGGAACAAATGCAAATAACTGGAGATAGGACCAGAGTTCATAAAAGTACATTTTTTATTATAACCCTGAGAAATCCCCAACATGGTCAGCTGTCAGGATTTATCTGGAATCTGTAGTTTAATATATTGCAGGCTGTGTGTAAATGGATAGTCATATTTAAAGTGGTATCAATGTTAAACTTCTCAGTAGTTATATGAATCTCCCTTCAGATTTCTGACCTTCATTTGCTATTATGGATTACACACACACACACACACACACACACACACACACACACACACACTGCCTGGTTTGGACCCTGCTGTTGACTCTGATACACTTGGCATGGCAGCTCACTCATACGGCATCCCACCATTAAAGTCTGAAGCCTCATGCATACTGAAGCCTGATGAAAAGTCAGTCTAGGTGAGGCAATCTGGCCTGAACTGAATTGAGCAGAGAAAGAGCTGGAACAAAATAATCAGGCAAAGCTGTTATCCTGTTGTACAGGAAGAGTGGGCAGGAAATGTTCTAGGCAGATAAAGGACACTGACAGTGGAGGATTTTTAATGTTCCTTCCAATAGGGTGTATTAGAATTTGGAAACGATGGAAAGTTTCTTGAGGTTGTAGGTTGTATTCCTGATCAAAGAATAAAAGGCAAAATGTCTGGATCCTGATCAAGAGATAAAGAAGAATGGCAAGGATATGGAATACGTTTTTTTTTAAAAGCATGCTATTATTTATGGCAAACCAGAAAGAATAAAGTCAATGAGAAAAAGAAGAGAATATACAAACTTTATAGAGTCCTCTCCCCATCTAATACACTGGGGAGGTAATCAAGCCACACACCCCTTGTAAATGACCAAGCAAACTACAAATGTATTGTAAAATGTTTGATCAGAAATACCTGATTTTACGCATCATTATTTCTACAGTGTAGATGGATCCATAGGCTGCTGCAGAATTAATACAGTTTAACAACAACAACAACAATAATATAACACTTTTATTTATTTATCCTGCTTTTCTGTGATGAGACAATCAAAGCGGCTCACAACACATTAAAATATCCACGTTCAACATTATGCATCAAATTCTCCCCCTTAAAAAAAGTTTGACACCACTTTAAGTGCAATGGCTCAGTCCTATGGAATCCAGGGATTTGTAGTTTCTTGCAGCACCAGAGTTAGCTGACAGAGAAGGCTAAATAGCTCACAAAACTACAAATCTCAGAATTCCATAGCATTGAGCCAGGGCAGTTAAAGCAGTGTCAAACTCGATTAATTCTACAGTGTAGATGCAACCCAAGTCCATTGGTTTATGCTCTCCCTAAACAGGGAGAGTATTGGAATGCAACTCCTATGAGTCCCAGACAACATAACTAATGAATCACAGAATCCTAGGGTTGGAACAGACCTCAAGGTCTAGTACGTCCAACTCCCTGCCATGCAGGAGCACAGAAACAAAGCACCCCTGACAGTTGGCCACCCAGCCTCTGTTTGAAAACCTCTGGAGAAGGAGACTCCACCACACTCTGAGGGAGTGCGTTCCACTGTTGAACAGCTCTTAATGTTAGGAAGTTCTTCCTAAAGTGGCAAGAGAGAATGGGAGTTGACATAATAAATATCAAGAGGATACCAGTTTGTGTGAGGCTAATGCTTATGAAATAGATGCTCATCTGTTGCTTCTCTCTAGGGTCTGGTACTCAAAGATACATTGCTCTGAACATGAGGTCCAACCTAGACTCAACAGGGTCTATCACTGGTTAATAGTCATTTAAGCTATATGGAAATTCCATTGCTTGGGAAAGTTCCTGTATTTTCAGTGCACAAGTGCACGCACACACAGGGCTACATATTTAGCAGCTCTAGTTGTGTGATTCTGGTAGTTTTACCCCCCCCCCCGTAACTTTTCTAAGTTCTGAGAAATTCTGTGATCCACACTAGTGGTGTGTGTGTGTGTGTGTGGGGGAGAAACAGCTAAAAAAGGTTACTCCCTTTGGGATCTACTTGTACTCTTTTTTTAGAGGCATCTGGTGAGAACAAGATGCTGATGTTTAGTTTGATCTGGCCAAGCTGTTCTTATTTTCTTACAAACTTTTACTACTTTTTATTTTATATTTATATGTCAAGATATACTATACATTGTATTAAATCTTTTCTTTTGACTCTGATCAGCTTACTGCAAATCAAGTCCATATTGTGACCCTACACTCTGGTGTTGGGAGTGAAGGAAATGTTTCTCTCTACCCACTCTTTTGAAAATTGTATAAATCTCTATTGTATTTATCGCTCTCATGATTTATATTCACAGATGGGTATGACTTGTAATGATGCTTCATTGTCACTGTATTGTAGTCTTAGAAGTTGCTCTTGTTGATGCTCAAGTCATATCAGAGGTATTATTTCTGAGTCTCTGCAATCCTCAACAAGAATTTTTATGTCTTGTGTGGCTTCTATGCAGCCATATCAGCAAAGGCTTTTCTGGCATGAGCAAAAGTCCTAATTTCCATTGGCTTTGAAAAGAATAAAAACCCACACACATCTTGCAGAATGCACTTAAGGATGATATAGCTTGTGGGTCTCCCCCCCCCCCCCGCTAAAGAGTTGCTGTCAGTTACATGAAGATCTTTTATAATTGATATTTGGCTAATTAGGAACTGGCATGCCTTTATCCTGTGATGTGCTGCCTTCAGTTCGGATCAATTTGTTGATTGGTTTTATCTTTAAAAGTTAATTGTTGAACATTTGTGGTAATGAACTCAATGCCTTGACAGGATATTTGGCAGCAATGAAGATAATATAACTTTATCTGACGTACAGTAGAGAAAACCCAGAAGCTTGTTGAGAAGTTCATTGTCATAGCTGTCAATTCACTGCCCACTACAACTGTCTCTATGCACCCTGTGCTATAATGATGCATGTGGGTGGGGTCTCTGCCCACAATCCAATGCAGGCTGATCTAATTACAATCTATGGATTTAATACAGACATAAAAGTTAGCTTTTTGTTCCAGACTACAGGTGAGCCATACCCTGATTAAAAATTTGCTATACTTTTTTTTAAAGGAGATGAGAATATGGAGAGAACCGATTAGTCAGGATATCCACAGGAGATCTGCTAGATGAAGAGTAAAAAAGGGTGAGAAAAAGAACAGTTGACTGCTTCATGAGAGCAGGGAAGGAATCCCAAGAAAAAGACTGAAGGCTTGAGTTAGGTGTTTCAATTCTTTTGACAGGGATTGGTGGCCTACAGATGGCAACCAGAGGAATTGTATATGCTTTGACTGTGAGTTCCTGCATGGCAGAGGGTTTGACTGGATGGCCCTTGTGGTCTCTTCCAACTCTATGATTCTATGATTCTAGATACACATATATTCCAGAGTTATAATGAGGATTGCATGCACAAGACTTATATAGGACTATATAACTGGTTCAGTCTATAGAGGAATCTGAGGATCAAGAAGGAAACTAAGTACAATGGTATAAAAATCATTTTAGAAGGTTGAAGAAAAAACACTACTTCCTAAAGAAGAGAAAGGAACAGACACTACTTCCTAATAAGGAGAAAGATATTATTACAGTAGAGTCTCGATTATCCGACGTAAACTGGCGATCTCATTGGTCAGATAGCCGAAAATGTCAGATAGTCCGGAGGGTCATAGGAAAAGCCTAGCAATCACTATGAAAAGCTTTGAATCACTATGAAAAGCCTTGCATTCACTATAAAAAGTGTGCTTGGGGCCTGGTGGTGCTCGCTGCCGCGCTTGGGTCCTTTCTGGCTGGGGGCGTGGTAAGGGCTCCAAGCCACGCCCACTGACCTATCTGACATCGGATAATCCGGAATGTCGGATTACCGAAAGTTGGATAAACGAGACTCTACTGTAGTTGTAGATGTGCATACTGTTGAACTGGACAAAAAGGTAGGAGAATGAATGAATGAATGAATGAATGAATTTTGGAGAGAGATAATATGGCTGTAATGTTCTTGGGCAGAGGAGGTCCATAACATCTGTCAGGAAGTAGCTGACAGATCTGAGATCTTGTCTGGTAGACAATGGCACTGGGGTTGTGATCCTTAATACTGCAAGTATCCTTGCCCTTACAATATGGTGGCAATGATGGTGGGAATGCCTTGTTAGGTACTCCTGAGCCCTAATACGTAAGCAAAGCAGCATAAATGGAATTCAGGAAAAGGATTGAACTATTCTTTCTGCTTGGAAAATGCTGTTATCTACACAAACAAATGCTGTTTTCTTCACAAAAATACCAAGCGTGAATTTTGTGCAGAATAAGTACCAAATTGCACACAGACTTTCTCACAGCACGAAAAAAAAAATGTAAAAATTGCCCTTTGCTTCCTTTGAGAAGAAAAATGAAGAATTAGATCCCTACTGGATAATTTATTATCATCAAGGGTTTTTGCAATTCATAATAATGCTACAGTATTGCACAAAAAGAAAGAGAGATGTGCCTTTGGGATTAAAGTCTAGTATATTACCCCACTTGACTCTATATTTCAGTACTCCATTTCACTTACAAAAACAAGTGAGTTGGAGAGATATATAATTTTGTAATACTCATATGAGGTTCAAAATAAAACAGGAATATGTTCTCTTCCCAAGAAATGTCTGAAGCTATGGATCACAGGCTACCTGGTGTTTTATGGAGCTTGCTACTCCCTTTCAGTACTGGATTTCATCTGTGCCTTTCAGCACTGTATTGGAGCTGCGGCAACTACATGTGGAAAGGGTGCTACAGTTGCCTTGGCTTTTCAACACTCCTTTGGCACGACATCATCTGTTTGCAGTGCCAGGGAAGTGCTGTGATGCCGCCTGTTGTGTGGTGGGGTGCACACCGTCATGCCAGCATGGGGGTGGAGTTGGAGAATGAGTTGTGCAGATGCCATGCCCCCAGTCAAGGCTCCAAGAAAATTTTCATAACCTTAACCGATGGCTTTGCTTAATACTCTTCAATGACACTTCTATTTTCAATATTCATTTTGATGTCACATTTGGAATTTTTTACATAATTAGAGGATATTTTATGAAACACGTGGAATTATTCTTTTTTAACATCAACCAAAATCTATACAATTTTTTTAAAAAAAATGGAAGCGTCACATTGGTCAATTTGACAATGAGTTACATTATTTCCTGTCAATTAGAGACTGTAGTTTGTTGATTGTTAGCTGCCTTAAAGTCAACTTTGGCTCATGATGACCCTATGAATGAGACATCTCCATAATCCCTATTCTCACCTTCTCTGCCCAAATCCTGCAGGTTCAGAATGAGTCTAACCATCTGGTGTGTCATCTTCCACTCTTTCTACTGCCCTCTACCTTTCCTAACATTATTATTTTTTCTAATTATTCAGGCTTTCTCATGATGTGACTGAAGAACAACGGCCCCAGTCTAGTCATCATGGCTTCCAGGGAGAGTTCAGGCTTGATTTGTTCTTTTTAATGATAGATAGATAGATAGATAGATAGATAGATTTTAATAAACAAATATATCCAACATATAAGTTGAAAGAGGAATACATACCACATCAAAAAACATAGAAACCCCTACACCAAAATTAATAATAATAATAAATAATAATAAATTTTATTTATATACTGCTTTTCCAAAAGATCAAAGTGGTTTACATAGAATTAAAGCCAATTACAAAAATTAATTACACATTCCACTAAATAAAAGAAAAGAAAAGGAGGAAAAAAAAGGGGGGGAGAAAAAAAGGGAAAAAACCATTACAAAAATGACATAAAACTTATTCTTTAAATTATGAATACACATTATTAATTTTTTCTTATACTTCCTAAACTGCAGTTGTGTTTAGTTAAACTATTTTCTAATAATTGATTAATACTTATAATTAATTAACTTAAATCTTTATATAAATATCAGTACCATCTTTATGAACCAAAACTTCACTTTCTTTTATTACTCCAGGTTTATCACTTTATAGATTAATCACACCTGAGCGAAAAGAGAAAAAGAAAGGAGGAAAAAGAAGAAGAAAAAACACCCCTTCTATTTAACATCTTACCTTTTTTCTGAACCATTCTAATTTCCCCAACTTTCTTTTTCATCTATCAATTTATTTATTTGTTTGTATTAATCTATTTACCTATGTTCTAATTGTCCCCATCTAATATTTATTCCCTATTTACTCTGTTAGAGCATTATACACGTTTTCCTTCTCCTTGGTTTGTATATATCTTATCCAAGAGTTCCAGTCCTTATAAAAAAAAAATTAAGGAGCTATTTTTCAAAAAGCATGTTAATTTGTTCAAAGACAAACTTGAATTGTTTATCTTTTTGTCTGTCCACAATATTCTCGCCACTCTTCTCCAGCACCACATCTCAAATGAGTTAATTTTCTTCCTATCTGCTTTCATCACTCTCCAGCTTTCACATCCATACATGGTGATGGGGAATACAATGGCCCAGACAATTTTGACTTTAGTGTTCAGTTGTATATCTTTACACTTTAGGATTTTGTCTAGAGTTCCTTTTTGTTTTCTTCCTTCTCCCCTATTTTTTCTGCATTCATATCACAACTGACATTTTTCCAGGAAAAACCCACATCTGTTGCAATGAGTTAGCAGGATCTGACAAGCTTCTCTCAGTACTCCATCACTTGCTAGTAAGAGAAGCTGTCATTTTGTGATTATATTTGTGCTACAGACTCTCAACATATGTCTGCCAAAAATAAATTACTTAGTAGATAGTAAAGAAACAACATTCCCCTGCCGTCAGTTTTTTTACCGAAATGTGTACAGTTCATTCAAGCCATAAATGACTATTTTTTTCAACTAACACTTAAGCTGTTTTAGCCCATGGTGACTTATTACTGACAGAGTGTACACAGAAGTACACAGTTCCATCTTTGCAATTGCTCCCAAACTATGGAATGGCCTGTCGGATGAGATCTGTCAAATTGCCAGCTTAGACAGCATTAAAAAATCTGTCAAGATGGATCTCTTCCGGCAGGCCTTTCCTGAATAAAAGTGCCTGGCCACAGAATGACTGCCAGCCACATCATGTATCAGCCCACCGCTCTGTCCTCGTTATATTTTTTATTGTGCTTTTTTATTGTGTTTTTAATAGATATTTTAATTGTAACATATTTAATCTTATTTTAAGGGGAGGAATTTGGGACATAATGTTGTAAATGTGGATATTTTAATATGTTGTGAGCCGCTTTGATTGTCTCGTCACAGAAAAGCGGGATAAAAATAAGTTTTATTTATTGTTTATTAGAGAAAATGGAGTTCGACAGACGGGCAGCTCCGTGCCACCCGTCTTTGATCCACATCGTTGCCACAGCAACCAAATGGTGTGGCAATGATGTGCTCCTTCTCAGTAGCAAAAAGAAGCTGCCAAAAGCAGCTTCCTGAAGCAGCGCTGTGTAAATTTACAGCGCTTCATAAATAAAGGTTAATAATAATAATAATGACACACGTGTGCGTCATTATCGCGCCTCTTCTGGCCAGAGACGTTTGAGAGTGTGGATGCCCATGTGTCATCATCACATGCCCTGTGTGAGCGGGACTGCAGCAAGATGGCACATGGGCACCACTATTAGGGCTGGGTGCATATGGACGGCCAGCCCTATGGAGCCCTTAAATTGGCCCCAGCATGGTGCTTTTACCCATCTGTATCGGGCCTTAGATAGGTACAAATGTGGTTTGGAAGACTGGTTCAACCAAGTGATAACTATTTGGCTGGAATGTCTGGGATAAGTCAAATGATAGTTCCAACTAGGTAGACCAACTTGAATCAATTTAATCTTTTAGCCACTACCTTTGTAATGGGTTTACTCTAGTTGAGGCTAATGTTAGATTTAGTTTACTGATTCCTTGGTTTCCAGTAGAAAACCATTCAATGCTTTGGGATCCAAAACTTCTTCTTCGCTGTGAGATGTCTTACAATGGAACTGTCTCTCTCTAGATGTCCTTATTTCATTTGCTACATTCTTTAAGAAAATCCTGAAAACATTTCCAGATGTTTCTAAGGAATGCACTTTTGATTACCACAGACTTCCATTTGTCTGCTATTATTCCTCTTTCTTTCCCTTTTAACCTTTTAAATATTATGTTTTAAACAACTTTAAAATCAAATACCTAAACCACTAATTACTTTAGTAAGTAAACTGAATACTTGTCAAAAGGCTTATAATAAGAATACTAAAAGCCAAAATTATGTCAACTATTCTCTTATCTATTATTACAGAGTGACATAATTATCTGTGCTTGAGTGATAGGCAAGTTGTTGCCTTTAAAAGGCCATTTAACACATTTGTTTCACATTTAAACAATTAAGATACAAATAAAAGGAAATAATTTGAAATCATTTATATAAACTTTTACCTTTACTGGATTATATCCAGACTTCATCATGCTTAGAGGAGACTCAGTGAAATCAGTGAGGCATATGAAAATAACAACTTTAATTCTTAGAGCTTCCTAATTGTGTAGCAAGAAGAACTGTCATGTGGTACTTTTATAATCCATGCTCTTTTGGAATTTTTAGCTCATTATATCATTGTGGCTTTTAGCATTCTCCGCCTTCTTTAAATGTCGTGTTTACCAAATTGGATAGCTGTTCTGAATATTCTTATTATTAGTCTTATGTAATAATGATTATATCTTAGGGGGTTTTATTTGATAATTATGTGCAAAACAGGTAGTTGTGAACACTGCCATGAGATGTCTGGTTTAGTAAATTGTCATATGTCCTTAATATTTTAGAAGCATGGATGTTAATAATAGGGATGTTGACACAGGTGTATATTCTCTTTCAGACCTTACTGGAGTAGACCCATTGAATCAATTACATTTATCTGCATGTTCATTTACCATTCCACAATTGACTGACTAGGTCTCCTATAGTTAGGATTAATCAACCGTTAAGAGCCATAATTTGTATATTCCTCATGGAATACTATATCATATTTAGACTTCATCATAAGGTTAATAGTTCATTGATTAATTTAGCCTTTACTATACTCTTCTAGAAATTATGTTTCATCATTCAGAGCATCCTTGGAAAGGCAGTTGTCAAAATGTGTCATGTATATTTGCCAAATCATTTCAGAATACTAGTCTGAGACTTCATCTCTCTCCTTTTGTTTGGTAAAGACTGTCGCTCAGAACCATGCTGTTTTGAGATCTATGTGAAACTGCTAAGTGAGGTTAATCCACAATTATTTCTATTTTATTAAATATTTATATCCCACCAACTTAAATAAAGCCAACCTAATTAAAACAATGTAAATACAAATTATTTTAAAAAAGCTAAATACTTATTGAACAATTTAATGAGTTTAAAAGGCAGATAAAACATTGTTAAAATAGTTTAAAATGATTTAAAATCATGCACAGCTGAGGGTTTGTGCAAAACCAATTAGTTACCAAAGGCCTTAGTGAACACATCTTCACTTGGCACTGGAATGATGGCAACTGGCACCAACCAGGACTCCAATGGATTTTATTTCATAAATGGGGTACCACAGCAGAGAAAGACCTCTTCTGTATGTTACAGTTCATTGCCATGACTGATGCAACACAGATTGCAATTCTCAGTCAGACATATATATGGAGATACCCCAAGTATCATCAATATCCAGCTTTACTTTTCATTTCCCTCAGAATGAAGGGCGGGGGGGGGGGGGGGCCTGATAGGCCAAACTAGCAGTTGAGATCATTAACTGAAGGTCAGTCAACTTTAGTTTCATCCAGCTAAGGTGGAGGTATGGTTTGTAGGCAATTCATTTGACACAGGAGGTAGTGTTCAACTTAATCTAGATGGTGTTGTATGCCATCTAAGACAAGAGTGAGCAACACATGATACATGGATCACTTGCAGTCTCCCTGCCACCCTTTACTGCTCATAAATGCATAGCTCCAGTGCTGCAGTGTCAACAATAAAGCACAAAAACTGAAAATGTTGACGCCACTGTTGAAGGATACATCCTTGGTAAGTCGGGGTGGTCTATGGCTCTATAAAGGTTATGCACAGCATATCAAGCCAAAATCGAAGGTGCTCTTAGATTCTTGCCCTGTCATATCATGAGTAAATGGATTCTGAAGCACAAGGCACTTTTTCACAAGTTATGTCTTGTGAACCAGTTGTGATCTAAAGGTAGCCACACTGAAGTTATAAATTTTCTGGGGCCCTTTCACACCACACAAATATAGTGGTATGATTCCAGATTAATTTCCATGGTTCTATCCAATGGAATCCTGGGTTGACACTTTGGGAGATATTTAGCATTTTCAACCACAGAGTTCTAGCATCTCACCAAACTTCAATCCCCAAGTTTCCATAGGATGCAGCTATGGCAGTTAAACTGGAACCATAGTGCTATAAGTATGAAAGGGTTCCAGGTAATATCAATTTTGACTGTGATGAAGTCTAAGAGTTTGGGGTTCCTTTGACAATTAAAATAGACTAGGCAATCATTACAAGTAAAAATGGCATTAAGCTCATTGTCTGGCTTTCCTCTGGTACATCTGATGTGGCTATTAAGGAAAGATGCATTTCTGTAGTGTCATATCCTTTGTCACACATTTTATCATGGCCTGGCCCTAAGTTAGATTTATGCACAAACTTGGTAAGCAGTAGCTTTGAGACACAAAATTCAAGAGGCTTTATTTATTTATTTATACATACCAAATTTCTAATTTTATATAATAATGAAAGGATAATTCATATTTATTTTGGCAATGCTATGGGCTCTTTCATGTGAAATAGTTTTGGATCTTTGCATACCTTAATATTAAAAATCTTGCACGTGTTCAGTGTCTTTCTCAGTGGTTTTAAATTCATGTTTTAATAGGACTAGATATTTAATGGCTTTATAAATGTTTGTACTACACACTGTTTTAACTGTTTGGGCCTATTTGTAAGCTGCTTTGGGCTCCATAGTGAGAGAGAAGCAGGAAATAAATAAATAAAATTTGGCCCTACCTGCCCTCTGTCAATTTTAATATCAGATGGTTTTTGTTCTTTTCTTCTTTTGGTTAAAGAGAAGCTAGAGAAACAGCTAGCATCCTACAGTCTGTTAACATCAACTATTACAAATTAGCTTCATCTGTCGGCATGACGTTGTAGGCAGAAAAATGCACACAGCTTAATGTCAATAAGTACGTAAGATTACTGCAAGAACAATTTCTGTGTGAAACAGAGAAAACATGCATCTACAACCATCCTTGAGATAACTGCAGAGATATTATACACTCACCATGGCATTATCTTTCTGTGGTGACAAGACTGCATGCTCCTTTACGGCAAGAGGTTATACTGATGGTAGCAGTGCCACCGGTAAATTTTCCCATGTCAGACAGGCTTTTGCTGAGGACCCAGGCTAAATGTACTATTCAGCTACTAGGCAGCAGCAGGAGTAGGGATGACACTGGTGGAGGATCTCTCACAGACAATGGCAGTAGAAACATAGCTAATGATTAGTTTTTTGTGGGTTTTTTGGGCTATTTGGCCATGTTCTAGCAGAGTTTCTCTGCTAGAACATGGCCAAATAGCCCGAAAAACCCACAAAAAACTATGGATGCTGGCCATGAAAGCCTTCAGCTTCACATAGCTAATGCTTATTAGCACCTCACAGAAGGAGACACAGTAAACCCTTTTTGAAATGCCCTTTAGCATGTAAACTCTATGATGAGGCAATCCAAAATGAAACAAGTGATAGTGGTAGATGATAAAACCTCCAGATCAGATGAGATTCAGCAAGCTACTGGAGTACAGCAGAAGACAGCCACAGATAACACAGTGGTTAATGATACAATTGGAGTCAAACTGAAAGGATGTTCAGCTGTTGATTTGCTCTGAAGTGAAAGGAGGGTCCAAAGCTGAACAAAATATTTTAGAGGAGCATGCAATGTGAGAATCATACATCAGAGGAAGCTAGGAAAAACAAGAAATGGAATGTATAAACATTGCAGTACTTGAGATGAATGAGCTAAAGTGGACAGGAATGGGACATTTTGACCAATGTTTTATGTTACAGTGTTTTACTCAGGAGATGAAAATCTTAAGAAAGGGGGTGGTATTAATAGTGAGAAGAGAGGCAGCAAAAGCAGTCAAATGATATAATGCAAATTCTGACCAAATCGTATCAGTAAGATTTCAGGGAAAACCCATCAGTATAACCATAGTCCAAGGCAATGCTCCAACTACAGAGGCAGAAGAAGAAGAAACTGAAAGATTCTATGCTAGAATCCAGGAGGAAATTGATCACACACCAAAACAGGACTTCTTGTTAATCACAGGTGATTGGAATGTAAAAGTAGGAAACAGAGCACAAGCAAAGATGGTAGGAAAATTTGGCCCATGAGGAAGAAATGAAGGAGGGCAATAACTGGTTGAATTTTGTGAGGCCAACAGTTTGTTCATAGCAAACACATTCTTCAAGCAACTGAAGAGACAACTATACACATGGACATCATCTGATGGCCAATATAGAAATCAAATAGACTACATAATTGGGAGCATATTCATTAAAGGAAGAATAATTTGAAGATGAACCTCCAATTCTAGAAAGTAATGTGGAAGCTGCACTCAGAGCACTTGGAAGAAAAAAACTTACCAGAAACAGGTGGCATACCAAAAGGGCTGCTTTAAGTTACATAAAAAGAATCTACTCTGTTCTAACAAAAATCAGTAAACAAATATGGAAAATAAAACAATGACCACAGGTGTAAATGCTCAATATACATTCCAGATCCCAAGAAAAGGGACATCAGGGATTACAGTAACCACCCATTAAAGCAAAGTGATGCTCAGAATTCTACAACAAAGACTTTTACCATATATGGAGCAGAAAATGTCAGATGTCCAAGCTGGGTTCAGGAAAGGAAGAGGTACATAGGATCATATTGCAAACATTCCTAGGAAATGAAGCACAACAACAACAACAACAACAACAACAACAAAACCCTCAGTAGAAAATAACCTTGTGCTTAATAGGCTATAGCAAAGCCTTTGATTCCGAAGATCATGAAAAACTGTGGGTGGACCACAACACTTGATTGTCCTATTGTGTAACCTGTACTCAGGACAAGAGGCTCACATTAGGACAGAATATGGAGAAACACAATTGTTTTCAATTGGTAAGGGAGTCAGGCAAGGCTGCATTTTATCAACCTATTTTTTAAACTTGTATGTGCATAAATACCATGCCTAAAACAAGTTTAGACTTGGAGGATGGATGATTGAAAATTTAGGATAGGCAATGATATCATACTACTAGCATAAAATAGCAAAGTCTTGGAATGATTACTAAAGGAAGTCAAGGAAGAAAATGCAAGGGCAATGTTACAGCTGAACATTAAGCAAACAAAAATAATGATCACAGATGGTTCACATAACTTTAAAGCAGATGATGAAGACATTGAAATAGTTCAAGATTTTCCATACTTTGAGTCAGTCATTAATCAGAATGGAGACTGCAGTCAAGAAATGTGAAGACTAGGGCTAGGAATGGTAGTTATGAAGGAACTAGACAAGATCCTGAAGTGTCAAGATATATCATTGAATACTAGTTAGGATTATCCATGCTATCTCATATTTCACATTTTATGTATAGTTGTGAAAGCTGGACAATGAAATAAGATGATAGGAAGAACAATTCATTTGAAATGTGGTGCTGGAGAAGGGTTCTGTGGATACTGTGAATGATAAAAAGATACATGGGTTTTCCCTGGAGGCCAAGATGAGGCTGTTATACTTTGGTCATATAATGAGAAGCAAGGGCTTACTAGAACAGATTGTAATGCTTGCTAAGGTAGAAGGCAGTATGAAAAGAGGTAGAACACATTACAAGTGGATAGACTCCATCAAGGAAGCCATGGCCCTGAGTCTGCAAGACCTGAGGAAGGCTTTGATTACAGAGTGACTTAGGGGCTGTGCAGACCGCCCCTGTGGGGTGGCCGCAGCTGCCTTCAGCTGTACCAGATCAGGGCTGCAGCATCCGAACGCCACAGCTCCAACCTGGCCTTTCCAGAGCGGCTCCTTTTTCCACCCTGGAAAGGGCATGATAGCCCCAGTGCCATGGCTTTAAAGTGCTCCTTTGGCACTGCATCATGTGGATGCAGTGCCAGAGGAGTACCGTGATGTCACATGCCGTGTGCAGCAGTGTGCGGCATCATGGCACACTGGGGTTGGAGTCGGGGCATGCATCATGTGGATGCCATGTCCCAACTCCACTTCCAGGGTGGCCTTAATGGCCAGTCTGCACAGAGCCTTAGAGGTCTCTCATTCATAAGGTTGCCATACGTCAAAGTTGACTTGATGCCAGTTAACAACAACATTTTCCTCCCCTATTTTAAAAGGAGCCCAAGTGTTCTGAGCAGCCCAGACTTTTAGCCCCATAGGAAGCAATGCCAAGGATGCTTATCTAATGAAGTCATGTAGTTTTCCTGCAGGGCATCCCAGTAGAGGGCTCTTTTCTTCATATGCAGAAAGGCCCACTCCTGCTCAATGAAATACATGGCCATCTCCCCAGAGGTCACCTACCTCTTAGGAAAGCAATATCTTTATTTCTAAAAACAGGCCCAAACCACAATCTACCAATGCTTCAATGCCAAACATTCTCCCTGAAGAGCAAGGGAATTCACCATCACATGCTTGAGAATGTTCCAAGACTTTCTTACCTGGCAGGGGAGACACCATGATCAGAGTTAAGTGAAATCAAAAATGGATCATCTGCGAGACTAGAAAATCAGGAAAAGGCTTAAATAAAAAGGATTTTTCTCTAGTAGTATACATGGCATTGACAGAATGGGATGGCACTCTTCTTTCTCAGGGCTGTGCAACCATTGTAGCACCACATGGTTTCTCTGCCATGATTCTCATCCCTTACTTGCAGTAAACAACAATTATACACTACTCTTGTGAGAAAAGGGCAGTGTAGAAATAAAAATAAATGCATAAATACATTGGAAGACTGCTGAGAAGCTTCTGATGGATTCAGATTTCTTCAGAGTATGGTATGAAAACCACTCATTTTCAGGGAAGCTTTAACATTTCTGCAGCATTCCCTGAATCTCTGTAAACCCTTCAACCCTGATATGTTTGATGTAGAATGATAGGCTTATAAGATGACACATCTATAGTTACATTTCAAACATCACTTCCAACACCTCACATGGACTTTCCTGACTCCCCAGCATTTTCTATCACATCAGCTTTGATTTTACAGAATGAAGGCATCAGCCAAAAACATAAAAATGTGTGAGAAGCTGTAAAACGTGTGTGCACGGCCAGAGTCAAATATATTGCTTTTAAAAACCCATGAAGTAAAACAGTATTACATTCAAAGAGCAGGAGGGGGCGCCCAAGGAATAATAAAATATTTGCACAGCAAATTGCAGCATGGGCTGTAAACAGGTTTTTAGCCTCCTCTGATGAAAATTCTTTTGACACAAAGCCCTATGAAGTGGAGCTGTTGCATAAGGGAATTATTTCAGGTGGCTATTTCTTTTTCAGACTAAATGGCTCCTGCAATTGTAGCACAATAGAACAAACACAAGCAGCTGGCCAAAGACATGAAAGCAATCTGTATTTTATAACTTCTCTTACAGTTGTAGTAAGGAAACAGTTAACACACACCTAAGCAACTGGTTCACAGGCAAAGTACATTAAGTCGTATTCATTGTAGATTGCAGCAGAACAATTTGAATGAGAATTTTTAAAGCTTTTCCATACTCCAAGGGATACCTGAAAATACAGTACTAAAAATATGAAATGCCCCTAAATAGATCAACAGGTCAATCATAACTAAGTAGGGTATCCTAGATGCACAAAATAGCTTTAACTCCAAACGACATTTTGTGAGAGAGCAAGACCGCAGCATGTATTACTTTTATTCCTCCCTCCTCCTCTATGTTATATTGCTGTTACACTGTTTTATTCCTCTTTCAATAATTTATCACTACAAATCACTTGCGCTATTAGGTGAAACAGACATGAAAATGAAACAGATGGAAAACATTGCAGTCTCTACAGCAGCAGCTTAACTACATTACAAATGCATTTATTAAATTGATTTGGGAGAATAAACTAAGCCTACTTAAACCCCATCCTGATCCATGGGCACTGTGCAGTTTTAATAATGACACATAATTATATAAGATCCAGTGGAAGGTTTTAGGCATGGTATATGTTTTCCTGAATTACTTAATACTTTTATTTTCCTATGTAGCCTTAAATCTCTTCTCAGAAGTTGTTTCAGAAAGAATGAGAACCTAATCAACATATCACTTTGAATATGTTGCTTAAAGAAACATCAGTGTTCTTATAGTTTTTTTGTGGGTTTTTCAGACTATGTGGCCATGTTTTGGAAGAGTTTATTCCTGGCCTTTCACCAACATATGCTGCTATGGAAGTGAGTGAGGTGTGTCTGTGTGTATTCTGTGACCCATGCTTGAGAGCAAGTGATTTACATGTTAATCTCTGTGTTGGTATGTTGTTGAATGGCAAGGCCTCAGGGTGTCCATTTAAATCTGAGGAAATTAGGAAATCTGAGACCAAATCTTGACAAACTGGGTGGCCAAAAGCAGAGGATTCTCTCAGTCCAACCTCCCTGATAGAATTCTTGTGCATATAAAATAAAGATAATCCCTATTTAATTTGTCCCTTGCAATTTGGGGGAAAGAATGGTGTGAAAGTAAATAATAAAAAACACCTAAATCCCATAATTGCACATGCAACCACATGTCATTGCCTGATCATGGAAATAAAGTTATCCCTTTCACCTGCTTACGTGCAATTAATTCATTTCCCATTTGTAAAGACGTAATAAGAGAATCAGCATGATGTAGTGGTTTGAACATTAGACTATGGCTCTGGGGAATAGAGTTCAAGTCCTCCTTGGCCATCAAAACCCACTGGGTGACCTTGGGCAAGTCATACTTTCTTAGCCTCAGAAGAAGGGAAAGGCAAACCCTTTCTGAACAAATGTTACCAACCCCCCAACCCCCCCCCCCCCCCCCACACACACATACGACAAATTCACTTTAGGATCACTTTAAGTTGGAAATAACTTGTAAGTATACAAAAACAAAAAAGGTGTAGTGAAGTTACTTTGCTTTGTAAGTTATTGGAAAATCACTTATTTTTTGTTATTTATAGTTGTGCTCTGTTGAAATGAGGGTGAGGTATCGAGATGACACTGTTGTTATTATGTACATTCAAGTTGAATCCAACTTGTGATAATGATATCATACATTTTTTGTCAACATTTATTCAGATCTGGTTATTTAATTATTGTGGTGAAATGGTAAAATGGAACAACTAGCTACTTTTGAATTATTACTCTAACTATTTACTTTATTTAAAAGGCCTTCCAAACTCTGGACATTGCTTTCTCTACAGGATGAATCTCCATTGTCTGAAATGCTTGGGAGCAGAAGTGTCTTGGATTTTAGACAATTTTTTTGGATTTTAGAATACCTGAATCTGTAAATCTGTATATAATATGTTACCTTGGAGATGGAACCGATGTCTAAACATAATTCATGTATGTTTCATATACATCATATACACATAGCCTGAAGGTAGTTTTATATAATATTTTAATTAATGTTGTATATGAAACATGTTTGTGTGCCATCAGAAAGCAAAAGGTGGCACTATCTCAGCTACCCATGAAAAAAGTTTTGGTTTTTTGGAATATTTCAGATTTCAGAAGTCTAAATAAAGGGGCTCAACCTGTATAAGAAGCAATTTAAGGAAGTCTACATAGATTCTTCTTATGTATTACCCAGCCACAACCTCTTCTTTGCAAGAGACCTCAAGGGTCATCCAGTCCAACCCCCTGCCATGCAGGAAATCTAAATCAAAGCTGTGCTTTAAATTGTGCCTGGAAAAAGATGGGCATAGTCAAGGAAACAAGCTGAGAAGCAAACACAGAGTGTAGGCATCACTGAACACCAATAATCTTTCTGTTCCCGCTCCTTGCCATTTTGATCTAGTTTAAAGCTGTGTGACTCAAAATAATTGTGGTCTATGGGCTAGTGTCAGTCTGACTTGTGAGCCATTGACTGCTGGCCTGTAATGGCTTCCCAGGAAACTATGAGATAATAGATAATGAGAAAATAATAGTGCAAAACTATGATCCCAGTTTCTGGCACATTGGAGGAGAGGATTGCTGGTCTATGTCTTCAGAAAGCTTGAGCAGCCCCAGTTTAAAGTACAGCTACAGTCCTATGCATAACCATTGCTGAGTCACATTCCTATAATCCTATGTACATTTTCTTGGGAGTAATCCCTGTCTAACAAATAAATTTCCTGAGTTGATCTGCATGAGGCTGGGTCCATCAGTTCCTTCAGGGATAACCACAGTGCTATTATTTTTAGCCACAGAGATACACTTGCATGAGCTGAAACTAGTGTGCTACTTTACAAGCCCTTCCCTGTATGTTATATCAGTCCATTTTTGTAAGATGTAAGGTGCAAACTAACTGAGATCAGGGTTAACAGGGAGGTAGCATACAGCTCTCTTGCTGAAACAACTTCACTGGGAAATGTTTTGTTTCCAGGCTAAATTCAAAGTGCTGGTTATGAGCTATAAAGTAGTATATGACTTAGGTCCGGGCTGTCTTAAGATATTCAAGGCAATATTTTCTCTCTGTCCCACCACCTGTGCAGGTACATTTGGGAAGGACACAGAAGAGAGTCTTCTCAGTGTCTTCTCCTGGGCTATGGAGGTCCCTCCCAGGGTAGACTGGGCTGGCCCCTTCCCTGCTTACTTTTTGCCACTAAGCTAAGACCTTTTTACTTAAACAGAAATTTATCCTTTAACTGATTTGGGCTGAAAAGCATCCACTTGGTGTGCTTTAAAACAACAACAACAAAACCAAAAACAAATATATGCATTAATATGTGTTGACTGTGTTTTTAATTGCTTTGGACAGCCAAAATGACAAACAAAATGACAAACAGAACAGCTCAAGCCAGACATTTCTCTGGAGGCCAAGATGACTAGACTGAGGCTGTTATATTTTGTCCACATCGTGAGAAGGCACAACTCATTGGAGCAAACAATAATGCTAGGAAAGGTGAAGGAAAGCAGAAAGAGAAGAAGGTCACATGCTAGATGGATGGACTCTATTAAAGAAGTCATGGGTATGAATTTGCCAGAACTAAGTAGAACAGTAGAGGACAGGGAGTCTTGGAGATGTCTCATCTACAGGGTTGTCATGGGTCAAGACTGACTTGAGGATGGTTAACAACAACAATAAAATGTTTTAGTTTTATTGGTTGTTAATGTGTTTTTTACCTTTGTAGTGCATATTGTTTTAGCTATTTTGTTTAACATACATTGTAAGATGGTTTGGGTCTCACATTGGAAGAAGGGCAAGCTACAAATAATAATGCATTCTTTCTACTGCCTTTTCCTTTTTCTTGTGTGTCATGTCTAATTTAGACTGTAAGCCTGAGGGGCAGGGAACTGTCAGAGTAATAATTTGTTTTGTAAGCCACTCTGAGAGTCTTTGTGCCAGATCAGCAGAGCATATACACTCTAAATAATATAATATAATAATAAATTAAGAGTACAGTCTTCTACACAGAAGCAACCTCCACTGAATTCATGTTCTCAAGTAGCTATGTATAGGATTGCAGTCTAAACTGCCAATGTTTAAAAAAGAATAAGAATGAGTCTTAATAAGTGTCTTAGGGGTGGCCTCCAGCCGCCCCTTTCTCAGCCAGATTGGGGCTGCGGCGACTGCATGTTGCAGCTCTGATCTGGCCTTTCCAGGGCACAAAAAGGAGTCGCAAAAAGCCCTGGAAAGGGTGTGATAGCCATGGCACCATGGCTATACGGTGCTCCTTCAGCACTGTGTCATGTGGATGTAGCACCAGAGGAGCACCATGACGCCGCGTGTCATGTGGTCCAGTGAGCTGTATCATGGCACCCTGGGGCCTGAGCTGGGGCATGTGTTGTGGAGACGTTACGCCCCGACTCCAACCCCCAGCCAGCCTTTCAGGCCAGTGTGTACAAGCTCATAGTTACTCTGTATATTCTATTTCTCTCTGTATGTGCCTATGTATGAGAAGTGAATACACATGTCTTTGCAGTCTGAATGAAAGCCATTCCATTTATCAAGCATATGGTTTTCTGTGGCAAACATAATCCAAATTCTTCACAAATCCACAGTTTACCACTTATACTGCATATATATGAGAACTGAATGTATTTTGAAATGTAACTATTCTGACTCTAAAGTGTGTGACTCTATATGGGACGTGAATACACATGTCTTTGCAGTCTGAATGAAAGCCATTCCGTTTATTAAACGTATGGTTTTCTGTGACAAACAAAATCCAGATTCTTCACAAATCCACAATTTACCACTAAAATTGCATAGATATGAGAACTGAATGTATTTCTGATATGTAATTATTCTGACTCTTAAGGCAAGTATTAGATAGTTTCTTAAAATGCTGAAATGTAGAGCTGGTGCAAATAACTCAGACTCTCAGCAAATCTCACTAGATAACTCTCAAAAGATTCTCAGTAGTTTATTTACTGAATCTCTAATCAAGTTGTTTATAGAATTCCCTTGCTTCTCCAGTGACCTACTTTAGATTTTAAAAGCTCATAAAATTGTCTGATCCTTAAAAAAAGAAGACATTTATACAGTATGATATCCCTAGCCCCACTTTTGAGTAATGCATTATCATCACTTTATAAATCACAATAAGAGTTGATAGTGGGGGAAAACTGTCAAAAGGGATTGGGTGGTATATATACCAGGAATGTCTGTATTCATGGACTCTAGAGCATGTGAACACTTTTGGTATCCTTGTCAGCCAGACTTCATTTATTAACATCTACTGACTTGCCTACAGCATTGTCATCTGATGAAATTTGCAAGAATCTCCATCGAATACCATGGCTGAGGGATTGTGGGAGTTGTAGTATAAAATAGGTTTTGTAGGCTCATGAAGGGCCAGTTGTAGTCTGATTTCTGAAAGGAACTGTAATAGAACAGTCCAGTGTACACTATAATGCATCTTTATCATAAGATGCTGGTTTGGTCCAGTAGGTTGGAATTTGGAATAGTTCTGGTTTCCATTTGTTAGGATCTTTCCCACTATACATCTACAGTACTGTAATTTCATTTTAACTGCTGTAACTGCATCCTCTGGAATCTTGAGATTTGCAGTTTAAGGACAAGTGTTTAATGGCATGGCATTAAGTGGAATCATAGTTCTACAGTAGGGATCTAAGTGCTACAATTATGTTGCTAGATGAGTTATATCATGGTCTTAGGTCAGTGATTCTCAAACAGTGGGGCAAGACCCGGGGGGGGGGGGCACAAGTGTTGCTCAAGGAGGGGAACGAGTCTGATCCTTCCTGCTCCCAAACTTTATATGTGTAATATTTACAAATGTGGTGAGTTAAATATTGAATTTACTTAATTAAAACTGTTCTCATTTGAATGATGTTATCTTCTTACAAAATGTTAACATATGAATATACATGAATGTGCAAATTAAAATGTGCACACTAAATAAACAAAATACTTTTATTCATATATTACACTGAGGGGGTGCGCAACATTCACATTTAGATGTAAAGGGGGGGCAAGGACAAAAAGTATGAGTACCACTGTTTTAGATAATAGAGTTTTGCTACAATCTACAGTTGTGCTGAGTATAAATTTGAAGGAGGAGTCCTTGGTGGGTGGAAATACCCTGCCCCACAACCCACTGGGGGGAAGAAACAGGCAAAGAATGGTCTTTAACATACAAGCTGCTTTGAAAATATGTTGCAATTGGTTTTAACTAGCTATTTTTATTGTTGTTAGTGAAGAAGAAGACTGGCAGCTATAATTGCTAGCAAGGATGCTTCTACCATAAATTGATGGGGATGGGGGACACTTATAAACTGAGTGCCAGGTAGTTGGTGGTTTTGTTTTTTTACTTTTGTACCCCAATAAAATTATTTTGCACCTCCACACTGCCAAGTATCTTGTGTAGATCAAATGGAAACAGTGCCAACAAATTTCAGTAGCAGGTGGTAAGACAATAACATGTGAAAAAGTCAAAGGTAGGAAATACTTGTGCAAGGCATTGTAAATACACTGAAGAAGGGAATGAAGCAAATGAACATATGCACGTCTTAAGAACTAGTCCTTGTCACTAAAAGCAACAGGCAGCCATTCTGAGAAAAGTTTGTTTTTAAGGGAGAACTCCCCTCCACCAACTCTTCTGAGGAAATGATTTGACCTTAGAATGGACACCAGCTTTTAGCAGCAGCTTTTCAAAAACTATCTTGGCTTCAGTTTTGGCATACTTTCTCATCAGTACAAAGATGGCTTTCTGTCTAAATGCTCTTTTGAGAAAGGATGAGACATACTTCCACTCTCCACAAGAGGAATAAGGTTTTGCAATAATGTGCTTTCTGACTTACTGGGCCTTAAAAACTTCCAGCATCTTGGAGAGAAATGACATTGTGAAACACTCTGTATGGCATAAGATGCCCACTCCAGAAATGTATAAGTAGTGCACTTCCCTTAGGAGCAACCTCTTCTTCTACCTGAATTAGTTCTGCATGAGAAAGCAGGCTCATCTTTTCCATTTGCTTCTGCAGAGAAGCTGTAATAATGACTCCTTTATGATAAATGAAAATGCTTACTAAGCCTTTAAAGACTTCACACAGGGCTTGGGTACCTACTTGTTGGGATTAAAGAAGACCACAGGTAGCAGGTTCTACTTCTGAACTAATAGTATTTGTAATTCATCCCATTTTAGAGTGCTTGCACTGCTAGAAAATTCTCAGTCTAGTCTGGAATCTTTCTAAAAGTATCTTTTTGGGCAAGAAACAAAATAGTATCAAATGTACTTAGAATACCACTTGTTCTGTTTTTCCAAGAGTTCCCCTCTGACTAATTTAATTGCAAATAGGACTGCTCATCTATTTTCGTGTTTGTTTTTGCCAGCTATGAAATTGGCTGGTGTTTTCAGTTGTTTTCGGGGGCTCCTCCTGAAAATTTCAATCTATATTCATTTGCAGTGGCCATGGGTGACTCAGAGATGACATCAGTGATGATGGAACCAGGCTGGGCACTGGCATAACATTTCCAACCCAGGATCCTATTGGTTGTCTAGTATGGGTACTTTATTTATAGCTATTACCAGCTATGGGATTTCAAAGACAGCAGCAACTTGTCTTAAATTGAACAGTTGGTAGCATTCTAAGGATTTGTTTCATAATCAGGATTGGATTATGGTAAACTGAGATCCTACAAAAGTGTATGATTCTAACAGTTAGGTAAAGCTTGAAATTTAGTTTTTTTAAAATAGATTTAGAGGACCGTACAATATGAAACATCAACTAACCTTCTACATAAGGAGATTATCAGACAGCAGAAAAAGGGGGAAGAAAAAGGCAGAGAATCTGCCTGAGAATTCTAAATACCCCTCCTTAAACTGCAAATCCCAGAATGCAACAGGAGGCAGCTAGAGCAGTTAAAGTGGAATAGTAGCACTATAAGAGTATAGTGTGATAAACACCCTAGTCTATGAAAGCTTCTGCTACAACTTCTTTTGCACAGTTATTCTCAATAGTCTCCCTTTGCATACTGAGATTCCAGGCTAAAACTGTCATGAAAACTGTAATGCTAAAGCAACTTAACCCAAAAACAACCTTTTAAAAACAAAATTCAGTACCATGTTTACTGGACGTTCTTTAAAAAAGAAAAACCCAATGGATTTCAAATAAAGATTGGTAACATCAGTTCATCAAATACTGTGAAATCCACAGCACCCTTAATTGGAAATCTTTTGATCTAGATGACTTCGAAGCTGAAATTAGACTGCATTATAGGAGCTGCAACTTTCAAAATCCTGTAAATTAAATCATGGCAGGAAGACATTGTAAAGACTGATTGCAGTATTGCACATTCAGATGCTATGTAACCAGAAAGCAAAATTAAAAAGTAGTCATGTTTATGATAGAAATCTCAAATGTTTGCAAGGCAATCTTGTGCTGCTGAATCAATAAGGCACAGCAATTCCACCACAGTCACAATGCAAAGCAATCTGCAGATGCATTGCTTGAACTCCTAATATACAATATGCACACTCTATAAACAGAAATAAAACATCTTGCTGTAACTAGTTTCTTGCTCTACCAGATGGTTCATTGATCTGTGATAGAAGGAGAAAGGAAAAAAGAAAGAAGTTCAATTTCTGGATACTCTGATAATGAGTAATCATAAGGCTCCCATGATTCTTCTTGCTTCTGGTTATGGCTAGTGTCTGAGGCATGATAGTAAGGTACATGAACTATTGATAAAACCCAGACGGCCTTCCTGCAAACAACAAGAAACAACAAAAAAAGAGCTTTTCCATCACAAATCTCAAGATACTAAATATTACTCTCCTTTACACAAGAAAATATCCCTGCAAATTAAAGATTCAAATAGGGCCATAAGAGCATTATGAAGTAATTCTCTCTCTTTCCTAATAATAAAATGGGAATAATGCAAACCTAATTCACAGGGGTGTTTGGAGGCCAAACTAAGCAAAGCACTTGGGAAATTTAAAAGCTATATAAGAGTATTACTAGTCTCAATGGTTTCCTTATTTCTTGTTTCAAGTAGAGTAGATACTATCTATAAGAAAACGAAACGAAAGCAGAAATATTTCAGAGTCTGGGCTACAGCTCCTAAAGTCCCTCAGCTAGCATGGCCTGTGGTAATGCTGGCTGGCAGATTGTTGAAGATTCTAGAATTTAGAAGATGAAGTATAAAAAGGTAACATCTCCCAATCTGTGATTGGAATTCTTGTAGTATTTACCCCATTTCTAACATGAAGGAAGACCTTGACTTTATGAGATTCATCCTGAGGTTCCCATAAGCCATGCATATCTTGTGAAAGTGTCAAGAACTTGTTGCATTCTGGCACCTCTCCCCCAGATTATCTATTTAGTTAGTTATGAGAAATAGGAAAGTAAAACATTATTTACAAAAAATAACTGTGACATTGAATAACACTCTTGAGGGGTGTGCAAAAAAGCTCTATTCACTTAGTTCTGGCCAAAAGAGGCATCAACAGAGGAATTATCTTCATACAAATACCTCAGAGTGGATCAGCAATTATTCCTGCTCCTTATGAAAGATGGACTATAGAAAGAGCAGATATTGCTGTTGATAGGTGACCTCTGCCTTTCTTCTTTTATCTCCTTACCCATCACTCTGGAGGAATCTTTTAAACATGGTTTCATTGTCAACTGGCACACTGATCTGTCCATTGGGGTGATTTGTGCTGTAAAACCAATGAAACCCTCACCTTCATTGTACTATGCACTTGCTTACTTATTTCCAAGCTATCTTTTGTTTTCTGTTGTATCTTATTATTTCTTTAATCTTCAGCAACTTTTCATAAAAACATCCAAGCCAGAGCCGTCCACCAATTTCTTCCTGTCTCTCCCTTATAAAGGCATGGTGTGTCAAGTCAAGTCAGCATTCTCTCACCATTTGCATCTGGGAACCAAGTGGGAAATGCTGAGCATTCCCATGACATATGACCAAAAGGGTTATGTCAATGCAGTGATAACACCCTTTTGTCAAGTGAGGTGACTTCAAGGCCATCAAAGTACAGTCCTACAGAGAAAGAGAGAGAAAGAAAGAGAGAGAGAGAGAGAGAGAGACAGAGAGAGACAGAGAGAGACAGAGATCAGCACTCAGCAGTACAGGACAAAAGGGTCCATTTTCAGGAATCATTATAACAGGCTATAGCAGACCTCAAACGCCTGCTCTCTGGAAGGAGATGATTAGTAATTCATCTGCTAGTTGATGGGGAAGGAGGTGGGGCAAGAAAAATCAAGTAGTATTGAACACTAGGCATAAAAGAAGCAGCCGGAGTCCAAGTTCTTGTGTCAATATTGATTTATCTTTTCATAGTGTGCTACCACATTTCTTTTTTAGACAAAAGGAGCTGCATATTAACATTAATAGTAGATTCTTTAGAAACTGGTAGAGTTTTTATTAGTCATCAAGCTACTCAAATTATAAAAATAGCAACATTTGAGATCATGTTTTCCATAGACAGGAAAGAGCCCAAAATAATGCATGAATTTAGGATCCAGAAATATTTTGAGGAAGAGGTTATAGAAACCAGGTTTCTTTCATTCAGATATTTGATGAGCCATTTTGTTGTCTTGTGGAATTAGGACAGCACTAAATGTGTGCTTACTTCATTTTCTAAGATAACAGCAACAGTTTCAGAGTGTGGCATTCACATGCTTCTGGGGGGAAATGGTTTCGAGAGGGGGGAACACCCCAATGATTCTGAATTATTCAAAATATATACTTTTTAAAAAATGTTGTGTCCACTGCTATTCTCCTTTGCTTTTCATAGTTCAGTTTCATGGAAAGAGTTATCAGAGATCCAATAGTAAACAGAATGTCATGATGCCACACAGTCAGATTTACCTACCTGACATCAGCATGTAGGGTGAAGAAGGTAAACTAAGGCCTGAGGCAATCCTTCTGAGATAAGTGATACTCTTACTCTGAATGGGTAAATACTTTGCCACTTTTGGAGCAAAGCCTAGAAAAATATTACAGAAACTTTTTTTGTGCTGGCTAGACATTTCCTTTCAGTTTAGGAGATTATCACATTACCATTTTTGTCCGATCTGTATACGGGATGGGATCAGGTCAGAAGAGGGAAAATTGGGTTTTATCACACACAAGCCATGTCCCCAAGCCATGCAATAATCTCCTTAGTCATATATGGAGTGGTTTGGAACTAAATATATGTTGTACCAGTAATGCCAAATGTACTCCTCTCCTTTTTTAGTCTTACCACTAGTCAGCTCACACTCAGGAAATGTTAGCAATGTCATGCTAGCCGGCATCTCACAACAGCTTCGGGTTGGTTGGCCATAGTTATGGATTGTATTACAGTGGTGTCATTCTGCAATTTTTGCCCTTGCAGACGTATCAGATTCAATACGTGGGACAAAATCTAATTGCAAGCCCAGTTTGTTAAATCAGTTCCTGAAATATCTTTCACCATCAACCATTCACATTCAGCCCTCCACATTCACAGATTCTGCAACCACAGATCTGACAATCCACAGCTTGAAAATATATATTTTTAAATCCAAAAATTAAACCTTGATTTTGCCATTTTATATGAGAGAAACCATTTTACTATCCCATTGTATATCATAGTACTTGAGCATCCATGGATTTTGGTATCTACCAGGTGAGTGGATGTCCTGGAACCAAACTCCATCAGATACCAAAGGCCCACTGTATTGAAATCCCAGTGATGTAATGGGTCTACTCTAGTTGGAATTAACAGCTGGATTTAGGTCTTTGAGAGCCTATACAGATGGGTGGCTCACCACCACCTGTTTTTGCTTCAGTATACGGTGCATCCTCCAGCAGGAGCAAAAGGAACCTCTGGGTGGGTGCTTTTTGCATCCTGGAAAGTGTGTGATAAAACTCATTTTTCCCTATTCTGGCCTGCAGAGTGCCATTTGGACACTGTACTGCATGGACGTCATCATGGCATGCGCCATATGAACAGGCACATGGCATGATGGTGCCTTGGTGGAGAAGAAGGACTTGGAATGTGTGAACGACCAGCCCTACCACAGCCCTACCATGCACGCAGGCTGGCATAAATTTCTGGTCTGTCAAGTCCCTAAATTGGTTTGTGCCCCCTGCTCACCAAGGCACTGAACAGAGCCTCTTCCTTTGGCTAGGTATTGATTGTGCTAGTTGTACTCAGGGGTGTAGCTATAGTCTGGCTAAAATGGGGCATTGCTCTCCCAAATCAGAATTATGCCACTCAAATGAAATTTTTCCTTCATCCCCCTATTTTTGGCATTGCAATAGTGTAAAACCTCAGTGAAGTATATAGATATATAATTTAGGCACACATTGATGTGTGAATGACTGTCATTATTTGCAATGGTACAAATGTGGGTATGCATGTGCCTGCAAGACCTCTCAGTATATGGCACTCTTGTTTTTTTGGTAAGGAATACTCAGATGTGGTTTGCCATTGGCTTCCTCTAAAACATAGTCCACAGCATTTGGTAGTTCTTCTTTTCCCCATCTAAGTACGAATCTGGTTTTCTTTGCAAAATTTCTACTATACCACACTGTGTAGTTTTAAGACATGGGTGAGAATCTTGTGGTTCTCTAGGAGTCTCTTGAATCCTATTGGTAGTCCCAATGATAGAATAGACCCATCAAACCAATTGTTGAATGATGAGTGAGCACTTAATCTATTCTAGTTGAGGCTACCAATACTATTCAGGTCTAGCTGTTGTTGCACTGTAATGTCAAGTAGCCTTAGCAAGAATAGGCAGTGATGAGATTTGCTGGAATATGCAGTCCAATATCTGTAAGGCCACAACAGTGCCTCTTCTGCTCTAAGGCCAGTGACTTTCAGATTTTGAGTGTAAAACAACAGGGGAGGAGGGAGCCATACAACATAAGAATGGAAAATGACATGATCTCTACCATCATAAAGCATAGGATTGGGCTGAATAAAGACCCAGAAGCACATTAGTTCTGAGGCCAACAGAAACCTCAGTTTATTAAGGGGACACTTAGAAGCCACCTGACCATTTTTTGTTTGGCTCCCCTTTCTGCTCTGTCTTATGGTATGAATTTTTTTTTCTGTTTTCTCAAAAAGTATTTTAACTGGAGTGTTTTGTTTTAAACATATGCTTTTAATATGATGGTTTATATTTTTTTAAATGTTTGAATTAGCCATTGTATAACTGTGTTGAGAAAAAGGTGGGATAGAAATTATATAAATAAATATTGCCAAAATCAAATGCAGGTTCAGGTATGGGTTTTCTAACTGCACACACTTCGATAAGTTAGGCAGACCCAAGCACTAAGGATGAATACAAAATACATGAGTTATTTAGCTCTTTTAATAAAAGCCAGGGGAAAGGGGGGGGGATTCCTTTACAGTTGCACCAACCAGTTGAAAGAATAGCAAATCATTTGCATTTTAAAGAAGCCCAAATTTTTACCAGTTCTGTGGAATAAACCTCTTGCAGACTATAGACGTTTACCATTTGCAACTTGGGCTGCTGTCACACTGCAGAATTAATGTAGTTTGACACCGCTTTAACTGCCATGGGTCCATCCTATGGAATCCTGGTATTTGTAGTTTGTTTTGGCACCAGAGCTCTCTGACAGAGAAGACTAAATATCTCAATGAAGTACAAATCCCAGAATTCCATATTATTGAGCTGTGACAATTAAAATGGTGTCAAATTGCATCAATCCTGCAGTGTAGATGCAGACCAAATCACCATTTGCAACTAAACCATTCTGTTACATCTGGTCTAACATGATGATTTTATTCCTCTTTCTTTTCACTCCAACTCTCAGCTCTACATGTGCTCTCTTTCACTCTTGCTTTCTCTTTCTTGCTCTTCCTAGAATCTGAGGTATATCCCTCCTTCTCTTTCTATATTCTGTCCCTTTTCTAGTGCAGCCTACGTTGCTCATCTAGAATAGTATTATCTCTCTCTATCCTTCTCAGGTTGGTCAGTCCACAGCAAGTGTTAACCAAATTCCAAGCAGAGATGGTGGGGCAGTAAAAGAAGGGAAAATGGCAGAAGCAGCACTATTCATGCTTAGCATACAGTATGTGGCTTTATGGAGCAAGAAGGTCAGGCAAGGACCAGGGATCAGGCAAGCATTGTCTGCTCAGTATAGAGAGATTTTTCCACCCTTCTATCTCAATGTTTCCTTCTTGTGAGATCTGTGGGAAACACAGTGGGAAACCCTGTACTCACCCTGTAATGGCTGCGACCTGGGCACATGATGATCCTAAGGATTTGCAGGCAATGTGGAGTTTTTCTCAGAAAATCTAAAGAAAAAAGAACTCTGAATTTGCTTAGAAAATCCTGATCTGCACTATAGGGCTTGTGATTGTAGTAGGACCACCCTTTTCTACCAGGTTACTCTGATGAGTATGGCATTATTGGAGTTGCTACTGGCTGGGAAACTCTGCTGTGCCTATGGGGTGAGTATAGGGTTTTCTGCTGGTGTAGACAGCTCCCCAGTAGATTCAAGCAAACACAAACTGTTTCAGCATTTCTAGTTTGTGGGTACTTCCTCATGAATTTCTTTTGCCATCATGACCACATTCTGATGTTGTTTGGGCACATGTGTCCCATTTCTCATCTGTGAAATGTGGCAGGTTATTTGCACCATTTAAATAATTATAATCTGCCCCTGCAGTGTCTATCTGTATTATTCAGAAGCTTGCAAACACCTTGGTGGTGGTGCTCACCTTTTTATTTTTTTAAATCATCAGAAATTTTTGGTGTCCTCTGGAAAATATAACATGTGAAGAAGGCTTCAGTGTGTTCTCACAACAGGGGAAAATATTTTGCTTGGGAGGTTTTCCTCCCTTTTGCAATAACCTTTTGGGGTGTGATGTCTTTCAATAACAAGAAGAAGGTGCTAAATTTAGCACAAGTCCTTAGTGTTCAAATGCAGTTTTGGTAGGTTGCTAAGTTCAGGTCAGAAGGAAATGGTGGAGGATAACACAGAGAAGAGAATGAAAGCAAATTACTCCCCTAGTGTAACCAGCTATCTCTTCATCTCTCATTGTGTCACACTTGGCAGGAGCTCAATTTCAGCTGTGCCCAGTTAATTACCTTGATGAACAACTAAGGAGGACAATTTTTTTTAAAGGTCTTGAGACAGTGCTGCATTGATGCTGCATAGTCTCATTACAAGGTAAGGAGGCCTTTCTTCCAAGACATTTTACCAAAGACAAGATACGGTTGGAACTGGATCTGGATCTATATTCAATATACTGTATATACTCGTGTATAAGTCTACAAATCTTAGTCAAAACATTTACCACAAAAACCTAGGTCGATGTATCCATGGGTCAATGTAAATACTATATTTTAACTCTCATTAAAAAGTGGACCCTGGTGAAAGGCAAGAGTGCAATTTCTCCTGGAAGCACTGACCTCCCTCTACTCTCTCTTCCACTGAGCCTTTAGTGTGACCCAAAACCATTATGCCTGCCAGAATTTTGTAAGTTCTTTGGCATTGTTTTCCTTTGCTTCATCGTTTAGATTCTTTGTTGCACGTCTCTTAGTTTTACGCTCAACTTATCCAAGTTTGATATCAAAAGCCATAATTTTGGCCCCAAAACCTGCCCTTGACTTATACATGAAGTCGACTTATAGTTGAGTATATACGGTAGTCTCATAATGAAGCAAAATGGTTTTCATGGGTGTTGTGGGTTTGTTTGTTCCAGTTATTTTTGGGGTGTGGTGGGTGCTTTCCAATAAAAGAATGAGCTACATTTAGCAGAAACCCTTAGTTTAGAAGTGCGGCCACAGTGGGTTGTTCCTTTCAATGCAGAGGAGGACTGATATAAGCAGAGTGTGAATGCTGCCTTTCAATTACCGACGAATCAGTCCAAACATGTTTCCTGTCTTTTTCACATGTGCTCATAGGGAAGTTGCAGCCACCCAGGTTTTGAAGATCTCCCCTTGCCCTGCACCACATCTTGTGCCATGCAACAGAGTCCCCCCCAACTCTTTCTATAACATTTCTTGAGGGGAACACACTGGAAGAGCTGCAGTGATATGAAGGAAGACAGGAAGTCCATGTCCACCATCACAGTAGGATCCATATAAATCTGGACTCCGCCCTTAATATCAGGGTGGGCATCCTGCAAGGGCTGGGTGGCCACACTGGACCTTCTGGAACCCATGAGGGATGCAAACCACTTCAATGCAAATTCTTTCCCCAAATGCATTTTAAATTCAGGGATTTGTTTTGTGACTTCTGAGAGGCACAGCAAAATAATTGACTAAAGTAGGGTTGGGCAACTGCTATAGGGATTGGGGGGGGGGTATTCCACACCCCACCCCCCCCCCCCAATAGGCAGCACTGCAATATTCTCGTGTGTCAGAAGTGATAACAACACTTCTGGCTGCCATTTGGCTGATTTTTTGTCACTACATTTTGGGGTCGCTCTAAAGAACTGTTGACCAAAGTGATGGGTCTGTGGACCAGTGACAGTCCCTGGGCATTGACTGCTTGTTCCTGGCATGTTTCTAGGAAAAAAAGCAAAAACTGCATCCAGTGGAACAAATATATTGCTGGTCCCTATATCGGACAGACTATGAAGCACTGCTCCAGAGCACAGATAAGAATGAAGAAGCCCTCCAGTGTTGTTGAACTGCATCTCCTAACATTCTTCACCATTGCCTATGCTGATTAGGGATGCTGGGAGATACAGATCAACAACAATGTCCATCCCTCAGTCTGTCTCTCTGTCTGTCTTTTTTCTTTTCCACAAAGTCGAAAATGAAGCTGATTTCATCAGCCGTGTTGAAAGGCCACTTCCTTCATGTTGCTCTCTCAAATGTCACCACCGGCATCCACTTCAGCAGACTTCAGCAAAGGAGAGAAGGTGACAAGCAGAGACACCCCACCAGCCCCCTTGAAAGACTATTTCTTCTTTCCTTCTCATCTTTTCCCCCTTTGGTGCTGTGTCATTTTAGATTATAAACTTGTGGGCAGTGACCTTCTCTCATGGATTGCACCTAAGCCACTCCAGGAGTCCTTCTGACTGAAGAAAAAGGTTTTTCAGCCAGCCAACACTGCATTATATGCTGATGTAATGTTCAAATAAGCTGCTGCTGCTGCATCCTAAGACAACTGCCAGCTTCATATATCAAATATCATGATAACTCAGACAACATGCAGTTGTTTGTGTGGGCTGGAACAATGTCAACTGTCTAGCTTTAAGAAGTGGGATTAATACCATTACTATGCATTTTACTAGCATGGCATTAATGGAGATCATTAAAACAGACTCACTCAAAGCAGCAATGATGAAAAGCCCCCCAGATGTTGATGCTGGGGGACAGCTGCTCCTCTATGAGAGAGCTGACATCTGGCATCCCTCAGGGCACCATTCTGTCCCCCATGCTGTTTAACATTTACATGAAGCCGCTGGGTGAGATCATCCGGACACATGGGGCGGGGTGTTATCAGTACGCTGACGACACCAAAATTTATTTCTCTATGTCTCGGACTGTTTCAGTGACCAAGGAGGGCATCTCCCCCCTGAGTGACTGCCTGAAGTCGGTAATGGATTGGATGAGGGAAAATAGACTTAAGCTGAATCCAAATAAAATGGAGGTACTCGTGATAGATAACCCCAATCTGGGTATGGAGATAAGCTTGCCAGTTCTAGATGGGGTCACACTTGGGGGTGCTCCTGGATTCGTCACTTCAACTGTCTTCTCAGATTGATGTGACAGCCAGGAGTGCCTGTTTTCAGCTTCAGCTGATACGCCAGTTGCGCCCCTACCTGGAGCAGCGGGACCTAGAAACGGTCGTGCATCCTCTGGTAACCTCTCGTCTTGATTTCTGCAATGCGCTCTACATGGGGCAACCTTTGTGCCATGTCTGGAAGCTCCAATTGATACAAAACATGGCAGCCAGACTGGTTGCCAGAAAATCCAAGTTCGACCATATTACACCTGTTTTAAAATCATTACATTGGCTGCCTATTAGCTTCCAGGCTTAGTACAAGGTGTTGGTTATCACCTATAAAGCCCTACATGGCCTGGGTCCAGTCTACTTGAAGGTACACTTCCTCCCATACAATCCTTCCCGTACTCTCCGATCCTCTGGGAAAAACCTTTTACAATCTAGAAAGAACAGACTGGCGGTGACCTCCCAGAGGTCCTTCTCTGTCACCGCTCCAAAAACTTGGAATGACCTGCCAGAAGAGATTCGCCAATTATCCTCACTCAAGGCTTTTAAAAGGCAACAAAAACCTTTCTTTTCTGGCAGGCCTTCCCCAAATGATAATGTCCAGAACCAATTGAATCCCCGTCCTTTTATTATTTTTCTTAGTTGTGGTTTGTTTTTTTAATTTCGATGTATTGTTATGTACTTTTTAACCATCTTTTACTGTTTAATTTTATAGTTGGGAGGGGGGATTGGGTCGGGGTTTTGTGGGGTTTGTTGTTTCTATTGTTGTATATTGTATTAACTTCACTATTACCTGCCTCGATCCTCAAAGCGGAAGGGGCGAGATATAAATAAATAAATAAATAATAATAATAATTATTATTATCATTATTATATTAAAAAGTAGCAGCTGTAGTAGATTTAAATGATTATATATTGTTTCACTCTCCTCCAGGCAGAGAGGAAGTTCTGGATAGCTTCTGTCTTTTCTGTCTCTCCGTCTGTCCATCTGTCTATCTGAAATGTCACTAAGTTTACCGTATTGTGGAAAAGGATGTTCTTAAGTGGTGGTAGAAATAGAGAGACATTTACATTAATGTATCTGATGAAGTGGGCTGCAGTCCACAATGGTTTATGCAAAAGAAAATGTGTTAGTCTCTAAGGTGCTAAAAGACTCCACTGCTTTTGCTCTAAAAGAACGACATGTCAGGATACCTTTGCAATTTAATTTGTAAGAAGAAACTGTGGCATACAGCAGCTGTTATACACATGAGCTCTTGATCCAATGAGCCAATGCCCCATCCAATATTTTGTGATGTCCCAGACTCAGAAGCTCTGACAACAGCTGCATTTATGTGTGTATACATGTTGTTTCCAATTTATGGTTGACCCAACAGAAAATGTGTCATGGGATTTTCCTGGCAAGCTTTGCTGAGAGAGTTCTTGCCTTTGGCTTCCTTTGAGGCTGGGAGAGTGTGACTTGTCCAAGTTCACCCAGTGGGTTTCCTGAGCTTGGATTCAAATCCTGGTCTCTGGAGTCATAGTCCAATGCTCAAACCACTACACACTGCACTGGCCCCCAGGTATGTATGTATGTATCCATGTATTTTTTTCACCCTTGTAATGGACACAAAGTGGCTAAATTTTTTTAAAAAACATTCAGGGGTAGCTATGCTGGCCATATAGCAAATCTAATACCATCAAAAATCCATCAAACGGTGATACCTTTATTGCATCATTTGCAGGTAAGAAATTTCCTGTAAGAAAAAAAGTCCACCCACCTACAACTTAGGGTGTATCTACACCATAGAAATAATGTAGTTTGACACCACTTTAACTCCCATAGCTTCATTCTACAGAATCCTGGGATAGTAGTTTGGTGAGGCACCAGCACTCTTTGGCAGAGAAGGCTAAAGCCTTGTAAAGCTACAAATCCTAGGATTCCATAGGATAGTGCCACAGCACTTTTAATGGTATGAAATTGCATTATCTCTACAGTGTAGATACAACCTTAGCTCCTTTTTCTTTCATTGAAAGTCACATGTTGTTTTTTGTGGAGGAAAGGTGAAAATGCAAGGTAGCAGTGGGGGAATGGCACTAAACTAAGTTGAAATTAGATCCCTTTCAAAGCTGATTGGGCCTGACTTTAAAAAAAAATTAAGTATTTTCAACTGTGGGAAGTCACATTTGTTTCCTTCTGATACTCTGAAATCTTGATCCACCATTAATGATATTATTAACATGTAAAGCATTTTGGAGTTAGAGCCAGAATATGTCTAACTCCTGTATTACAGCACAGGACTATGAAAAGCATTTTTGTAAAACATAGTAATTGTCAAATAGAGACAGGAAATGGAATTTCATCTACTATATGAACAGTGCAAAAAGAAGCTACATTTCCAAATGCAAATTTTGTAGTATTGAATCTTCATCTTGCAGAGTGCAAGCAAGAAATGTGAAATGTGTCACAAGACACTGACAAACAAACTTTAATTTGGGGTACTGTACTGAATAGGTTACCTTGACTCACTCCCATTATTAATTATTCATCCTGCCCTAGAAGTGACAATCTTGTAAATGGAACCTTATTAAAAATGAAAACTCTTAATAAAACACAGCTTCAATGCTAGGCAAAAATATTGTTTAATTTTATAAAATAAAATAGTATTGCATTATGAGGTCATTTCCCCCTACAATATAGCTGTATGCAATTTTCTATTTGGATGGAACCATGTTTTTCCTGATCATTTCCTCTTTTCTCATTAGAGAGACATTGTAATAAAGCAAAAAGAATGTGCTAGGTACTCGGGCATCTCTTGATTTATCCAAAACATGAATCTACATACACACACATTATATATGCTGTTATTGCTCCTTACTTACTTATTCTCTTGCTCCATCAATACTGGAAATCATCAGCAACAAATAAAATATTTAATAATAATAATAATAATAATAATAATAATAATAATAATAATGTGATTTATTTATTTATAGCTTGCTGTTTCATGGGGAATCAAGGCGGGTTACAACATGTAAAAACAATGTGTTACATATCAAATCCAATTAAAAATGTTATAATGATAAAATCAACAGAGTTCATAGAATCATAGAGTTGGAAGAGATCACAAGGGCCATCCAGTCCAACCCCCTGCCATGCAGGAAATCCAAATCAAAGGGGGAAAGAAGAAAGGACTCTATAGTAGGAGGGAGATGATGCTATCATGCTCAGGGAGGGGAGGATAATTTGGAAAGGCACTGATGGCACTATCTATTATGGCATGATATGCATCCAAAAATATCCTATGTAAAGCAGGATTAGATTGGAAGATGGAGGTGTGAAAACTGGAGAAAAGAACATCAACAACTTATGGTATGTGGATGACACTGTATTACTAGCAGAAAATATCAAAGACTTGGAACAATTACTGAAGAAAGTCAAGGCAGAAAGTGTAAAGACAGGTTTACAGCTGTACATTAAGAAAACACAAATAATGACCACAGATAATATTCACAATTTTAAAGTAGACCATGATGGCACTGTCTATTTCAACGACGTTAAAATAGTTCAAGATTTTCCATACCTTGTCTCAATAATTGTTGTTTATTAACTGCCCTTGAGTGGATGAGACATTTCCAAGACTCCCTAACCTCCACTGCTTTGCTTAGGTTTTGCAGACTCATGCCCGTGACCTCCCTGATTGAGTCTATGCAGTCAGCATGTGCTCTTCCTCTGTTTCTGCTGCCTTATACCTTTCCTAGCATACTTGCCTTTTCTAATGACATTTTCCCCCTGCATGATGTGGCCAAAGTACGATGGACTCAATTTAGTCATATTGGCTTTCAGAGAGAGTTATGGCTTAATCTGTTCTGGAATCCATTTGTTTATCTTCTTGGCTGTCCATGGCATTCTCAGTACTCTTCTCCAGCACCTAAGGGTTATAGTCCAAACAAATGACACACAAGGAAAAGGGAATGGTAGTGTGGAAGAGGATAAGTCTAACAGAAGCTGCCTCTTTTGAAATGGAAGTTGGGATGGAGGGAGGGCCTCCCATTGCCTTCTCTGCTTATACATATGTTGTAGCACAAAGGTGTTATTTTCTCGTATGGTGTGTCTTTGGATTGTAACCCTGAGGGCAGGGACCTGTTTTTTCTTGTAAAGCACCATGTAGCGTGATTATGCTAAACAAACAAATGAGCAGACACTTACTGAGCTCCAGAAGGTATGCAAAACAGTAGCCATGTCACTCCCAGTTTGTTGTCTCTAAGCAACAGGTGAGGCAAATGGGGCTGGTAGAGGTGCTTCCATTTTTGTTTCCTCCTCCTTCCAAGGCAGGGAAGGTGCTAGCAGAGGTGGGTGCATGTCTCTGCCCATACATGCTTAGAAGGTGAGGGGTCGGGTAGCAGAAGTAGGGACTGGGAATTGCAGTGCTGGGGGACATTTCTCCTTGTCACTCGTGAGCCATCAGCTCCTAAGCTCTGCTACAGTGCCACTCCCTTCTTATTTGCTGTTCCAAAATCAGGTTGTAGCTTTTTAGTACCATGGATTGTGCATACTAAATACACACCTCTTATTTACCTGGCAGTGTGAAACCTAAAGGCAAGGCTTGGGATTTGTTCTCTAGCTACTAAAAACTCTTAAGAGCCAGAATGCATTATAAATAGTTGAATGGTGTCATCAGCCCATGCCACATGATTTGCTCTGCACTGTAGTGATCACCACTTAATTTGGACTCTCGGGAAGTCAGGAAGAAATAATTAATGGAGACAGATACACCTGTATGGTTGCAGCTGCTCTTATAATGGTATCCTTCCCCAAGAAAAGTAAATGAGGTAGAGATCATAAATCTTTAGTGCCCCCACTGCTAAACCACCCATCCAATTATTATGGTCTCTGATCATTTGAGCAAAATGGTCTTGAACAGGCTCTCAATTAAAACTTCATTGAATAAATGAATAGCCCTGTTTGCTTAATATAACAATTTCTGGTTCCAAAATATAAAGTGTCTCAGAATAATGTACAACCATCTAATAATGTATGGAATAATCTATTGCCTTTCAGAAGACAATAATTCTATTGGACTTCCTAGTATGGCTACTTCAGTCCTAGCAACATTCTTCAGCAACATCTAGCATTTTGGTTGCATTCAGAATACTACCACCTGATAACACAATTGTTGTGCTAGAAGGTATAGATCCCCAGCTTCCCAAGGCTTTCTCAGTGATCATTATGAATGACACTCTGTTCAGTTTATTCTAGTAATAAATGCAGGAAGCCATTCTATGAGGCTTCTATGATTCTGTACCAGATGAATGTTACCTATTGTCAACATTCAATCCTCCAGATATTCTGGACTTCAGCTCACTGACTGTGGCCATGCTGGCTGTGGCATCTGAGAGCTGAAGTCCTAAATATCTGGAAGACCAAAGGTTGAGAATCAGTGGTCTATTAAGACCAATGATGGCCCTCCAGGATCAGAGGCACAGAAGGGAATCTTATGTCACACATCACCTCATCCTTTCAGGCAGAGATGCCAGCAAATGAACCTTACACTGAGTGCATAAAAAGCTATGAGCATAAGTCTAGTCTGAAGATCTGTCAGGTCTAACATTCTCTTTAAATAATGGTTATTTGGTTTTCCATGGAAAGGACACCAGCAGGACACCAATGCATGTGCTTTACCATTGAACTACAGTTCTATTCCATTATTATAATTTCTGTTTACTTGCTTGCAGGTAATGAACATGGCCATTTCCATGAGAGCATTTGTATGACTATTTGAACAATTTTCAATTTCAAATTTAATGGAATATGGCCCCATGGTCCCAGTTCGAAACTGGTCCCAGTTCAAAACCCAACAAATGGTAGTCTTTTGTAGAAAACAACAAAACAAAATGGAACTGTGAAGAAACAACAAGTTTATTTTGACACTGCTGCATTTTGTCAACTCAATACATGATGAAAAGGGCTGTAGTCCACAATACCAAATAAAACTTGCTAGTCTTTAAGGTGCAACAAGACTATTTGTTGTTCAAATATTTGTCAAACTGATGGATGGCAGAGATTCTTTTCATATCTCATCATTTTAGATGATGCCCTTGGAAAGTGGAAGGGACCAAATATGTCCTCTATCCCAGAATGTGCACAAATCAATTCTGTGGAGAAGTGCCTTTGTGCTCACTGAAAATGGCAGGGTAAAGGAGAAATACGATGAAGGTTACTGCCAGTAAAACTCTGTCAAGCATAGAAAGCTTAGAGTGACAGGACATTTAAAAAAAATAAGCAAAGGGCAACTTCTTGACTAATGCATTAGAATAAAAATTAGGGAAAAAATAAAATTCTTTAGTATCTTTTCCAGGGTTCATAAAAACAGAATGGGTAAGAGGGGGCTAGGAAGCAGGCTAACTCTATCATAAACACAGTGGCAAATTAAGTACATTGGTTTAGTTATTGTATTTATTTTAATACAATATAAAAACATTTGAAACCATGACATGGAGGCAAAACCATGACATTAACTAGGGTGCACATACACTGAAAATCTTTCACCTGGGGTCTGTTCACTCTACACAATTAAAGAACTATGATCCCACTTTAACTAACTTGGCTGCATCCTATGGGATTCTGGGATCTGTAGTTTGGTGAGGCACTGGAATGTTCAGGCTGATAATTCTAAATACCACTTCCCTAAACTGTCAATTCTAGGAGTCCAAAGAACCATGCCAGTTAAAGTGGAATCACAATGCTACAATTGTGTAAGGTGAATGGGCGCATAGCCACTTGGGTGCAGTACAGACTGGCAGGGAAAAGCTGGCCCCTTTTGCTGTGCAGCGTTAATGCGGCAACAAAACCATGGGGCAGGGTGCACAACACCCTGCAATGCATCCCTTATGATGCAGCTTCCACTAAAAGATGTGTAGGCGCTCAGACCCCCACACATCATCGCTACACCCACCCACCCCCCGTGTGGTTGCTCTGATTTGTGGGAAAGGACTGATAGAATCCTCCTTTTCATGTTACTTTCAAGATACCCCTGACTTGCTTTGGAACTGGGTCTAGTTCAGGGCCTCTCCAAGGTTCTTTCATGCCAGACAGTGAAACATATTGTTACTGTTATAGCACAGGCTGTGTTGGTAGTAAATGTTGCAACATGTGACATAGAGGATATAGAGCAGAGAGACATTGCAGCCTTATCCCTGATGGGCCTCAGCATGTCTTTACAGAGAATGGTAGAACTGGTCTTTCATACAAATTCTATCCAAAGTATCCTTTGGCCAGTCATCAGATTGTGCATTGCTGAATATGTATATAGGAAGCCCTCAGGTTGGGGTGCAGTCCCCAAAGGCAATGCCAATGGAAAATGGACTCCCAAGGGGTATACAATACACAAACAAACACAGAAAATCAAAGTGTGGAAGTGTGATCCATCTCCTCCCTAATAACTATGAGAACTGTTCAAGCAAGTTAGCAACAGAGAAAAAGTGATGCTTGCAGTTCATATGCAGCCTTCATATCATTTCCTAGTCACAAACTGCAAACCAAATACAAAATGTCTCCAAGAAGGTTACTGAAACAAACGAGAGTTTCATGTCACTGGGCATATGTTAACTTTCAACCTTGATGCTAACAAGTACTCCAGAATCCATTTGCCTAGTGGCAGAGGCCTAACTCACTACAACTCCCATCTGTGAGAGCAAGCAAGCTGCACATCAAGGAATAACAACCCTTGGCAGAACTAATAGTCAGTTGTAGGCTGGCAGAATTCATTTCTCTACATATTTCATATTTATTTCTCATACTTGACATCCTGCCTTTCTCCCTAAATAGGACTGAAAGCAACTTCTTGTATAAGTTAGAATGGAACAACTAAAATAACATATGGTACAAAAGTTTGAAAAGCATTAAACCATGTATCCAATTATAATATTTGCTTGACTTCTGTCTCTCTGGCTTTACTTCACGAACGAAGATTCAGGAAGGACTCATCCCGCACTTTCTACAAGCGTGTTGATGACTAAAAAGGCCAGTCTGAAATAAACAAGTCCGGTTGCAGAAAGCACAGCAGAAAGTCTTCTTGGGTGATGTTTCCTGTATGGCATTTGCAAATGGGGAACCTGGAGTTAAGCACTTGTGACTGTTACATACTGTATTAACAGTCCCTACATAGCCCCTACTTTGGAGGCTGCATAGGGCCCATGGAAGTCTTCAGTTACTATGAAGCAGACACTGCAATCAGTGGGCGTTGTTTCCCTGTCAATAAGGAAGCAGCTGACTACTGTTCCTGTCCACTCCTCACATGTGAGTAAACTCTGGAGTGAGAGAGAATTGCAACAGGACTTCTACTTCTGCTTGTCATACCGGAGATTGTTTTTGGGAGGTAGTGGAAACAGCAGCCAGCTGCTTCCTGATCAACAGGGGAACAGACATCTGTCAATTGCTGCAGCTGTTCCCTGATAAATTGGGATTAGGGGGATTTGGCTGGGATTCAGTCGTAGCACCATAACTATGGTGCTTACACATACATAAATTCCATAGAGGATTCCGGCCATTACTTTAAAAAAAATTAATTTAAAACTCATAAAACACATTTCACATAAGTGGCAGATCCAGTTAACATCCTTCTATCACAACCAGTTAAAGGCTGAGGGCATTGACTCATCACAGTCACCAAGGTCTGGAGTATAAATGTTGTATGGCAGAGGAGCCCTGGTGCCAGTACTGCAGACAAAAGTTGTGAGTTTGATCCCAGAGCTTCAAGGTTGACTCAATTTTTCATCCTTTCATAGGTTGGTAAAATGAGTACCCAGTTTTGTAAACCACTTAGAGAGTGCTGAGTTCACTGATAAGAAGTATAGAAATGTAAACGCTGTTGCTATTGCTTTGGAGTAATTTGCAAGATCAGGACAGTAAACACCACATTGAAACTTCACCTTGACTTTGGGATTACAATTACTCATTTGTTTGTCATTGTTCATCTATAAATCTTTGCTGTTTCTTAAGAAAGAAAGTTGCTTATAAATATTCAGTAATCACCAACGGATTTTCTGGCTGAGGTGGAAGTTAAAGAATAGCAAAGAGTAAGGTCAGCACTGTAATGTTTCCATAACTAATGCAAACAGTACCTATGAAAATATTACTGTGTTCTACCCAGGTTGAGGTGTTTCAGTTAGACACAAATAAAAATGATAGTTCCATGATTATCATACTAGTAAGCATTAGAAAATTTGATCACTTGATGATACATGATTGGGTAATCAAAAGTATGTATTTTATCATACTGCATTAATATTTATAATATCTGCCACTGCCACTGTTCATTTAGCACCATTAGTTTAAACCCCAATACTTATTACATTGAATGTGCTATTGCACATAATGTGGTTGTGGTGATTGTTTCCTCCACTATTATTCCAGTGGGAACTCCTGGAACAGAATAGCAAGTTCCAAAGTAGAGTGCAATTTTCATTTGGACCACAAAATGGAGGGGCAATCAACATTCTCCTATCTGTCTACTATAGGGCTATCCAAACTGCAGTATGCCCTAGCCTCCAGGAGCTATTCCTGTCTGAAAAGACAACTGCATCCAGTTCCAATAAATTGCAAGACAGCACAAGTAAAGGACAGATCCCTACTTTCCAGAGTTCTCAAGATTAATTGGTATTTATTCCCACAAGAATCTTGTGAAGCAGATGCAGCCCTACCAATGGAATAGCACAGATGTTTGATGCTTGGGTATCAAGGGGGCAATAAAGTGATGTTGTCAGGCCATAGATAATATAGAGTTTCTGACAAGCATGATTTAAATATTTGGGAGTCAATTGTGTCTCTTCAGTAATGTCCTAGGCAATGATGAAGTGAGAGTAGTCACATACCTATAATTATCTATGGCAGGGACAGTGACAGCCAGTTTGGGCAGCATCAACACCAGGCAAGTTGTTATTTTTCTCTGAACCAAGAATATGGTTTGAAGCTTCATCAGACTATATGTCTTTTTCTAATGAGATATGTTTATTTTCCTTGCAAACCCTATTTTTTCTTAGCAAAATGTGTCTTGTTTCTCTAGATGTCACTTATATAATTTGTCTTGTCTCATCTTTCTTGTTCTTTTCTGAATCCTTCCCAACTCAGCAATGTATTCCTGAATTGTGTTGCCCAGAACTGAACACTGGTTCCAAAAGAGTCAATACAATTCTTTACTGTTAGAAATGATACCCTGCTGATGCAGCCCAGAATGGCACTTCCCACAATCACTGCTATGGATATGTGAGGAAGTGGAGTGGGTGGATTGAAAAATGAATTTACCCAATGTGTACTTTCCAGAAACACAACAGAGCCTGAATGTATTTTGTAGCCAGAAATCCATAAGTATCTGGGTTTGTGACAGTACAAAGAATGACAGTACAAAGTGCTCATCAATATGTACACACTTGTAAAAAGGAGCAAAGGAAAAAGTGGATTAAACTACATAAACACACACGCGCGCGCGCACACACACACACACACACACACACTTAGTGGGTGCATGCATCCAAAAATGCATATCTTGGGGAAAATATGCATAAAATGCATACATTTGTGGAGAAATGTGTGTGCATACACAAACACAGAGAGAAAGAGAGAGACAGAGACAGAGAGACACAGAGAGAGTAGAATTTTTATGCAGAAATATACTCACACAGGCATAATAAGCCTGGTGCTAAAACAAACTAGGAACCTAGACAAGATCCACCTTGACACAGCTACCAATCCTTAGCCACAACCATCTGTGATTTTCTTATGCTTCTTATCAGATGCTCAATGGTTTTCAAAAAGTGCCATGGCCATGCCTAGCTAACAACTGACTTCCCACCCCACCCCCACCCCCAGTTACAAAACCCCCTTTATCACCCATGGGTAATTATGGGCAATAATACAGTGTGCTCATGTTATATGTGGGCGTGTTTTACATGGCTTCCAGCATATTCTGGAAGTCACACCAGAAGGAAGGGAGGCATGTGTCAGAAAAAACCAATGGCGTGCATCCCACGCGCTGCTGCCGCACGGGAGCGAGCCCCATTCATTTGAATGGGGCTTGAGTATCCACATTTTTTCCCTTACGCAGGGTGGTCTGGAATGGATCCCCAGCGGAAGGGAAGAGACGACTGTATTATGCATAGGAAAGCCAGCATGATGTAGTGATTTGAGCATTGGACTAGGACTCTGGAGACCAGGGTTTGAATCTCGGCTTGGCCACAGAAACCCACTGGATGATCTTGGGTAAGGCACACTTTCTCAGCCGCAGAGGAAAACAAAAGCAAATTTTGCATAAGTCTTGCCAAGAAAACCTCATGATAGGGTTGCCTTAGGGTTGCCAAAAATCTGAAATGACTTGAAGGTACACAACAATGACAGGAAATGGGAAGGGGCAGTTTTTCAAAGTGCTCAACCACTGGCAATTTTGTAAGCATAAAGGTTGATTTATAAATGCCACAAACCTAGCACTTGTACATGCAAAATTATTGATTTACTATGGCCTATGGCACACCTGTACATACAACTTCTTCACCACCTTAAAAATTACTTCAATGTGTATAAGGAATCCTACTAACACAAAAACTAATCGGCCTGTTACAGACTACCAAAATAAAGCTGCTTCAGGTCTCTTTGGAGGTATGCTGTTTAAATGATGCATGGGTCCTAAGAGTCCGGAGGTTGCGCCAAAGCCACACTCCATTCCTCAGCACTGGAGTGCAGCTTTGGTGCAGCTTTTGGATTCTTAGGATGCATGCATCATTTAAACAGCATACCTCCAAAGAGACCCGAAGCAGCTTTATTTTGGCAGTCTGTAACAGGCCTATGAAAAGTTTGGAGAAACCACATCCCTGCTGCCATGTGTCCATTGTTGGCTTTAATTCCTGGGTGTGGCTCTTCCTGCCTCTGCTACATGGGACTGAGCCTACCCTTGGGGCAGATGGTAGTTTCCATGTCAGTGAGGCAGCAGATCTGGTTCATATTTTAGTCTGAATTTGAAAGGAGCTATTCAAGATGTTGAATGTTCCCCCAGCAAAAGAGGTTCAGCACCTTGGATAGCTGCTACAAAATTAACAGGAAAACCTGGAATGGATTCACCACTCCACAGACAGGGAAGCCATTAGATGCTCCCCTGGATACATCTGGTTACAGCAAGGTCTGGACATGAATTAGTAGTAACTAACAATATGCTATTTCCCCCCATCCTTTCTGAAAAAAAAAAGCAGTTCAATACCAGGAGAAAAGAGTTTTATTGAACATGTATGCACTGCCCTTCAGACAAAACGTCTTCTGAAATGGCTTACAAATTGTTAAATTTACAGTTCCCCCCATTAGCCTTACAATCTAAATAAGACAAGTGACAAAAGGCAAAATGGATGGCAGTGGGGATGGGATCACGTCCAGCAGATGCTGGCTGCTTTTCTCTACCTCAGAGGCCAGGGCAGTGAAGCTGTCTCACAAGCCATTTGGGCAATGCAATGAAGGAGCAGTTCAACTAAAGCCTGCAAAAGGTTTTAAAGTTTATCAGAATTCAAGTGATAGTCATGCTAGTCTGGAAAATCAGTATGCAAAGGGATCTTTTAGCATCTTTGAGAATCACTAAAAGGGAGAAGTTGATAGCATAAGCTTTTGTAGACTTGAGTCTATTTCCTCAGATGCACAGAGTAGAGTGGAAAGTTCAGGAACAGGCCAACATAGCAGTCTGTGAGTGAGAATGTCCATAGGAATGCAAAACCTTGTGGGTGTGGAGGTGACAAGTTCAGTTTTAATGATGGTCGCTGGGGGGCAAGAGAGGAGGATAGATGTTGCCTAAAGCCAAGGTTAGTAGATAAACATATGAATGTGTATTGGGATGTAGTATGGGATGATGGAAAGAAAGGAGTGCAGAGAGGAGGCAAAAAGAGTCCTTTAGAGAGGCAGGCTTTGCTGTGTATGACAGGGAGAGGAGAAGAAGATAGGGGTTTGCAACAGTACTCTGGGATTTAACCTCCATGCTGGTTGAAGAAAGAAAAGAAGGCAGTGGATAAAGCAGTACTTTTTGGAACACCACTCTAGGATCTGATCTCTGTAATTTATCCTCTGGATGGCCTCCTGACAATTTAGTGTGCCAGGAATTATTCACCACTTTACTGACTGCTGGGAATCACTTTCAGGCAATCAGTCATGGTGTGTGTGTGCGTCTGAGAGATCGAGCGAGCGAGCGAGCGAGCGAGCGAGTGAGAATGGAGTATTTTTGCCTAGGTTTTCCTTAGGCCCTTGCTCCTACACTCTCATCCGCCACTGGAGTAGGACTGTTGACCAAATCCCTCAAGAGAATGCAGTCCTCATCTCTGAAAACATTACCACCTCTGCTATAACTGAAATAGAAATTCAGTACATCTCACCATCACAAAGAAGACTGTGTTAATATGTGACTTGTGTACTTGCTGTCTGGCAGAATGGAAGGCTCCCCATATAGTCCTTTCTGGCTGGTTTGTAACTGGAAAGGAAATGGCTGGGCACACTCAGGGCTATTCAGTTTCATGAAAGACATTGACCCTGTGGCCTGAGGGGAACTAAAGCTCTTTTACTTGTGTTTTTGTCTTTTATAGGGAGCCCAGAGCAAAACTGCTTTTCTCTATTGCTGAAGGCAGGTTGTAGCCCTTTGCAAAATGTTTCTTTCCTTCTGAAGGACAGCATTCCTTTGATAACTGAATCTTTGGCAACATTTTCAAGCTATGGGATTAAAATATGGGCAACTACCCAGAATTCTACAGTTTAGTCCATCTTTATGTTGTTTTATTTATCTGTGTTGTTTCAGCTGTCTATGTTGCTAGCAAGCAAATACCTGTTAATTTAATTGTTGTAGTTTGATTCAATGTTGTTGTTGTTGTTGTGTGCCTTCACATCGTATCTAATTTATGGCTACCCTAAGATGAACCTATCATGGGGTTTTCTGGGGCTGAGAGTGTGAGACTAGCTCAAGGAAACCCAGTGGGTTTCCATGACTGAGCAGGGAACTGAACCCGTGTTTCCAGAGTTGTAGTCCAATGCTTAAACTACTACAGTACACTGGCTTTCTTGATTCAATTATATCCTGTCCTTCTTCCAATAATGGGATTTAAGACAGCTTATTCATTATTTAAATCAGTAATGATTAAAAACCAAACAAAAAACTTTATCAATATAAACATTATTTTTTAAAAAAATAACAGTTAAACAACCTGCAGAGCTAAAACCATTTAAAATTCATTAAAATGCCACATCAAAAATCAACAAACATTAAAAGATAATCATAGACAAGCTTATGGAATAAGTATTCATTTGGCAGTGGAAGGTAAGCAGTGATGGGGCCATCCTGGCCTCTCCAGGTGAGTCTTGAACTTTTGGTTCCCTAAAGGGACTTCCATAGTCTGGAAGCAAACATGAAAAGGGTCATCTCCCTTGTTCCTACCAAACAAGTCTGGGAAGGTGGACGATAGAGCTCAAAGAGACTCAAGGAGACAAGGTCCTTCAGCTAGCCTGGCCCAGCTATTTGATGGTTAAGTGGTTGTGAAAATATCTTAAATGGTGTGTCTATCCTGTATTTTTATATTTAATGTTATGTTTTTAAAATGATGTAACACCTTTAAAATGAATAGCCTTTTAATATAATATCTTGCTTATCTGATTGTTTTCATCCTTTTTTAATCATCAGATTTTTAGCTTTGTCTTGTTTGAAGCTTGGGTCCCATGTTAAATAAATAGATGAATGAATAAATAAATAAATGTTATCCTTTGTACTTTGGTCTGACAGGCTTTAGATTATAAATGTGTGCTTGCCATTTAAACATCTACGACCAAAGGAAAAGTATTACTGTGTTCACCAACTATTGTTTCTTGCCATCGAGTATGGGATTTATATTTTTCCTTGCCTTCTAGACAGACTCAGGTGATATCAAGCTTCCTAAGTAAGAAATGACATCTAAAGATTGTTGACTAATTTATAATTCACTTGCCTTCTGACTGATTTGCTACTGAAGACAGAGAAAAACACATCTCCAATATATCTCAGCAAGAAGTAATGGTCCTGAAAATATTTATGAATTTCATTTCCAGTGAAGGAGAGGTCAATTAGCTTTCTTTTTCTTGTGTCTGAAAAAGCAAGAAGAACTGGACCATTGGGCCAACTGCCAACGCCAAAAGCTTTATGATATGGGCCAAGGAGATTTCAATTAGTTCACATTTTGATCTCTTCTGTGTGCAGAATTGCCCTGCTCCATAATTAGGATTGTATCCCTTCTGATATGGATTTAAAAGCAAAACAAAGCAATTGGGTTGGAGCAGAGCTTTGAAATGTCACTTTTTTGGATTGTAACTCCCTATCTGGGACCATGCTAGCTATTAATTTAAAAATTTCCTTATTTAGAAGAAGAAAATATAAAAACAAAATTCAGGCTGATTTTTTCAGACTGACATCAATACCAGGAAAAGGTTCTAGACTAAATTGTTAAGTAGATAGTCTGTGAGCTCTTACTAAGAGCCAGCATGGATTTCATTGGATGCTCCCCAGTTTTTGCTTCTTTTCAAGTTGTTTCATGGCTAGTATTGTTCAATGTCTTTACAGATTTTTTAGATGAAGGAATGCTCAACCAGGAGTCAATAAAATCTTAACAAACTGGAGAAATGACAGAATTAATGTGAGGTGCAGTGTTTTGGCAGGAAAATGAGTGACACATAACTTGACAGCTGTATATGTAAACAGGATTTAGGGCCTTAGTAGACCACAAGCTAAACATGAATTAAAAGTGTGATCTGACAGCTAACAAGCCAATCAAAGCCTAGGCTTACACAAGAATTGCATTGACCTCTTTTGTTGCACCATCACAGCAAACTTTTTTTCTGCTGTTCCAGAAGATATGATCTAAGCCAATGGATCCTAATTACAAGAAAGACGAATCTGACTGATCTTTAGGAAGATGTTGAGAGCATCAGTGGGATAAATTAGCTTGGAAGACAGTAGGCTCTCTTTCATTGGAACCTTTTAAACAGGGGTTGGATGGCCATGTCTCAGGAAAGCTTTAGTTGTAGAGTCCTGTGTTGGCAAGAGGTTGGACAAGATAGCCTTTTTATTCCTTCTAGTAGTATAATTTTCGGTTTTTCCCCCTTGAGTAAGATTATGGCTGTTTCGGTGTATTTTTCAATAGATGTTTGCATGGGACCTCACCCCATGCTTTGAATATTTACCAAGCCTTTTTTTCTTTTTCTTTTTATGGATTTGATGTCTTTATTGTCAAAATGCAATTTTGTGTGTGTGTGTGTGTGTGTGTGTGTGTGGCTTTTCGCTCCCTAGATCAAGGGAAGTAATAGTGCCACTCTGTTCTGCTTTGGTCAGGTCCCACCTGGAATATTGTATCCAGTTCTGGGCACCACAATTTAAAAAGGATGTTGAGAAACCAGAGTGTGTCCAAAGGAGGGCATACAAAATGGTGAAGGGTCTGGAAACCATGTCCTATGAGGAACGACTTAGGGAGATGGGGAAGTTTAGCCTGGAGAAGAGAAGGTTAAGAGGTGATATGATAGCAATGTTTAAATACTTGAAGGGATGTCATATTGAGGAGGGAGCAAGCTTGTTTTGTGCTGCTCCAGAGAACAGGACACAGATCAATGGATGCAAGCTACTGGAAAAGAGATTCCACCTCAACATTCGGAGGAACTTCCTGACAGTAAGGGCCGTTCAACAGTGCAACAAACTCCCTCGGAGTGTGGTGCAGTCTCCTTCCTTGGAGGTGTTTAAGCAGAGGCTGGATGGCCATCTGTCAGGGATGCTTTGATTGAGAGTTCCTGCATGGCAGAATGGGGTTGGACTGGATGGCCCTTGCGGTCTCTTCCAACTCTATGATTCTATGAAAAAAAACTTTGTAGCAGTTGACTTTTGTTAAAAAAAAGGGATGTCTCAACATAGTAACTATTTATTTATTGGATTTATATCCTACCTCCCTCCCCAAATGGGATTCTTTCCTACCCTTTCTTATCAAGTATGAAAAAAGTGAATGTTTTTTACATCCCTAATGCTGGCTGGGGGAGTGTGGATGTTATAGTCAAACGTTTCCAAGCTGTGGCCTGCAATGAAAAGGTTAAGCCCGACCTTATCTTCTGATGAAATTCAAACCCCACTGTGGAAGCATTAAGATTAAGGGGGGATGTGTCATACAAATCAGCCATTTGAAGCCAGGGGTTTGACTTCTCCATCACATGTTATTTGGCTTTAACTGGCACAGCAAAAAGAACTTTTACTACACAGTTGTTTTGGTGAGTATAGTGAAATAAATCTTCAGTGCATTTCAGGGGGAATTAAGCCTGCAATTTCCATTAAGAAGAGCTGTCATAATTTCCCTCAGCATGCCCTAATAAAATAAACCCAATGAAGAAATAACAGTCATCAATCTGTCTTATGAGCCAGACTCAAAGGAAAAAAGACACACACCGTCAAATGAAAATACCTTTTGAAAATAACTGCAGCAACTAGCTGAACAATAAATTATTTCCTCAGTATGGGTTTGTTGGTCTGGCTGTGATATAGGTATGTTATGGTGGCGCCCACAAGCTTTCCTTGCCGCATAGATTTTTTGTCAGGATTACCATTATTAAATCCTGTTTTCTGAGGAGAGAGGTTTTAAAACTTTGACTGTGGAAAATATACTCCAGGCTCAGGCTTGACATTTCCAGTCTCTGGTGAAGAGAGATTATTTTTTATTTTTAGTTTGTTTTTGGTTTTTGGTTTTTTAAAAAAATATTCTTGAAGTTCATCTGGCTCATTCTTAAAGTCATGTAAAAATAAGATGAGAGAAGTCTGACAACTGGGAAATGCTTTCGGAAATGCAAAATATTTTTAGGGTGTGAAAGAGACCCTGTGGACTGCAACTTTAATTTTTAAAACCCCACATCTTTGTACAAATCAATGCAAGGAACCTGACTGAAATTCAACTATGTTTCTTTGCTTTCATGTGCAAATTTTATTTCTAGTGGAAATCTTGTAACTCAAAGAGATTGCATTTGGTTTCATTTCAAACTTTGCTTTGTTTTTCCAAATTGTTTTCCCATTTTTTTCTATGCATCTCTCTAAAGAAGAACAACAGAATCAAAACCCTTATGCTGACTTCTCCATCACATGTTATTTGGCTTTAACTGGCACAGCAAAAAGAACTTTTACTACACAGTTGTTTTGGTGAGTATAGTGAAATAAATCTTCAGTGCATTTCAGGGAGAATTAAGCCTGCAATTTCCATTAACAAGACCTTTTCAAACTCCAGCCAGAACAGCCAAGATAGTATGGCACAGCTACCATTTTGGAACACAGCACAGTCAAAGGGGAGGAATGAGAGGTGGTCAAAAACCATGTAGGCTACTGGCTTATTGCAGAGAACAATAAATCCATTCCAGGTAGTAAGTAGTATAAAGTTTAAAGGAGTTACTCAAGGTACTGGATTTTATGCCCCCTTTAATAGGTTCATCACCTTGAGAACTCATTTATTGAAACTAAGAACTGGAGTAGATTCACCACCCTACTAACATCCGAACCACCAGTTCCCACTGGCAGGAAGGCTGCATAAAGAACAAACAGCCATGAACCAAAAGTTCAAGACTCGCATAGAGAGAAAATTAGAGCCGGAGAGGATAGTGTATCAAACAAAGTAAGCTACAAGACATTCTGAGATCTGGAGTTTCCTCCCAAAGCACAATGCACAGAGGATACAGCTCTGAAGAAGAAGATCAAGTCTCATACACAGTAAGAAGAAAAAATGCTTCGCCATGCCTTTTGGATATCTAGAAAAATAGAGAGAAGAGTCAAACCACACTGCATGTTCCACAGAGAAGTTCTTTAGTCACTTGCCCACAGCAGCAGACAGCAAACAAGACATTTTCTGGGACTTTTCTTTTTGTCTCCCTACCACCACCATCCACACCAAATCATAGATACCAAGATGGGTAGGAAGAATCCTAGCCAGGGGGAAGATCTTATTTTTTTAGTGATGGGTATCCCTGGTTCAGATCTAAGAAAGAAACCATGCTTGACAGAGTACAGTAGCCAGACCTCAATCAATCTTGAGGAGTACTGCATAGAATCATACTCTGCCTCCTACATAGGCCATCCAACCCTTTTGGAATGGTTCTGTTTCCCCATCAACGCCATGATCCATCCTCTTCCTGATCATCTTTGATAGATCATCTAGGATTGTCATGAGTATCCCATTAGGCCCAATGACCCTCTCCCTGTAATGATTGCATCATATAACCTGGCAGCAGCAATCAGGCATCATTTACTGATTGAGAAATACTAGTGGAAAAAATAAGGCTACTTTTATAACAGATGCCATAAACATATGACCACTGGCACTTATAACACAAAGGGAATGTTCGAAATGTTATGTGCCACCACAGAGAAGACCTCCTTCCACATCCACACTAGCTGTCAAACTTCAGATCATGACATGGCTAGAAGAGATTCCTCTGAAGAACTGAGTGATTTCATACAGCCTACCCCAGTCTGATACTTTCTAGATGTGCTGGAGTGCAAGACCTATTATCCCTGTCTACCATGCATTTTGCCACAAAGCCTGAGAGTTGGAAGTTGTAATCTCATTTATATGGGGACATAACCTTAAATAAGGCTCATTGACTGGTCTATACAAAGAGCTGTTTAGGGCTTTATATGTTTACAGGTGCTATCACAGGTTTAAAAATGTCTCAGATGTTAGTAGTGATGCAATTATGTTTGTTTCCTTTGGCCTTGATGTAGCTTGAAGCAAATTCAGTGGGGAAACAGTTGCTTCTGCTGGATACCAAAGTATAATCTGTGTTTCATTTAATTGTACAGGAGCCTGATAATGAGTATTATTAACCTGGCTATATAATTGCAAGGCCAGTTTGAGTCTGTTGCTTACATTAGTTAGAGCTCATGCTCGATAGGCTTTCAAAAATAAAAAAATTCAGGTGGTGTCAAATATCAAATACAAATTCCCTCTTCCTGCTCCCAAAAGCTATTAGTAGGTTGTCTGTCAACAGGTGTCATATAAAAATGTCATTACCTGTCAGCTGTCTAACACTGTCAATGTTATTTACCAACATCGGTAAATAATATTGCATGTTTGCCATTCTATATGATTTGCCAGTGGTTTTTAGGCTTTCTCCCTTCAAATCTTGATTTCTTTGTGAAATTTTTCAGTGAGGAAAATTCTACTACAATACAGCAAATTTCCCACAGCTGACTTTCTTCGCAATTGTAGAGTAATAAGTAAATGTTAAATACAGCTGCAACCTTATGCTATTTACTTGGGAATAAGATCCAATGAACTCAAGAGGCTTCTTTCTGAGTAGACTTGCATTGGATTACATTGGTTTACAGAGAATGCTGAGCTCAGGCCTGCATAAACTGACTGTGTTTATGAAAACCTTTCTCCAAGTTTGTGTCCTTTGGATATGTTGGATTGCAACTCTTATAAGCCCCACCAAACCCATTTTTGCTTGGAGATGATGGAGGATGTCATCTAAGGATGTGGTTTTTTCTCATTTTTTTCTTTAAAAGGGTAATTTTGCACAGAAAACAGCATTCCCAACTACAAATGCTGTAGCTGGGTACATATTCTGCACAAAATTGATTACAGGTGGTTGTTTTGTGCAGAGAATTATATTTTTGTACAGAAATATTATATTCTGCATAGAAAATGCTGCTTCCCACAGCACAAATTTTGTAATTGAGAGCATATTCACTTCGTGTAGTTGTTCTATGCAGAAAAGAAATATAATTGTCTTCATAGAGTAAGTCTTGATGTATGAAGAGCCTCATTAGTGCAGGATTCTTTTTATCAGGGTCCCTTGACATTTGAGAATCATGCCTTCTTAACTTTTTTAAAAAATAGTTTTGAATATTCTGTCTACTCATATTGTAATCTAATATATCTGGAGGGCTCCAAATTGGAGAAGGGTGTTCAAGAACACCCCCTCCCCAAATTCTCTGGATTTCATTATAGGAATCATCTCCTTAAGACAGAAATCTTCAGAGCTTTGAAAAGCTACTTGAGAAAACTCCAAGAATTTAGATTGAAGAAACTTTTTCAAGCTGTGAAAGTTGTTGATGCAGATCTGTTATACTGATAATGGCCAAATACCATCAAATAGGAATGTTCCAATATGAAATGATTTGATCGACACTAACCTGCAGACTGGAACAATGCGACCCAGAGGATTTTGCACTCAAATTCTCTGGCCCATTTCTCAGCTCATTTTGCTTCCTGGGTCTCCCTTCTTATAGCTTTGTAAGCCTGTGCAAGTACCAAGTGATTTACAAAAAGAATGGTGCAAAACTGAAGATGAACAGTTTTACTTTTGCACCATTATTTTTGAGTCACCCTGCATCATTCCCATTTATCTGAACATTTCACTATCAAATGTCTTGGCTGTCCCCCTCAAGCCATTTAGATAAATGAGATTTTGACAAATGAGGGTTAGGCAACAGAAAACTGTTTCAGTTTTTTTAAAAGAAAGAAACAGCAGAAGAAACAACAAAATAAAAAAAATAGAGGCTGCAAGTTTCACGTTTGTCATTACATAGACAGAGAAATCAATCTGATTGAGTTGTTATACGCTTGAACATACTACCCATAAAATCAGAAGAAAACACCACCAGTACTTGAAAGTGTGTACCTTCTTGGAATAATGGAAATAAAGCATCTTTGCACCACTAGGCCAATTCATCATACAGCTTGTGTTTTTGTCAGTTATGGGGATCACTAGTTATGTTGGGTAGGTAATTGGCCCTATTTAACATCTTGGCATTATTTGCTGCAGAATAATATTGGAAAGATGTTACTGGGCTCCTGTTCTTCTTAAAGGCTTCCTGTAGCAGAGGGGTGGACAACTGCTAAAGGCCCTGGGATTCTCTTGGGACCAAACGGATTATGAAAAGAATAAAATTAAAAACACAAAGTGGCCAGAATCCCCACTTATGACTCTCAAAACTAAGGGTTTTTTAAAATGCTAAGTAGTACATGCAACCTATTTAAAAGGTAATTTGTTGCATCTGAAAGCTTTTAAGATCAGCAATTCAGCCTCTTTTTTGACCAAAAAAGGTTCATCTGAGGGTTCTGGAGGTGCTGAGGGCCATGGAAATGCCTTGGAGAGCCTAAAGTGGCCTTGGGGTTTTACTTTGCCCACCTCTGCTATAACATGTGGTTATCTAATGTGGCTACAGATGTTCTTCCGTTGTCATTTTTTTGCCTCTAGTAATGGTGATAACCTCCAGAAAGATTGGTGAATGCCTCTCAATTGTCAACCTGTAATAATGTTATAACACTTTTGTATTTTACATTTATTTGCAGAGGGTTTGAACATATGAAGCATGTGTTTCATTTGTTTTGCTCTGTGTTTGTAGTCTTTGTTTTTATTGAATTATTTCCCAGATATTTGTGATTGTACAGAGGCCATGTTAAATGTGTTTTGTGGAGGCTGTTCCCCAACAACTGCATGGAAAGCCGGGGCAGATATTGATCAACTAACTAATCAGATACATAAATGAAGATTTATTGCCCTATGCATTTTCTATTTCTGTCACTTATATATTTGAAAGGGAGCATTTGCTGTAAATAAGACCTGCATCTGAACCTACCATCCTTTGGCAGCAGTAGGACCCCTACTGTTCCTTTTTGAGGCTCCTCCTTTAGCAAAACCTGGGGAATCAGGTGTTAATTTTAAAAAAACAGACACCAGTTTTCAGGACCACCAGGAATCTTGGGAAGCTGAGCTCCCTCAGGAACTACCAATCAGAACTGGCATAATGTGTAAGCATGTTTAAATATGTTTAATGGAGATCTTTCCTATTTTTCCCTATGTTGTTGTCATCTGCCTTTCCCCTCAAGTTTGTGTCCTCCAGATATGTTGGACAGCAACTCCCATCAGCCCAGCCACACCCATTTTTGGCCTCTTTTTTGAAAATGAGGAAAACATTTGCCCTATTCCAGTCTGCTGGGATCTCTGCTGTCAAGAATTCTCAAAAGATTATTGTCAGTGGCTCTCAAACTACATCTGCAAATTCCTTTAGTATTCTTGGATGCAGTTCATCTGGCCCTGCAGACCTACGTTCATTCAAAGTAGAAGATACTTTTAACCTGTTTTGGGATCCAGTCCCTTACTTTGTTCTATTTCCATGACAGCACTGTTTTTCTTTTGGGATAAGACTGCAGCAAATAAAGTACTAAACAGTTCAGCCTTTTCTCTGTTCCCTCTTGGCATGGCAAGGGGGCTGACTAGGTATCCCTTATAGTCCCTTCAAACAATGATTCTATGATTTTCCTCTGGTTTGTATCTTTATGAATTCCCTTGCTAACCCTTAGCTACAGACATTTAAATGTCCCACTCTGCTTTCAGAGTTTCTAGGCATCCTCTCCCATGTTGTTCAAATTGTTTCAGAAAATGAGCTAAGAATAAAGTGAAATAATTGGTGTGAATTATATCATTAGGGTGTTAAAGCATTTGCATATCAGTAGACATGGATTTTGTCACAAGGAATAACACCAGATTAGCATTTACTTTCAGCTATGAGAGAAGAGAGATGTTTTTAAGTGTGTTTCTGTCACACTCAGCTGTCTCTCCTGCTTCCTTGTATGATGATCGTAGGACTACACCCATTAAGTACAATACCTGATGGAAAATATGCCTGGAAGTTGGAGAGACCTTCTACTGAGAAGATGAGATTATAATGGGGAGAGAACTAATCTCTTGGGCCCAAAACATACTGCAGAAATAATCCAGTTTGAGACAACTTTAACTGCTCTGGCTCAGTGCTAGGGAATTCTGGGAACTGTAGTTTTGTGAGACATTTAGCCTTCTCTGTCAGAGAGCTTTAGTGGTAGAACAAACCACAGTTCCCCGGATTTCCTAGCACTGAGTCAGGCCAGTTAAAAGTGGTCTCAAACTGGATTATTTCTGCAGTGTATCTTGGACTTCAATTTGCACTATTTTGTGAGATACTTTGAATTTTTTGCAGGAGAATCTGACTGCTGTAGTCCAGGAGGAAGTGTGCTAGATCTCTCTAGGAGAATTTACCACGCTACAAAGCCTTCCCCTGCTAAACTTGGCCTTTGTCCCCAAGTTCTGGCACTGAGTTCAAGTCACTGGGCCTATAGTTATGTAGGGCTCCTGGCTACTTGCTCCTTCCAGAGGAAAGTTCTCGACTCACTTCCTTGAGTAAAGTCCCACACCCCTAAGGAAAAGAAAAGTGAAATTTAAAGAGCCCCCTCCAACAATGTTTTCAGGTCAGCTTCTCCTCTATTCTCTCCCAAGCTCTATGACTTTATAAGAAAAATTAAAATTTGCCACTGTTAGGTGCGCGCCTCTGCCAGCCTTCTGTAGAATTTAGGATTCAACCCCTCCCAGCAGTGACTCCCAGAATGCAATAAGTCAAAGTATAGGTAGATCTCACCAAAAAGCAATGGAGAAGAAAACCAGCCCCCTTCCTCCTTGAGGAATGAACTAAAATGCCTCTGCAGCCTTCTGTAGAATTTAGGATTCAAATCTCTCCCAGCGTGACTCCCAGAATGCAATAAGTCAACGTATAAAGGTTAGATCTCACCAAAAGCACATGGGAAGAAAACAGCCCCTTCCTCCTTGAAGGAATGAACTAAATGCCTCTGCCAGCCTTCTGTAGAATTTAGGATTCAAACCCCTCCCAGCAGTGACTCCCAGAATGCAATAATTCAAAGTATACGGTTAGATCTCACCAAAAGCACTGGAGAGGAAACCAGCCCCTTCCTCCTTGAAGGAATGAACTAAAAATTAGCTTAGTTTTGTTTAAGTGGTTCCAAGGGGTTCCATCAAGCTGAGGGAGGAAGTAGAAGCGAGATTCAGAGACTCTTTCACAACTCTCTTGTGAATGTTGGATAGTACCTGGGAGAACAGCGCTTGAATTCCAGCAGAAGAAACCCATTAGATTGATTTTGGGTGAATCATTCTCTCTCAGCCTTATGGTGACCCTAAAGCAACCTATAATGGACTTTTCTTTGCAAAAATCTGTTTGGAGGATTTTACAAAGAAAAGTCCATACGGTTTTCCTTAGAGTCATAGAATCATAGAATCATAGAGTTGGAAGAGACCACTAGGGCCCTCCAGTCCACCCCCCTGCCAGCAGGAAATCCAAATCAAAGCATCCCTGACAGATGGCCATCCAGCCTCTGTTTAAAGACCTCCAAGGAAGGAGACTCTATCACCCTCCGAGGGAGTCATTCCCATTGTCGAACAGCCCTTACTGTCAGGAAGTTCCTCCTAATTCAGGTGGATCTCTTTTCCTGAGCTTGCATCCATTGTTCCGGGTCCTGTTTCTGGAGCAGCAGAAAACAAGCTTGCTCCCTCCCTCAATATGGACATCCTTTCAAATATTTAAACAGGGCTATCATATCGCCCTCTTAACCTTCTTTTCTCCAGGCTAAACATCCCCACTCCCTAAGTCGTTCCTCATAGGGCATATTTTCCAGACCCTTCACCATTTTTTGTCGCCCTCCTTTGGACACGCTCCGTTTCTCAATGTCCTTTCTGAATGGTGGTGCCCAGAACTGACCAATATTCTAGGTGGGGCCTGACCAGAGCAGAATACAGTGGCACTATTACTTCTCTTGATCTAGACACTATACTCTATTGATGCAGCCTAAAATAGCATTGGCCTTTTTAGCTGCCGCACACACTGTTCACTCATGTTCAACTTGTGGTCTACTTGGACCCAGATCCCTTTCACACATAGTTTCATCAGCCAGGTGTCACCCATCCTATATCTGTGCATTTTTTTTTCCGCCCTAAGTGCAATACCTTACATTTCTCTGTGTTGAATTCATTTTGTTAGCTTTGGCCAGCTTTCTAGTCTATTCAGGTCATTTTGAACTTTATCCTGTCCTCTGGGGTATTAGCTATTCCCCCTAATTGGTGTCATCTGCAAATTTGATAGTATGCCCCAATTCTGTCATCCAGGTCATTGATAAATGTTGAATAGCACTGGGGCCCAGGACAAGCCCTGTGGGACCCCACGGGTCACTTCTCTCCAGGATGAAAGGAGCCATTGTTGAGCACCCTTTGGGTTCGGCGGCGGTCAACCAATTACAGATCCATGTAACGTTCCTTTGTCTAGCCACACTTTTACCAGCTTGTTGCAAGATGTCATGGGAAACCGTTCAAAGGCCTTATTGAAATCAAGATATACTATATCCACAGCATCCCTTCATCTACCAAGCTGGTAATTATTCAAAGAAAGAGATTAGGTTGTCTGGCATGACTTGTTTCTCTGAAACCCATGTTGACTTTTTGTGATTATGGCATTGCTCTAGATTTCACAGACTCTCTGTTTAATGTCTGCTCCAGAATCTTCCTAGTACTGATGTCAGACTAACTGGCGATAATGTTGGGATCCTCTTTTTTCCCCTTTTTGAAGATGGGGACAACGTTTGCCCTCCGCAGTCTGCTGGGATCTCTCCTGTTTTCAGGAGTTTTCAAAGATTATTGCCAATGGCTCCGATTCATTTGCCAGTTCTTTTAATACCTTGGATGGAGTTCATCTGGTCCCGGAGACTTAAATTCATTTAGATTATAAGGTTTCCTCTACTATCTCTTTACTTATCTCTGGCTGAATTCCCCTATTCTGTCCTCGCTCCATTATCCATCAGGTTGAGCAGCCTTTCTTTTTCTGAAAGACTGAGGCAAAGAAGGTGTTGAGTAATTCTGCCTTTTCTCTGTCTTCTGTTAGCATTTGCCATCTTCTCCCAGAAGTGGCCCATGTTTCCTTCTTTCTTCCTCTTGCTGCGGACATATCCAAAAAAGCCCTTTTTATTGTTCTTACCCTCTAGCAAGCCGAGTTCGTTCTGCGCTTTAGCTTTTCTGACTTTACCCTACACATGCCTGCTATTCTTTGAATCCTTTTTGTGATTTCCCCCTTTTTTCCTCCCATTTCTTATACAGTTCCGTTTCAACTTAGCTCGGCTGAAATTTCCTTCTAGTCATCCATCTGGTTTCTTGAGACATCTCCCGTTTTTCTTTCTCACTGGAACTGTTGAAATTGGCCTTCAGTATCTCTCTTTGAGAAACTCCCATCTGTCTGAACTCCTTTTTTTTTTTTTTTAGTATTTCCTGACCATGGAATCG
>NC_056523.1:29376935-29408653 GCF_019175285.1 Sceloporus undulatus | reverse complement strand
TTCTGTCTGAAACCTTGGGGAACTGCTTCCAGTCAGAGTTGGCAATTCTAGCCTCATGGACCAACATCAGTAGCAGACATATATTCACCACTCCAGTCTTCTGTTACTTACTGCATTAGGCAGTTTTCTAAGTTCCTGTCTCCAAAATGTTGGGACGCTACAAAAATAAAGAGGGACTTTGCAATCTGGCCCTACTTTTTTCTTTATTCTTGTTTCCAACCCCCCCCCCCCCCCATGGTAAAGATGTAGAGCCCATTCTCTTCAGCTCAGTGCACTGACCATTTACCTCCTGCCACACTTCCAGACTGGGCAATGTTGAATATGTCAAAGGTGCTGATACTCAAACTGTGTCTAGCCAACATTGCTATAAATTACTCCCAGAAATCTCATAGATAGCCTGAGACCCCTGAGCTCTACAGCCCTGCATCCCTTTTCACAGCATGCAACTGCTGTTTCATGCTAACCAAATAGCATTACTTTCAGATCATATTGCCCCTAAAGTAGATGATGCATGATTGGAGTCAGGAGAACAGTGTGCAGCTTTGCAAGTGATTCTTCTTTTAAGCAAATCATACCCAAAGACACAAGAACTCCTGCTGGCTGGACCCCCCTCCGCCCTAATTTCAAAATATGTTTTACTGAAAGATTCCCAATACTGACTAAACCTTTAGTACAGCTCCATTTGATTGTAAGGATTTCACCTTAATAAGAAAGACCAGATAATTCACACCAGTCAATAGCCCATAGCTATTTAATACACATTAGCATGTGTATTAAAACCAAAGCTACATTTTGTGATGTTTTTCCTTGTAGCAGACCATGCTCAACAAAAGGGGGAATGCACCTTGTTTTGAGCATTGGACCATCACTTTGGCCCCATTTCCTCCCACTAGACAATTCCACACTTCTCATGAAAACTAGGTTTGTATCTCCCCCTTCCCCCTTTAGTGTTGATTTCTGTATGTACCTTACTTTGTGTGTGTGGCATCTCTTGGTACTCTGTCTCAAGCAGCAAAATGTCTTAAGTTGCTTATGCAGCTGCAGGATAGTCTTCAACAGGATGAGTGAGGTAGAATCTTAGAGCTGGAAGACACTGCAAGGGCCATCCAGTCCAACCCCCTGCCATGAAGGAACTCACACTCAAAGTACCTCTGACAGACAGCCATCCAGCTTCTGTTTAAAAACCTCCAAAGAAGGAGACTCCACCACACTCCAAGGGAGTGTGTTCCACCATTGAACAGCCCTTACTGTCAGGAAGTTCCTCCTAATGTTGGGGTTTCCTGTAGCTTGCATCCATTAGTCGGGGTCCTATTCTCTGGAGCAGCAGAAAACAATCTTGCTCCATCCTCAATATGACATCCCTTCAAGTATTTAAACAAGACTATCATATTACCTCTTAACCTTCTCTTCTCCAGGCAAAGCACCCTCAGCTCCCCAAGTCATTCCTCATTTCCAGACCCTTCACCATTTTGGTGGACCTTCTTTGGACATGCTCCAGCTTGTCAACATCTTTTTTGAATTGTGGTTCCCAGAAGTGGATACAGTATCCCAGGTGGGGCCTGACCAAAGCAGAATAGAGTGGCATTATTACTTTCCTTGATCTAGACATTATACTTCTGTTAATGCAGCCTAAAATTGCATTGGCCTTTTTAGCTGCTGCATCACACTGGTAACTCATGTTGAACTTGTGGTCTACTAAGACTCCTAGATCCCTTTCACATGTAAGAAAAGTGTACCCCATTCAATATTTAGGATGAATTTGGTTTTTTCTACCTAAGTGCAGTACCTTACATTTCGCCGTGTTGAATTTCATTCTGTAAGTTTTGGCCCATCTTTCTAATCTTTTAAGGTCATTTTGAATTTTGATCCTCTCCTCTGGGCTATTAGCTACTCCTCCTAATTTGGTGTCATCTCCAAGTTTGATTAGCATGCCACCTATTCTTTCATCCAAGTCATTGATAAAGACGTTGAATAGTACTGGGCCCAGAAAAGAACCCCGTGGGACCCCACTGGCCACTTCTCTCCAAAATGAAGAGGAGCCATTGCTGAGCACGCTTTGGGTTCGGCCAGTCAACCAAATACAGATCCACTTAAGAGTTGCATGGTCTAGCCCACATCTTACTAGCTTGTTTCCAAAAATCTCATAGGGGGCCTTGTCAAAGGCCTTACTGAAATCAAGATATACTATATCCACAGCATTCCCTTCATCTACCAAGCTGGTAATTTTATAAAAAAACCTTATCAGATTAGTCTTTCATAACTTGTTTCTCTGAAACCCATGTTGACTTTTTGTAATTATGGCTTTCTCTTTTAAATATTCACAACTCTCAGTTTAAAGATCTGCTCTAGAATTTTTCCTGGTACTGATGTCAGACTAACTTGGCAAAAATTATTGGGATCCTCTTTTTTCCCTTTTTGAAGATTGGGACAACATTTGCCCTCCTCCAGTCCACTGGGACTTTTCCTGTTCTCCAGGAGTTCTCAAAGATTATTGCCAGTGGCTCTGAGATTACATTTGGCAGTCCGTTTAATACCCTTGGATGTAGTTCATCTGGTCCTGGCAAGGAAGAACTTTTCTGGCTTGTTGTTCCATTGCCCTGGCAAAAAATGAGCAGAAGGAAAATAATGACCTAGATTCCATCCCCATCTATTTTTGTGCCACTGGGAGAAAAGGTCAGAAAGAAAGCAAGGAAGAAAACTCAAGTCCCCTTGGATCTGACTTTTGGTGAAAAGATGGGATATATATGCACTAAATGAATAAATAAGAGGGCATCCTGACCACATCAAACCGAGTTTTTCAAAGTCACCCAGCAACGAGGCAGAGTCTATATTCATTTTCTGCCTAAAAAAACTTTATATGCTCTGTGGTTTATGGGAATTGGATATAGTTGGGATCATTTGTGGTTGAACTCACCTCCTGTGATTAGGAAACTGGGATCAAGTGACAGGGTCTTCTTGGTGCTTGCACCCTGGTGGCAATTTTCTCTGAAGGGATTTCCACCTATTCCCTTACTTATCATTTAAGTTTGAGAAACCTGATATGTGGGCTACAAGCAGCCTACCCATGTTATTTTAAAGATCATAGTCCTCGCCAGCTTTCTCCATTCATCCTGTAGAAGCACCACCTCCCTGAAGGTGCAAGGGCCCCTTGTATTTTGGTTTACCCCATTAACAACCAAAACAGTTTTTAAAAAGGAGATACAGACTTCTGAACAATTCAGGTTTTGTTCTGGGGGCCTACTGTGGCTTATTGTAACCTTGTCCACTCCATTAAAGGCACTGGGAAACAACTGTTTTTCTCCTATTTTGGACATTTATGGGTAACTTGATATGTATTTTTTTTCTTTTTGTTTATTGCTACTGGTGGCTCTTTTAATATCACCATCACTGTGCGTTTGATGGTATCTGGAACATCTTTCAGACTTCTCTTTAATTTTACTTTTCTGAAATACAGTGTATTTTTTCTTTTTAAATATTTCAATGAAGTTTTTTTATACTTTGTTAATTGCCATGAATAACATGTTTCCAATCAGTCAATCAAGCAGCAATGGATTAAATTCAGGAACCTGACATTTGTATGAAATCCAGGCTGCCAAGTTTTTCTTTAGTGTCAGTAACTATTCATTTCCAGTTATATAACTTTTCAAAGCCATTATGCATTTCTAGTCATTTATTTTTTAGAAACCGCTCCAAGCAGTCTCTTGCTCTTTGCTTGGACAGAATTTCCCAGTTACCACTGCTGCACTGCACTGATGCTAAATAAATAATGTACCTAATAAGTACTGTAGAAAGTTTTAAATATATGTAAATAGGAACTGAAGTGGGACAACAAAAGTAGCATGATCCTACAGGAAGCCTTCTTGTGTAAGCCATTTGACAGGTATGGGTCTCAACTACAGTGTTTCCCACTGCTGGGCGCCTTTATTTTTGAATTGGAATTATCTAAGCAGCATTATAAAAAGTGGAATGCAGGGGTTACATTCTCACTAACTTCCATTGTAGAGGTTTTGCTTGTACAACACCATGTAGTGAACAGAATATACTGTCAAGGCATGGGGTGTTCTTTTTTCTTCCTAAGGACAACACTATCAGCAATATCCAACAGGAGTCTTGCATATCCTTAAATAGAAAATGAGATCTTCACTCACTAACAAGATCCCAGCTATTACAATGTAATTCCAACTTATACTTTTGTTTGGGGGGGGGGGAGATGAAAGACCACAGTTTTTGTTTGTTTGTTTGTTTGTTATTAATTGCCCTTGAGTCAATTCCAATTCATGGTGACCCTGTAGATGAGACACCTCCAAGACCTCCCTCCTCCATTGCTTTGTTTAGATCCTGCAAATTCAGTCCTGTGATCTTCCTGACTGAGTCTATCCATCTAGGGTGTGGTCTTCCTGTCTTTCTACTATCCTCTACTTTTCCCAGCATTATTGTCTTTTCCAGTGTGTCGTGTATTCTCATTATGTGGCCAAAGTATGGTAGCCTCAATTTGATCATCTTGGCTTCCAAGGAGATTTCAGGCTTTATCTGTTCAAAGACCCATTACATAACTTTAAAGTAAATGACAAAGAAATTGAAATAGTTACAGCTTTTCCATACCTTGGCTCAGTCATTAATCAGAATGGAGACAGCAGTCAAGAAATCAGAAGAAGACTAGGATTTGGAAGGGAATCTACTGAGGAACTAGACAAGATCCTGAAGTGTTGAGACATATCATTGAAATCTAAAATTAGGATTGTTCTTGCCATCATATTTTCCATTTCTATGTATGGTTGTGAAAGGTGGACAGTGAAGAAAGCTGATAGGAAGAAAATAAACTCATCTGGATCATGGTGCTGGAGAAGAGTTCTATGGATACTATGAATTTTAAAAAGACAAATTGATGGGTATTAGAGCAAGTCAGGCCTCAACTCTCCTTGGAAGACAAGATGAGACTGTCATATTTTGGAAATATCATGAGAATACATGACTCACTAGAAAAGACAACGGTGCTTGATAAGGTAGTAGGCATTAGAAAAAGTTACTACAGATGGATAGATTAAATCAAGGAAGCCACAGCCATGAATCTGAAAGACCTGAACAGGACTGTTAATGATAGGGTGACTTGGAGGTCTCTCATTCACAGGGTCAAGTTGTCTTGATGACAGTTAACAATAGCAACCCACTTTTTTGATTGCTGCATGGATTGAAATTCTTTACTGACTATCCATAGGTATGGAAAGAATATTTGAAAATATTTGAAAAATGATTAAAAACATGTTTTTCGAGAATTGAGAAACCCTGAAAAGAAGAACGTTGGCTTGATGAGAATCTTCACATGGGGGGGGGGGGGGCATTCTGCACAAAATTTGTGCAGGAAACAATAATATTTCTGCATGAAAACATTAACTTCTGTGCAAAAAAGGGAACCTTCTGTGAAAAATGCCCACATGCAAATTTTGCACACAGTAAGTCCCAAATTGCAAACAGGCTTCAAAAACAGTGATTTCCTAAAATAAATTCAGAAGAAAATTGCTACAATTTCTTATTGTTTCCTTCAAGAATATTAGTGGTGAATTACATCCCTCCCATGCAATGACCAAAATATTAATGCAAACCCAGTTTCAAGGAATGTAGCCCCACCATCAACAAGGCCACTTGTTGGAGAACATGGAGCTCTACATAGATGAGCACAGCCATTTGCCTGTGGTTGTATATGCTGCAAGGATTTTATCTGGTCCTAAGGACCCTCAGAAGTCTCTGCTGATGCCTGTTGCAGTGCTACATTTACAAGAAAATAATTAGACACATCTCCACTGAGGCCTTTGCTTTCCAGAAACATAGAAATGACTATATTGAAGCATGGGGCTGTGTCATTTAAAAGCTGGATTTGAGGGATAGACCTAGAAGTCGTAGCTATGGAGATGTAGTCAGGTGCCAAATATATGTCTCCTAATGCATGATTTCTGCCAATTTCCCCTACATTCTATATAATGATTCCCTATAGTATAGTACTGCAGGATTGCTCAATCAAGAAAATAGTCACTGAACAAGGAAACAAATACTGTAATAAGTCACTTTCACCACTCATCACAATCTGCTTCATATTTTACATTTGCAGTAGAGATATCCAGAGGTAGTACAAGGTGTCCACATGGCACAACCTGGAAGAATAGGACATGCATCACATCTAGTCCTCACTCCCTATTTGATCTAACCACTGATCCCCACATCCTTGTCCCTCCACTATTTCCTTTGTTCCAAATGCCTTGATGTGAGGGGTCCTTCGAGATCAAAATATTAATACTGCCTCAGCTAGAATAGTTCTAAGCTCATCCAAAGTCCCTGGAAAATGTCCAACCCTTAGAAGCATATAAGCTTGAAGACAGCTTCATATTCTTTTGGAACAGGCTTTTTAAAAAGATCAAAAAGAGAGAACTAGCCATTAGAATTCTAGATGAGAATTCACATTCAAAGACAACTTGAATATTGGAATGGGTGGCCATCCCTCACTGCGATGTTACCATTCTGCTGTCTGCATGGGACATTTTGTAATAATTGTTTCTTTCCCCCTATAAATTTTCTCAACTCTTGTACAAAGAGTTTCCTTTTATGTGGGAAATATTGAACATCTGTGACTTATTATTGCACCTTTTTTCTGAAAGAGAAGCATCACAGGATGAAAAATGAAAGAGGATGTATCTCAGAAATGACCGCCCCATATATCTCTTTTCATCACAGCAATGTTAATCGGAGACAACATTTCTGTTCCAGACTGCTCTATGGATTAATTTTTACCTGCTGAGAAACATCCCAGTTCTACTAAAACCCTTTCTTGCCTCTAGCTCTCTCTCTCTCTGCTTACAGTACAAGAGCCAACTCTGCTTGCTGACTCCACAGAATAACTGAAAGGGAGCCACAATAGATTTTGCAGGTAGCTTTTTGTTACGGTTCAACCACTGCCTGGCAAAGATGAGGTTGCAACCTAACCTCTGAACATGAGAGTTAACATTGATTTTCTGCCATCATCTGACTGCCAGGGAACTTGGCAAGAGAGAAAAGCATGCTGGGTCAGTTACAGTGTAATGGAAAGAATTCCCTCAGCAGAAAGAAAACCAAAGTTGAATTAAATGTAAGACAGTGATCCGCCTGATGACTGTTGACTTTATCAGCTTGCAGAGTGGATATACCAAAAAGTAAACATTTGCTATCTATCAAAATGTAGCCATCATACTAAATGTTGACAAATGACAACGAGTGGATGGCAACCATTTTAAAGTATAGCAAGTTACATATCTCTTTTCTCTGTAAAGTATAGCAAGCTACACTTTATATCTTTACTCTGGTCTACACATGTAACAGAATGAGATAGTAGAATCCTGACGAGATAGAAGTACTGTATAGTGCAAACTGCAGGGGCATTTATCACTTTTTAAAAATAAATGTTGTTAATTGCCATGAAGTTAATTGCTTTGACTTATGGCAACTCGGTGAAGGCGAGACCTCCAAGACACTCTATTATTAATGGCCCTGTTGAAGGCCACAGCTTCCTTGGCCAAGTCGTTGTTGTTGTGGTATGTCTTCAAGTTGTTTCCAGATTATGATGATAGAATCATAGAATCATAGAGTTGAAAGAGACCACAGGGGCCATCTAGTCCAACCCCCTGCTATGCAGGAAATCACAATCAAAGCATCCCCGACAGATGGCCATCCAGCCTCTGCTTGAAGACCTCCAAGGAAGGAGACTCCACTACACTCCGAGGGAGTTTGTTCCACTGTCGAACAGCCCTTACTGTCAGGAAGTTCCTCCTAATGTTGAGGTGGAATCTCTTTTCCTGCAGTTTGCATCCATTGCTTTGGGTCCTAGTCTCTGGAGCAGCAGAAAACAAGCTTGCTCCCTCCTCAATATGACATCCCTTCAAATATTTGAACAGGGCTATCATATCACCTCTTAACCTTCTCTTCTCCAGGCTAAACATCCCCAGCTCCCTAAGTCGTTCCTTGTAGGGCATGGTTTCCAGACCTTTCACCATTTTAGTCGCCCTCCTTTGGACACGCTCCAGTTTCTCAATGTCTTTTTTATCATAAGGCAAACCTTTCATGTGATTTTCTTGGCAAGTTTCTTCAGAGAGGGTTTCCCATTGCCATCTTCTGAGGCTGCGAGTGTGTGACTTGCCCAAGGACATACAGTAGGTTTACATGGCCAAGCTGGGATTCATATCCTGATCTCCAGAGTCATTGTTCAAACCACTACACTAATACAATACACTGGCTCTCATTGCACAGTTCCATTTTTCCTACTGCCTTCCACCTTATCAAGGAATATTATCTTTTCTTATCAGTCCTGCTGTCTCACTATATCGCCAAACTACAATAGCCTGACTTTAGTCATTTCAGGTTCTAAGGAGAGTTTAGGCTTGATTTGGTCTAGGAACTATTTAACTGTCTTTTAAACTGGGCATGGTATCCATAGAATTCTTCTCTGGCACCACATTTCAAATGAGTTGATTTTCTTCCTATCATCTGGTGTGTGTCCACATAGGGACAACCAAAATGGTAAAAGTTCTGGAAACCATGCCACATGAAGAGCGGCTTAGGGAACTGGGTATGTTTAAGTTGAGGAAGAGAAGGTTAAGGGGTGACATGTTTAAATATTTGAAGAGATGTCATATTGAGGATGAAGAAAGCTTGTTTTCTGCTGTTACAGAGGCTAGGACATGGAGCAGTGGATTCAAACTACTGGAAATGAGATTCCACCTAAACATTAGGAAGAAATTTCTGATAGTAAGAGCTGTCTGACTATGCTGCCTTTTGGAGGTTTTTAAACAGACACTGGATGGTCATCTATCAGGAGTGCTTTGACTGTGTATTCCTGCATGGTGGGATTTGGACTGGATAGCCCTTGTGGACTCTTCCAACTCTATGATTCTATGATCTTTCATCACTGTTCAGCTTTCACAACCATACACAGAATACATAGAGGCGTACATAGAAATCAGAAATACTGACTGTGTAATAGTTTTTAATATGATATTTTTATATATTGTTTTTATTCCTATGTATGTATTTTGATGCTGAAATTTTAATCTGTACGCCGCTTTGATCATCGCGGAAAAGCGGGATAACAATAAAATTTTATTATTATTATAATCCTGACTTTGGTATTATATACTTTTACAATTTAATATCTTATCTCCTCCCTTCATAGTTCTAATCCTCTTCTGATTTCCATACACAGCCTTGTTTTTTTTAAGTGTTCACTACAGAGGGCATTTTCCAGAGTTCAGGAACTACATTTTGATAACATGAAAACAGGAGGTGAAATTATTTTTCAAAACAATGTGGTCTCCTCTCCTTTTTAAAAAATGCCTTGGTGCAAACATGACTCAAAATGAATAGTCATGCCACCATAGGTATCAGGTGCACTGTTGGTTGTTTTAGTGGCCAATATCCTCCCTCCCCAACACCGCAGTGACTGTCAGAAACAGTCTGAGAGGACTACATGCAGCTTATGGACCTCAGACATCTCTGCCATCTGGTTGAAAAATCCTATGGTGGCTATGGTTGCCAGCCCCTTTTAGAGCACAGACCTTGAGACTCTGTAAGCCAGAGGGTGAGTATTCATAAGGCAAGGACAAACACAGGACATTAGGATATGGAAGAAGAGAACACAACACTTAAATCATGCTCAGTGGTTCAGGTACATGATATGGTAGATATGAAAGTTGGTCAAATAGTAAAAGATGTTTTATTGCATCTATGTCCCTATTCTAACACATTGCCTGATGAAGAAGCTAGTGGAGCTTTGAAAGCTTGCAATATGTATATTGTGCATTTTGGTTGGTCAATAAAGGTATCACCATTTGGTGAATTTTTAATTGGATTTCCTAAAGGGCCAGCATGGCTATCCCTAGATGCTTTTTGTAACAAGCTGGTAATTTTATCTAAAAGAAGAAGAAGAAGAGATTACTCTGGCATGACTTGTTTTTGCCTCCTGTATTATCTTCTCAATTTTTCCCAGGCTGAGTACTGTTTTCCTTTTGGAAAAAGATCAAGGCAAAGAAAATGTCCTGTAGTTCTGTACCTATATACCATCTTGTACCCAAGGTGAAACATATATCTGCTTATGGCACAAGGTATAGGTGATTAGTTTGTTATATAGCAGAAATGAGAAGTTGGACACAGTCAGACATGTATTCTAGACCTTAAGAAAGCTGATTTCAGTAAATCTAGTGAACATTTTTGGGAGAGTCTAGACTTTAAGAAAGCTGATTTCAGTAAATCTAGTGAACATTTTTGGGAGATCTCATGGTCAGGAATGCTATAAGAAAAGAGAGTTTATGATGGATGTATCTGCTTGTGGCACATGGTATAAGTAATTATTTTGTGATTTTACTATAGAGCACCAAGCGACACTTGCCTTACAGACAATTTCATTGACCAGAAGGTGGAGGAGGCAACCAGGCAACCAGCTATTTTAGATCTGATCCTAATGAACAGTGGTGATCTGGTTCATGTAATGAAAGTGGCAGGATCCTCAGGTGGGAGTGTCTGCAAGGCAAGTGAGGAAACTTGTCACAGTTTGACTTTGAACAAATATCAAGATACTTGAAATCTCCTATTACTATTATATCTGGCCTTTCTTAATGTGTGGTCATCTGTTCCAGGAAGGCATCATCCATGTGGTCAGTGTGGCTTGGTGCTCTGTAGTAGACCTCCATAATGACATCACTGTCCCCCCCCCCCAGCTTTCTCCTCTTATGGAGGTACTGAGAAAAAGGCTAAATTTCAGGTACAGTCAGCCCTCCTTATTCACTGATTTTTTATCCATGGATCCAAGCATCCATGGCTTGAAAATATTCCAAAAAAGTGTAAATTCCAATTAGCAAACCTTGATTTTCCATTGTACATAAGGGACACCATTTTGCTGTGCCATTATACTTAATGGGACTTGAGCATCCACGGATTTTGGTTTCTGGAACCAAACCCCAATGGATAACAAGGGCCCACTGTAATTTTCTGAGATCTGGCCCACCTCTTGGCCTTCCAAAACAATCACTTATACCATGTGCCACAAGCAGATAGATGTTTCACCTTGGGTACAAGATGATACAGGTACAAGATATAGCTACCCTTTGATATAGGCACAATAAAAGCATGGCCCCATGCAATTGAACCATGGGGATGGAACTCCAAATCATCCAGAGATTTGAGGGGATAATTTTAGCCTCTGAGTAGGTGGACCTCTAAAGCATTTTAGCAACTGAAGAGACAGTTAAATTTAATGGAACATAATGTTAGGCTTCCTTTTCCTCAAATGCTTTAATACACTGGACCTATACTGAATGCTCTGAATTGAGTCATCATGTGCTACAATGAGTCAGTGGGCAGATTTCCATTCCATTCACTGAAGTCTGAGCCAAGATATCCACATTCAAACTCTGCAGGAACCCTGTAGCTGACTGAATCTACAGGTCCCATGGCCTGTTCCTGTAACATTTACAAGAATAATTTACAAGAACAATTTTGGCTGGCATGAATCACATATTTCATTTCTACCATTTTTATGTAACCATTCAAGTTCAGTACCATTCTAGTCAGCCCCATGAAGAGGTAAGGAACAAAATTATCAGTATTGTTATTTAAGGACACAGACTGGTTAAGATGGTGGGTTGCTAAACAAGGATAGAGAGAATGCAGAAGTATGGTCATCATATAAATACTAAGTGGTATGCCATTCTTCCTTTGATATACTGTTCAAGACACATGCTGAGAAAATTTTAAGTAACCCAACATAATGAGTACTACGACTGTTTGAACATAAAACTGTAAATTCCAGTCACTAATAGAAGGAGAAATGTGTCTTGAACTGTTGTTGAGGTCATTTTCAACCACAATAAAGGAGGGTGAAGCAGTGGGATGCAATGCATATTATTATGCAGACATCATTTAAATCCCCAGGGTTCTTGGAGGGGGGGGGTAGGGATGAGATAAGGAAAAGTTTCAATTTTCAAATAACTTCCACCAGAAGAAATGGCTCAAACAAGGAATGAATCATCCAAATAATCAAAATCAAGAATGAATTGTTAGCTCTCTCCCTTGCTATACAGCATGATGCTGCCACAATATAAAGATAATTGGTGAAATGTGTAACTGCTGAGTCTTGTATCATAAATTATTAGTCATAGTGGGAGTGCCATTCATTTAGACTGGCAACACAGACTATTTTGATATTTTAAAAATGTATGTTTGATTTTATGGCCACTGAAAGCATATCAAGTTGTCTGAGAAAAATTGATCCAACTAGAGTTGCCATTTCAGGATCATCACAGGCCCTCAGGTTTCTGGACCAAAGCCTTAGACCTAGAGACAGCCTCTGATGTTATGCATTAAGTGCTAATCCCAGTTCTCACAGTTTGTCATTCAAATGTGCATAAAAAAACACTGAAGATATTTTCCTGATTAGAAATAAATACAGAAATTGTAGCTAAAGGGTCTGTTCCTAGATCAAGGTGAAATGGGAAGATTATGCCTTCTTAATTGGGAGGATGAGATAAGAAACGTCAGGAAGAAAATCTTCTAAAACATGGCCACATAGCCCGAAAAACCCACAAAAAACTATAGATAAGGAACAATTAATCTAGCCTATGTGCCTCTACCCAGAAGATAGATGCAGAGTAGAGGGTGTGCCCTGGCACCACAGTAACACAAAGAGAAGAAGAAGGAACTGAACTAAGTAAATATGTAAGCACTCTGAGAGCCTTTACAACTTGCAGCAACAAATGAATTAAGCCTTGGAAATCGTAGCAAGCAAAATTGTTACAAACAAAATTGGTGAATTTACACTCTTGTCTGCTGCTGGGAGATGACCCATAAAAACTGGAAATTTGGGGTCATGCATTGAAATCTGTCAACCTTAGACCCAATTCTTTCATACACACACAACTCAAATGGTAAATGTTATTTATATTGCTGTTTTGCAAAAGGTAATCCAGCAAGTCTTCTGTGAGATGGAAACTGTCTTGAATGGAGTACTGTTTGACATTTCTTGAAATGGATAGGCCAAAGAAGTAGTGGATCAAACCGTGTGTGGAATCTGTGGATAGCATCATTACAGAATTCAGTCTCTCAGTGGCACTGGACTTGGTTTCTGTGTGTAAAGGAGTTTCCTGCATCTATTCATGTCTGCTCCTATTTATGATAGACTGTATCTTGACTAGTTTCCTAATGGGTATGTCCTCTAAGTATCCAGATGTCAGATAACCTGTTTTATGCTTTTTCAGTTTGGAGGTGGCAAAAAGCAGAGAATACTCAAAATGTAGCTAGCAGCTCTGTATCAGCAATTCTAATCTAGAGAAAATACAGGTACCTCAATCCAGATCAGCAGAGTTGTATGCAAAGTATAGGTGATTTGACACCCCACAAACACACACTTCTTCTCCCATCAGGATCAGACTAGCACAGCTGCACTTTATATTGGAATACAGGGAACTACTGCTTTATTTGATACTTATTCCACAATATAAATTATAGATGTAGATATACAGTTAGATTCAGAAATTAATCTATTTGTACATTTGGCAGGAGAAAATTTCAGAAACTCCTTCTGTCCATGTTAGGTTGTTGATTCAGATCTTCTTTGGCAAAGGACAAATAATTATGAGGACTGGAATCAGGTAATGATCACATCAATTCTCCCTTTCAAGCAAATTTTACTCAAGGAAAGAGGGATCATGGTACACAAAGGAAAGGAGGAGGCAGATGAATTGAATGAACATATATCCATTCAGATGCTGAGGAGTCCCATATCTGCATGGCCAGTGGCCAGAATCCTATTGTTGGCACATGCCAGCATAAACTTTTGTTATAGCAGTGACTGTATTTTTCAGCCACAGCAAAATGAGGTATCCTCCATGTGCAATCACATCCATACCATACACAGCCTCAATTTTATGGTGCCAGGACACACCAATCAATGCTGGGGTAGGGAACTGAGCTCCCAGGCATCATCCAGCTGTGATCATTTAGGGGGGGGGGGGGTGACAGCTGTCACCCTCTTGGAACTCTGCACTGGGTACCCACTACTGACAGACTCTTCCAGTCTAAGAGAAAGAACTAGTTGTCCTCATTAGGAGTGAAAGGTAGTTAAAAGAGTAATCAGTGAGAGTTTGCAGCATGGTGTTTTGTGTGTTGCAAGTACTATTGCATGTAAATAAATAAATAATGAAATAATGAAATAAACCTTTTAAAATAATAATAAAATAAGCATTTAGTATGATGGCTGGAAATTTGCTGGATCTCCTCTGGCAACGGATTCCACAATCTGGGAGAGGCAGCAGAGAATGTCCTCTGGGAGGTTGCAGCTAGTCTGGTCTTTACAGGTTGCAATAAATTTCTCCCAGAGGGTGGGGTGGATTATACAGAAGATGGCGATGCCTTAAATAGGTTGGACCAAGGCCATGTTGGGATTTAAAGGTAATAACCAACACCTTGTACTGTGCCCAGAAACTAATAGGCATCTGGTGAAGTGACTTTAAATTAGGTGTTATCCGGACACTCCTGGATTTTCTGGTGACCAAACTGGCTGCCATATCAATGTACCTTGCTATCCTCTTTGAAATCAGAGTATGGAATGCTACATTCTAGGATCTTCCTCTCCATGCTGCAGAAGTAAAAGAAAGTTTGATTTCCCATCTATGTAATATAATGGGGCAACAAAAACCTCAGTTCTGGCAAGTAGTGTCCAGAGTAGCAACCATCATAAAAAGAAAAATCCTTAGATTGGGCATTTTGGTACCTCTGAGTGCCTTTAAAATTGAATAATTCATAGCAACATTATGAGGCTGTAGGGAAGAAGCACTTGGGCACTTGGCATCCATTTGCAACACAAAAAAGATGGATGCTAAATGTCCTGGACTTTGAGAATCTCCCAGTGGCCAGAAGGAGGAGGTACCAGCCTGCAAGATTTGCCCTTCCATATGATCTTAACTAAGAGAAACAGCAAAATGCAGGCCTATAACTAACATCTTCATTTCTTTCCCCTTCTGTTTGGTTTGTAACGCCTTGTGTGATGAAGAAGCCAGTGAGGCTTCAAAAGCTTGCAACATGTATATTGTGCATTTTGGTTGGCCAATAAAGGTATCACAGTTGGTGGAATTTTATTGTTACTGGAATTGCTATATGCCCAACATGGCTCCCTCTGTATGTTTTTTATGATGACAGAACTCTGTCGTCATATTTACCTTTGCTGATATCAGCCCTAAAAATCCCAACTGAAGGGTTTCTGAGGCACTGAAGATTAGGACACCAGAAAATGATACCTGCATTTCACTTCCAGCCCCAGGGTGCATTGGCATAAATAACTGTGGCAAGATTGAGGCTTCCCCCAGCTGCCACTTCTCAGCATGCCACAAGACTGGGGCTCAGGCCACACCGGTGAATAAATCCACTTTGACACCACTTTAACTGCCATGGCTCCATCCTATGGAATCCATGGATTTGTAGTTTGTTATGGCACCAGAGCTCTCTCAGAGAGAAGGCTAAATATCTCACAAAACAACAATTCCCAGAATTCCATACCCATGGCAGTTAAAATGGTGTCAAACTGCATTAAGTCTGCAGTGTAGATGCAGTGCTACAGATGGCACTGCCCAGCACCAAGCTTCAGTGCCTCAAAAATGTTTCACTTGAGGCACTGGCAGACTAAAGAAGCAGTTCTTTCATGGTCAGTTTTAACAACCATAAACTTGAATCTTCAGTAATTATCTTAAATCCAGATTATGACCTTCTAACCTCTGTCAGACAATGTATATTGCACAGAACACTTTTTTTCTTATAAAAAAACCTTCACAAAATGCAGGAAAAATCCAAAACAATTGAAACAACCCTCATAATTTTGCCTAGCAGGGACAAAACTTCTGAAGTTGTTTATTCCCAGATGCAAGAATAAAAGACATGAAGATTTACATCCCTTAACACTAGAGCAAAAAGTTTGTTATCTCTTATAGCCAGAGTGCTCTTTCCTTCCGCAGTTCTTTTGGGGTTGATGGTGAGGGGATAAATGGATCATAACTAGCAAGGTAAGTGAAAATAAAATACAGCATGAAGAAGATGTACATTTAAAATAGATGAGCTCCTATTTCTTGAGTTAAAAAGAAAGGTTTTAAACAATATACATAATTGTAGCTCAGGGGCAGACTTACTGAAACGATAAACAGTTGGGTGATGAAGACAGGAGAGAAAGTTATGTTTTCTACAATAATAAAGTGGTGCCTCAATAATTAATCATAACTATTATAATTAATGTATAATAAAGTACTGTATACTGTTTAAGTGCAGTGGTCTTGTCAGGGTAACAATATAGCCTAATAAATTCCTGACAGTAAAGGTGTTTGAAATATTAACATTAGCTCACCAAGTCGATACTTCAGTTCCGAGGTTACATTGTGCATATCCACAAGCCATATATTTAAGAGCGCTGTGTTCACCACTTCAAAGACCAAAGGCAGCCACTTCAAGTTTTTATATTTAAAGTTCCAAAGGGGAATAACTGACAGCCTTGTTAGAATCCATGCTTAGGAGCCTGATGGAGGAGACAGAGGGAGAAAGAGAGATGAGGGCAGATGAACCCCCCCTCCCAAAAGAAATAATAATAATGGAAGGCTGCCTGATGCAGGAAGAGAATGGGTGGGGGCAAACCAAATTAACTGGAAGTTCTTATAAATCTGCTATGCCTAACCCCCTAGAAAGTGACATGCAATATAGCTATAAGTGAGTAAAGGTTGCTAACCAACACAGTTTTATACTCTGTGCTGGTATTGTTCATTGCCATCAAGTTGACTTTGACTTATAGTGACCCTATGGATGAGAGACCTCAGATTGCTCTGTTATCAACAGGCCTGGTCAGGTCTTCCAAACTCAAAGCTGTGGCCTCTATGACTGGGGGGCTATACAGACCAGCATTCTATGCCAGCCTGTGCACGGGGTGGTGTCCGCACACTCCAAGCCCTTACGCTGGTGCCCGGGCACCATTTTTGCGCGTGCCCTTCTACACAGCACTCGCCATGATGATCCACCTCTGGCGTAATGCCCTAATGGCGCAGTGCAAAAGGCGTCATAACACCACATCGAGGCACTTATGACGTCCCTTCCAGGGAGCTGCCTGGGACGGCTTCTTTTTGCTCCCTCCAGGGAGAGGATCAGTGCCACTGCATGTGATTGCTGCGGCACCGATCCAGGGTGAAAAGGGGTGGCTGCATGCCGCTCATCTGTATAGTCCCTGAGTCCATCCACTTGCAAGGCAGTCTTCCTTTTTCCCTACTACCTTTGACCTTACAAAGCATTACTGTATTGCCATTTTGTAGTGACTCATGTCACCTCATGAAACATCCAAAGTACAGCTGTCTTCTTGGCATCTAGGGAGATTTCAGGATTGATTTGTTCTCAGAATCATTTATTTCTCTTTTTAGCAGTCCAGGATATCCACAGATCTCTACTCCAGCACCACACTTCAAATGCGTTAACTTTCTTCCTATCGGCTTTCTTCATTGTTCAAGTGTTTAAACTAAAGGGGCACATCTAGAAAGACATCTACTCTGATTTGGATGCTGTTCCCCTTTGTCTCAGGGATGTATGCAGAGTTGGGAATTTCTCATGACTAACTCCAGGGTAAGAGAAATACACAAATGCACAAGTATAAATGCAAAGCTGGTATTTCTCAGAGTAATTTCTTTTTACAACCCACCTTTCTTCCAAGGAATTCAAAGCAAATACATGGCTCTTTCCCACCTCCCACATTTTATTCTCAAGCCTCCCTTCCCCCTGCAAGGTACGTTTGAATCATAGCAGGGACTGTGGGATGGAGGCACTTTGAAACCACCTCCTGTCAGAGTTTTCCAACACTAAAAAGCTTGTTTTCATCCCACCCACTGTGAAGATTTTCTCTGCTTCCTACTCTGTCTTAAATTTTACTCCAGGGAATAAGATAGATGCAGAGGAACCCAATGCCAATATGGAAAGGTTCTCTATGGCCCCACTCCACTCCTGCTGAGCTTGATGAGACCTCTTGAGACCACCTTAATCCCAAAATCAACTTGCTGCCACCACCCAATGATTAGCCTGTTACACCCAGCAATGCACTGGGACATTGCTGGACCTTCTACTGGTGACCGACAATTAGAAAAGCACTAGCCGAGCTAACGCTGTTAAAAGGAATGAAGAAAGAGGCAGAGTACTGAAGAAAAAGGTTTATTATGAAGTAAAGAACATTAAAGAGTAAGACATGGAGGAGAACTGGTCCTCCAAGCACAAACCTAAAATAAGTTACAAAATAATAATAATTTCAGCCAAATATACCTAATACTTGAGTAAGAAATAGGTCCAAAAGCCAAGACCTTAGTTCTTTTCAGCTTCTTACTCTCAACACTCTCAACGGTCTCTCTCCAGCAACCATCTAGAATGTTCTTTTCTAAGTGCCATCTAATTGGCTGGTTGTCCTCACACTCCCATTTACCACCACCCTCCTCAAGCCTTTGAATATTGTTTCCATCTCTGTTTCTTTTACCTCTGAACTTGTGAGCAGTTGAGTGCTCAATTTCAGCTTGAATTCATCTGCACTGTTAGACACAACACTAATCCTACTTGTCTTTTGCTCTTCCCCAGTAGCTTGTTGAGTGCCTTCTGACCGGGACATGTCTCATCTGCTAGCACTATCTCCTGTTTCGTTTTGGATTGTCTGATCATAGGATTTTTATGGTACAAGATGTTGACAATTGTTTTACCAGTTCCTCCTTCTGCACACTATCAACAAGATTTAAATATAGTGTCTCTTAAACATGCACCAGGGTCACTGGTCACCACTAATCTTGTCCACTAGCTTCTTCACTGACCTCAGTTTTGGACCTATTAGTTTTCTTTGCATGTGACTTTTACTCCATGGATGCATCTTAGGCTGACATCTCTGCTTTGAGCATTGCTCCATGAGAGGCCCTCAAAGTATTCATAGAATAACAGAATAATAGAATTGGAAGAGACCGCAAGGGCCATTCAGTCCAAACCCCTGCCATGCAGGAAATGCAAATCAAAGCATCCCTGACAGATGGCCATCCAGCCTCTGCTTAAAGAACTCCAGGGAGGGAGATTCTACTACACTTCAAGGGAGTGTGTTCCACTGTCGGACAGCCCTTGCTGTCAGGAAGTTCTTTCTAATGTTGAGGTGGAATCTCTTTTGCTGTAGCTTGCATCCACTGTTCTGGGTCCCAGTCTCTGGAGCAGCAGAAAACAAGTTTGCTCCCTCTTCAATATGACATCCCTTCAAATATTTAAACAGGGCTATCATATCACCTCTTAACCTTCTTTTCTCCAGGCTAAACATCCCCAGCTCCCTAAGTCGTTCCTCATATGGCATGGCTTCCAGACCCTTCACCATTTTAGTCACTCTCCTTTAGACATGCTCCAGTTTCTCCACATCCTTTTTAAACTGTGGTGCCCAGAACTGGACACAATATTCCAGGTGGGGCCTGACCAGAGCAGAATATAGTGGCACTATTACTTCCCTTGATCTAGACACTATACTTTTATTGATGCAGCCTAAAATTGCATTGGCCTTTTTAACTGCTGCGTCGCACTGTTGACTCATGTTCAACTTGTGGTCTACTTGGACTCCCAGATCCCTTTCACATGTAGTTTCATTCAGTCAGGTGTCACCCATCCTATATCTGTGCATTTCATTTTTCCACCCTAAGTGCAGTATCTTACATTTCTCCGTACTGAATTTCATTTTGTTAGCTTTGGCCCAGCTTTCTAGTCTATTCAGGTCATCTTGAATTTTGATCTTGTCCTCTGGGGTATTAGCTGGGTTCTTGATGAAGTCTAGTCTCTTGACTGTATTATTTTCAGTCTCTCTGACACAGTCAAGCCTGCTAACTGCAAAAAGGTGTGAATGACAGGAGATCAGTTGTGTCTCCTTTTCCTCTTTCTCCTTTTTATCCTGCAGTCCTCTTCTTCCTTCTCCATAGTCTGTATTTCCACTGTTTCATAAAAGATACCTGCAAATATACAAAATTCATAATGGCCAGTTTGCCAGTTTTGAGCTTTCGACCTTAAAAACAACTCTCATTTTATATAGTTTTATTTTTGAAATGTATTTCCTGCCTTTCTCCTAGGAAAGGGATACTTAAAATGGATTGTGACAAAGTCATTTTTATGGCCAAAGTACAGGTTGATATGTGTCTCATTCTCATACAACTGTGGTCAGAACAGCAGACACAACAACCCTGAATTTTATAGCTGAGTAGTTGTTAGGTGCCTCAAAGGCAAGGCCAAAATAAAAGAGTTTTATGTACTCCCTGGCTTCAAAGTAGAATGATAAGAGTTGTCTGGGTTTTGGAATGTAATATAGGGTCAGTTTGACCATGGGACTGGTTTAAGCTAAAAGATAAGAAGAGAAGGGTGACAATGGAACAGATTGATGTGTTGGACCAAGAACAAAGTAAGGATAGTGTGAAGACAGGATGGATACATCAAGGAAAAGATGCCAAGGTAACCCAAACAGTTGGCCAAGGTGTGGAGGAGAGATGCCAAATAAATTTGATATGCATGACAAGTAGAAGTAGAACATGCAATCAGTATAGGAATAGCTGAAATTCTAGCTTGTAGCCAATCATAAATCTGAATTATGCATTCATTATTGTAAACACAATCTTGTTGATGCAGACGTGAGCAGGCAGAGTAAACTTGGAAGCCTTGTGTTGAAGATAAACAACTGTTAGCTGCCGGAGCATGCCAGGAAAACAGCTGCTTGAAGAAAGGCACACCGACTCCTGGCTTATCTCCGTAGAGGCACTTTGTTTATTTATTGCCAAAGACACACGCGAGAACAATCACCAACACCTTCCACTAACTACAAACCCCAACACTGTACAAACGGACATCTGAGCTTATATACACATTTGCCATGTGGCAATCCAGTTCAACCCCTTCCTGTACAATTTCCTGTGCATCTAGGAATGTCTTTCCCCTTGCAAAGATGACACAGTATATTTACACATTGCTACATGCTTCTGGCACACACTATGACCTTGGACATCACCTGCTGGTTTGAGTCCCAGCTGCAGCCAATTCCAGGCTTCTACAAAGTGAATAACCAAAATGTTACATCTGAACATTTTCATACACTCTATACATTAACAAATCTAACTGTATAAAGATACCAGCCTGGGAAGAACAAAGGGTCCTTCATCCTGAGGCACCCGTGAGCTCATGTATTATATCTTGCTTATCTGCAAATAAATTGTGAATCCTTTTTCAAGAAACATTCATGCCTTGAAGTCAGTTCCTCTGCCTTTAAGTTGTCTTACCTTTGAGAGTGTGGCGTGGCACTCCCAATATGGAAATCGGCTGAAAGTGAGAGAGCCAGGGATGGCACCCGTTCTTCCTCCTTCCCAGCTGTCCTGGGCCTTCAGCCTCCGGAGCGGCAGCTGAAGGCCCGAGAAGGTGGGGAGGAAGATGTTCCACCCTGGAAGTCCCACCCCCAGAGAGTAGAAGTCCCACGCTGGAAGTCCCATTCCTCCCAGAAGGCCTTTTAGGTTGGGCACTTGGTCTCTAAAAGGTTCACCCTTATTGTCCTAGAGAGTCTCAGCATGTGAGAATTGCTATACCCAACAGTCCCCCTGGTCCTAGGCTGCTGCATACTGCAGAATTAATGCAGTTTGACACTGCTTTAACTGTCATGACTCCATTGAATGGATTCCTGGGATTTGTAGTATGTTTGGGCAAACAGAGCTCTCTGACAGAGAAGGCCAAATATCCCACAAAACTACAAATGCCTGAGCTATAACAGTTAAAGATGTATCAAAATGCATTATTTCTGCAGTGCAGATGCAGCACTATAAGCAGTGTAGCACATATTCTCAGATGAGCTCTGAATTCCAAACTGATGGGATAAGAAATCTCTAGTGAGCACTAACAGATTAAATACTTTCTGCTTTGAAAACACTTTGGAACAAATACTAATGAGAACATTGTTATTCTTTTAATATTTAACACCTCTGCAAGTATATAATGTTACTGCTGGGTATTCAAAATCTCAAGGCCACTATGGTTATTCCCAATCTATTCAATTATTTATTTTTTGCTGGGAAAGCCATTCATTAGAATGTACATTTCTGCAGTTTCTCCTTTTGCACAGTTAGCTAACCTTGTGGTATAGTCACATAAGACACTGTTGTTTTTAAAGAAGTGATACTTTAAAAGAGCAAATCATATTTAAAATCATATTTAAAATTTCCTAACTGGAAGTGAAGCTCCCTAAGAGTGAAAAGGTATACAAATCTGAACATAGGCAATCAGTGTGAATTTTTTGTTTGAGCCATCATGAAATAGTTCTAATCATTTGTGTTCTCAGATAAATTTGTAATAGAGACTTACTTGAGAAGAAAACTCAGGAGACTCAAACATTTTCTATTTTTGTTTTTCTGAGAACTAAAAAAAATATTATGGCTGGTACAATGTGCCGGGGTAATGGTATGTTACACCAACAATTAATAACAACAACAACAACAACAACAATAATGATAATAATAATTCATCCCTCCCTCCCTCCTCCCCCAGTTTGGGATTCAAGGTAGCTTACAAAAGTTTAAAGAAAAATCCATCAGTGATACTTTTATTGGCTAACCAAAATGCACAATATACTTGTTGCAAGCTTTTGAAGCTCCATGCGCTTCTTCATCAGGCAAGATGTTACAAACCAAACAGGAGAAGAATTTTAAAAAAACCACACACAATTGGAGGTATTAGTCAGATGCCTGCATGTTGTTTCAGTCCTTAGTGAAGATGTTATGATGGGGAGGATATCTTTTGCAGGCAGGCTCCTCTTCATTCTGGCCATAGAGAGGAGCCATAGAGAGGAGAGATTTTCAAAGTCCAAGAAATTTAAAGCCCATTTGCAACTCAACAGGGACCCCTTTTTTGCAATCCAATATGTCTCCATTCCAGTGAGGTCACAGGCCTCTTCATAGGCAGAGAACAATGGATTCCTCAAGAAGTTTCCATGTTTTTGCATCAGGAACATTTTGGTGATTAATAACAACAACAACAACAACAACAACAACAACAACTTATTTATTTATAGCCCATTGAATCACGAGGAATCCGGGCAGGTTACAACAATAAAAATACAATAAAATCCAAATTTAGACCCTTCCCAATCCCCCTCCCAATACTAAAATTACAATTAAACTATCACAATTTAAAAACAGTTAAATACAATAACTTAAAAAGGGGGAAATAGTATTCTCTGAAGAAGCCAGCCACAGATGCTGGTGAAACGTCAGGCAGAAACTTTTCTGGAACATGGCCACATAGCCCGAAAAACCCACAAAAAACTATGGGGAAATAATAGGTAAGCAGCTGACATAGATCATAGTATGCGGGGAGAGGAATTAAGTTGGGAAGGCCTGCCGGAAGAGATCCATCTTAAAGGCTATGAGAGTAGCAATACAGCGCGCCCGCGCCATACGCGGCCTTGAGCATACACGCTCAAGCCACGGGGTGCACGCAGGGCAGAAGGGGTGGTGCGTCCCATTCAATTGAATGGACGCGCACGCCCGTTGTGCCCCGCACGCTCCTGTGCCGCCGCGCTGCCGTGCACGAGCCCCATTGTTTCCAATGGGGCTCGAGCATAGGCGGAATTCGCCTTACGCAGCGGGATCCGGAACAGATCCCCCGTATAAGGCAAGGACGGACTGTATGACAGATCTCCTCCAGCAGGTCATTCCATAGCTTTGGAGCAGCAGTAGAGAAAGCCCTCTGGGTTACTGAAATCAGCTTAGATATTTTTCGGCTGAAGTAGATTCTTTCCCGAGGACCTTAGTGTGCAGGATGGACAGTATGGGAGAAGGTGATCCCTTAAGTATTCTGGTCTCAAGACATGTAGGACTTTAAAGGTAATACTCAACACCTTGTACCTTGCCTGGAAACTAATTGGCAGCCAGTAAAGGGACTTCAAGACCGGTGTTATATGGTCATTACAAGAAGTACCTGTAATCAATGTGGCTGCCATGTTTTGTACCAGCTGGAATTTCCAAACTTGGCACAAGGGTAGCCCCAAGTAGAGCGCATTACAGACATCCAATTGAGAGGTTACCAGTGCATGTGCTACTGTCTCAAGGTCTCTGTGTTCCAGGCAGGGGCACAGCTGGCGTATCAGCCGAAGCTGATAGCAGGTGCTCCTGACTGTCGCATCCATCTGAGCAGTCAAGTGAAGCGACGAGTCAAGAAGCACCCCTAGACAGTCCAAATTTAAGAAGAATTTTTTTTTTTTTTACCTTGGTTGAAGTCCTAGTCCACAGGCTACTCTTCATGGTTCCCCTTTTGTAGCTAAAATGTGGTATCTCACCATACAGAAAACATGCAGGGGGAGCTGTGTCGGCCATTTAACAAATATAAATGAAAATCCATTAGTGATACCTTTATTGGCCAACCAAAATGCACAATATACTTGTCGCAAGCTTTCAAAGCTCCATGGGCCTCTTCATCAGGCAAGATGTTATAAACTAGTTGACCTGATGCCCAAATAGAACTAAGGTTGGTGCCACTCAGGCCTCCAAGAAGAGGGCATTCCAAAAGTGGGTGCCAAAGCTGAGGAAGCCCTCTCCCATGTCCTCCTCCACTGCACTGCCCACACTGGTGGGAGCAGGGTGACCAGACATCCTCCCAGCATGTTAGGAAAAAAGCATGGACCCCCTAAGCTTGGCCACCAAAATGGAAATAATAAGGAAAACTGAGTCTGGTGAAAGAAAGAAAGAAAAATCACTAAAAACATTTTTGAAAAAAGTCTTTATGTGTCTTCTAGGCTGTTCAAAATCTTTTTGTTCACTTATGCAAGGTTTACCTGACCTGGTTGTTTCATTTCACAGTTCATATTGTTAGTACTATATTTTTGATAGTATAGGAATCTATCCCACTTCTTTCCATGATATTTCTGCCACTGGTGCCACATTTTCCATTAAAGAAGTCATGCCCAGGAACATATCTGCCTTAATTGAGGTACATCTGTATTTAATTAAACGTCTGGTTCCTAAATTAGTCAAAGTACTGTCCTCTGATGTAGTTGGATGAGCAATCAGAGAAGCTGTAATGAGAGCAGTGACCTCAATCAGAGGCTAAGGGGAAAATTCTAAGGCAGATTGAAAGGAAGGGGACCATGCTCTGGAACTATACCTCCACTCCTGCTGTTACTCCTCACCTCCCAGAACGTATCACCGATTAGTGCTGAACAGGCACAGGCTACATATATAGACATTCACAGCTGCCTTATACCAAATAAGACTATTTACCCATTTAGAGCAGCTCTGTCTACAACAACTGGTAACCATTTTCCAGAGGATCATGCAGACCACTGCTTCCTACCTGAATATGTTAACTAGAAAAAGAGCGGCCTGAAACTAACTCCTTCTGCTTGGAAAGCAAGGACTCTACTACTGAGGTACTGTCCACAAGCACCCCACTGAGATGTTAGCAATATACAGTCAGCCCTTCATATCTGTTCTGGACCCTCTGCAGATAACCAAAAATGCAGGTCCTCAAGTCTTGTTGTTACAATGACAGCACACAATGCCATTGATGTGAATGAGGCGGGGCCATCCATGGATGTTCACACCGCAGATGGCAAGAGCCAAATGTATGCCCCTCTAGATATTCTTGGAAAGCATCTGTTCCAGTAATCCTAGCCAGCATACAGTCATGCCCCCCACACCCAGAATTCAGCTTCAGAAGACAAAAACAAAAAACCCTACTACAGCTGTACCTTCCTCCAGCTCAGTCTGACAGCCACCTGAATTTTCCAGAGGAGGAGGAGGTAAGAGAGATAACTCCAAGTCCTTGGGAAAGGTGAAGGCTTTGGTATTTGGCACAAACCCAGTCTGTCCCTCACAGGTGAAGTGAGAGGCTGCACACACAGAGCTGGGAAATGCCCTCTTGAAACACAGGTGCAAGTTGGATGGGCCTGAGTCAGCTGACGTTAGACCCTTTTCCTATTTGATCTCAACCTGTATCTACTATGAGATACAATTCTGTGATTTATGACCCTAGATTGTTTCTTTACTCTGACATCTTGCTACTCTTATTCTGCTTTGATTTACAGCTCGTGACTCCAGACTGTTATCCAACACCACTGCTTCTTTTGGCTACTGCACTTTTGGCACTCTGTGTTCTGTTGTAATGTGACAGCAGGATACATACCCACTGGTTAAGGATGATGGGAGCTGCCATCTTATAACATGTGAAGAGCCACTTATTCCATACCCCTGCTGTACTTTCTACTTGATTTTTCTACACATCTCCCTTTTGAAGCAGAACTTCCCAGGTAGCACAAGCTTGTGTTGACATCTGTAGGGCCCTCAGTAACACTTCCATAGAGGTCTTATAGTATAGAAAGAGGAGGGAGACATTTAAATCTCCACCTTTCTCTGCCCATCATAAATCGTCACTGTTCTCTTTTCCTGTTATATGGTCTCAGTATTGGTCTGTGATTTCTTGGACCCTTTCCTATAATTATGTTTAATTAAAAACTTATTTTAATAAACATGGATTTGGGAGAGAAGGAAAGTTGAGAGGGAAAAAAATGTTGACTTAGGGAGTGGTGGACATGTTGATTATATTTACATTTTGAATTGGCCCAAACATTAGATACCACTGTCTAAAATTACACAGGCTTAATGTGCACTGCAGAAATAATGCAGTTTGAGAGCACTCTGACTGCTATAGCTCAGTGCCATGAAATCCTGGGAGTTGTACAGCAGTTTGTTGTGGCATAGAGAAGGCTAAATATCTCCCCAAACTACAAATCCAGAATTCTATAGCATTGAGCCATGGCAGTTAAAGTGTTATCAGACTGCATTATTTCTGCAGTGCCGATGCAGCCACAGAATGTAACCTAGTTAACTTGATTATAGATTTTCTCTGCTGTGTGATACCCTTCACAATGAACAGATCTGAGTCTTAAAGTATTAAGGAAGTTGTCTCCTCATTCCTCAAATTCCGGTACCCCTTTCTTCTTTTAGCTGAGCAATGAGCTGGCAAATGTAACCCCATGCTGCAAGAACGATGATGTCTGGATTATACTAACACATAAGATAGTAGGAAGTTGCCATATATTGAGTGGAAGGATTGATTCAGCATTGTCAATATTGACTAGCAACAGTTCTCCAGTGCTTCAGTTAAGCTTCTTTCTTAGCCTTACCTGGAGATAACAGGGTATTTGCCTACCAATCAGTTAAGTAGGACTAGTTGGAGAAATCTATGAAATGGGTACACATTAAAATAACATTGTAAGTTTAGATGGGTAGGCTAGAAAAACAAAGATGGTGCTTGAATAGCTGTAATCTCATAAAATAACCTGGCATTCATTTCCTGTGGTCTGCTTTCTGTATCCATGCCTTGAACTTTGCAAGATGAAGATATGGAAATATTACTCATGTGCCCAGTCCTTTCACTTTCCTACACAGAGCCTCATCAGCTTTGGATATGCATTCAAGATCTCTTCTGGCTGTATCATTGTAGTCTAAACATGCTTTGCCCAGTCACAGTAAGTTCTGTTGTTCCTTAGCAGCAGCACTCATTAGGCACTTGTTGTTAAGGAAAAAGCAACATGGGACATACAGTAAGTGAAATAAAAACTTGTATGTGAGAGTCAGAGTGACTCAGCAGAAGCCAATTGAGAACCACACAGGTGTGAATGGTAAGACAATTAACAGGTCCAGAGTGCCAAGGACAAGAAATGCATAGTGGATAATTGGACACACCTGACAATTGTTAAGTGGTCAAGGCTGAGATGATGAAATCATTAATTGTGGGATGAACAAGGAGAACCAATGGGAATGATGTACACGCCTACTGGGTGGAAACAGACAACAGTAGGTGGTACCATGCTTTGGCTATAATAATGACTATACGTCCCAATGCATTGTGTGGGTTGTAGTTGTGAGTAGTTGGATTGGAGAGTGAGGAGTTGAGTATTGTTTGGAGCTGTGTATATCGTAGAGTAAAGTAGATCTTTTATATAAGACTACTGAGTTGTCTGGTGTCTTGGGTGAAGCTACAAGAACCAGCAGGACCCTGGTGAAGAAGGGTGAAGACTTCTGTGGAAGCAAGAGTGAGAAGGCTTGGAGAGTTTGTCGGGGTCTTCAGCCTGTTCTCTGCAACTCTTGCAAAGATACAACAACTGGCCAAAACTGGTCAGCGTGGTGCACAACCAGGTGGTGAGTTCCAGGCCAGGTGAAGAGCCACAACTCCCATCATCCCTGACACTTGTACTGCTCACTTATTCTGAAAAGCCTTTCACACTCTGCCACCTCAGCCTCACCTTTACTATATGTTCTCCTACCCCGCCCCCCCCTGCTTCAGTAACTCCTTTATCAAACTGTACTATTCAGCCTTGCAAAGGAAATCATTTCCAGCCTGGAAATAATCAGAATATCGATAACCAAAAGCAAGGGCAAAGTATGAGAAACAGACCTGAATTTTTTTAGTACGTAGAGAGATTTTGTAGCATCTTTGAGACTAACTGAAAAAAAGAAATTGGCAGCATGAGTTTTTGTAGACTTCAGTCTACTTCCTTAGATGCATTTGGTGGAATGGGAGCCAGGCACAGACATATATATGCCATTGGTATGTGAGGTTGGCAATTCAAATTACAAATCCTTTGTGCATGGAAACAAAGTTGCAGGTCCAGTTTTAACAGTGGTTGTTGGTGCACAAAGACATAGGAAACTGGTCTTTGTGCCAGACAAAGATTGAGTTGGTCCAGTACAAGACTACAAAAACCAGTTAGCTTTTAGCAGACAAGTTATAAAAATCATTTCATTTGAAGTGAATTTTCACATTGCAAAAGCTTTTGTAGTAATAGAAAAGAAAGCCAAAATTAACTTCTGTGACCTCATCAGCTCTACCAATCCCTGGCAGGTCTTGGCTTTCATGTTGGTATGGCAGTGGAGAATCACTCTGGGCTTTAGTCCAAAAGTTAAAGGAGCTACCCTGGGTGCTGAATTATATGTTCAAACTAAGTTCAGCAGCATGAATAGCTTTTTAAAAAGCTTTGGACTACAATCCAGAACAGATTCTGCACTCTTATAGTACTGCTACTCCATTTTTACTGCTCTGGCTGCCTCCTGTTGCATTCTGAAGCTTGTAGTTCAGTGAGGCAGATGAGCTCTCTGGCTGAGAATTCTAAATGCCCCTCCTTAAACTGCAAATCCCAGAATGCAACAGGAGCATAGTTCGATAATCTAGATGGACACAGGGCCGTAGCCAAGAGGGGGGGTGTCCATGGGGTCTGGACCTCCCCATTAGATACCATGAATGGTGTGTGCCGCTGCGCCGCCATACCCAAGCCCCATTATAATGGTGGCACTTAGTCTGGACCCTCCCCCCTTCCCAAAATCCTGGCTATGTCCCTGATGGACACCACCAGCCACTATTGCTGTAAATATAAACCAGTTTCCCTCTTTCAAATTAACTGCAGTGCAATGGCAGGGGGACACTTGGGCCTCCAGATGTTATTGAACTGCAACTATCATCAGCCCTAGCAGCACAGCTATTGGTGAAGAATGATGGGGGCTGCAGTCTAGCACCCCTGAAAGGCTATGTATTCCTCATCCCTGCTCTAATGGCTTTCCCCAGTGAATCCCGAGAAGTGAAGGTGCTGACAGTCTCTTACAGAGCTACAGTTCCCAGGGACTCTTTCACATTTCACAGTTATATGATTTTATTAAACTGCCATGGCTACATCCCAGGGTTTGCAGTTTGGTGAGGCCCTAGATCTCTCTGGCTAACAATTCTAAGTATCCTTTTCTACCCTCAAAATCCCAGGATTACATAGAGTGCTGCTATGGCAGTTAAAACTGAATCATATCATTTTAATGGTGTGCTGTGCAAGAAAGTATTACATTGGAGAAAAAGAACGATTTAAAAAAAAATGAAGTCTGCACTGCCACTCTGGTGTCCTGGTCTATGGTTTCCAATGGCTGCTGACTCAAACTGGTTCCCTCCCCATCTAGATATCACTTGCTCTTGCTTTCTAAGTGCAAAAGGGCAAGGAAATGTATCATTTGACTGCTTTGCTTATCAGACTATTTACTTTTTGTTTCTCAAAGTTATTTTACTTCTTTTCAGTTGCCTCAAGAGATCCGAGCCTGACAAGGAAGCTTCTTGTGCATCAGCCCCTGTCTGCTCATCACCTCCTCTCCACAATTTCTGTCATCTCCCAAGAAAAACAGCACATGGTTTGCAATTAATCATCCTACCCTCTGGATATTTATGCCATTCGTTATCTGAAGATTCATAGGGTATTATCTCCCCTTGAAAATTACACCATCTGAATCATTCACCATATCATTGACTGAAAGGGTAATCTGTGATCCACCTGGTTGCTGGTTGGAGACTCAAAGGCATTGATCAAGTGAAGTGTATTGGAATGTCAACACAACCAGCTATTGCAAATCAAGGGAACTTTTAAAGATACAGCTGTGTTAGTATGTAGAGAGATCTTGTAGCACCTATGAGACTAACTGAAAGAAAGAATTTGGCAGCATGAGCTTTTGTAGACTTAAGTCTACTTCCTCAAATGCATCTACAAGGGAACTTTTAGTCTGGCATACATATGTCTACATGGAAATGTGTGGAGGTGCCAGGGCTGCCTTGCCATTAGACAGAGCCCAGTAATGCTCTTAGGGGGAAGACACTTTCGGGTAGCAGTGGCAGACTCCTAACCATTCCCCCTCACCTTTTCTGCTGTTCCATTCAGTTGGAGGGCAGAGCAGTGTCTGCCACACAGTCTACTATTCCTCTTAACTGATATGCTTCCTCAGTATGATTATCACCACCAGCTTTGGTCATATTAACTTCTGGGTCGTGTACATGGAATGCAGAGAGGCTGTCATCTTATGATTTGCTTCATGAAATAATTTATTGGTTTATTGAATTTATATCCCACCTTTGTTCCAAAAATAGGATTCAAGGTGGCTAGCGAAAATGTCCCCATCATTGTTGCAGAGGAAGGAATTCATTACCCTCCTCATGCAATGACCCCCATTTCCTCAACACTCATCTTCCTCCTGTGTTCCCCTTACCCACAACCTGACCATGAAGTGGCTGGTGGAAGCTGGGGGCTACTGAGAGGCATCTGGTGGTTTTTTTATAGCCAGATGCATGATAACACTGTCATTCAGGGATCTCTGGTAGACCCTGGGATGTCCTGGAAGATATCTATGTTGCAGTAAATCCAGCTATAGCAACCTAGGCAGATACTTTCTGGCAATTCCTTGTTAAGGAAAAAAGCAACATGGGATATACAGTGAAAGAAATAAAACATGTATGTGAGAGTCAGGGTGACTCAGCAAAAGCAATTAGAAGCCACACAGGTGTAAAAGGTAATGTAATTAACAAGTCCTAAATGCCAAGGACAGAAATGTAGAGTGGATAATTGAACACACCTGAGAATTGTTAAGTGGTCAAGGCTAAAATGATGAAATCATTAATTGTGGGATGAACCAAGAGAACCAATGAAAATGGTTGTACACGCCCACTGGGTGGAAACAGACAAGAGTGGGTGGTATTTTGCAATGACTATAATAATGGCTATGAATTCCAATGTATTTTGTGGGTAGTAGTGGATAGTAGTGAGGAGTTGTATTGGATAGTTTTGGAGCTGTATATAGTAGAATAAAGTAGATCTTTTA
>NC_056523.1:29280323-29376835 GCF_019175285.1 Sceloporus undulatus | reverse complement strand
AAGCAACATGGGATATACAGTAAAAGAAATAAAACATGTATGTGAGAGTCAGGGTGACTCAGCAAAAGCAATTAGGAGCCACACAGGTGTAAAAGGTAATGTAATTAACAAGTCCTAAATGCCAAGGACAGAAATGTAAAGTGGATAATTGAACACACCTGAGAATTGTTAAGTGGACAAGGCTAAAATGATGAAATCATTAATTGTGGGATGAACCAAGAGAACCAATGAAAATGGTTGTACACGCCCACTGGGTGGAAACAGACAACAGTGGGTGGTATTTTGCAATGACTATAATAATGGCTATGAATCCCAATGTATTTTGTGGGTAGTAGTGGATAGTAGTGAGGAGTTGTATTGGATAGTTTTGGAGCTGTATATAGTAGAATAAAGTAGATCTTTTATATAAGACTACTGAGTTGTCTGGTGTCTTGAGTGAAGCTACAAGAGCCAGCTGGATCCTGAAGAAGGGTGAAGACTTCTGTGGAAGCAAGAGTGAGAAGTCTTGGAGAGTTTGTCAGGGTCTTCAGCCTATTCTCTGTAACTCTGCTGCTTTTGAGCAAAGCTTTAACCACGGGCCAAAACTGGTCAGCGCCGGTGCGTAACAAGGTGGTGAGTTCGAGGCAGAGGTGAAGAGCTACAACTCCCATCATCCCTGACATTCCTTGCCTCCTTCAGCATCTACATGGCCTGATGAAGTGAAGAAACAGAGTTCCAACTTGTCATAATTTTATACTCTCTCCTGATGGAAGATCTTGGCCTTTCTTTTGTTTCATTTACTTTGGTCTCAGTTAGAAATTATTTCTGACTATGACTAATTAAACCTAATGGAAATGGCAGGTCATTTAATTCCTAATCTTGGAAGTAATGCATTACTTTTCTGAAGCAAAGAGAGTACAGTGGTCCCTTGCCATCCAAGGCCCTTTGTGGATACCAAAATCTGTGGATGCTTAAGTTCCATTATATGTAGTAGCATAGTAAAATGGGGTCCCTTATTTTAAAAATGGCAAAACTGAGGTTTGCTTTTTGGATGTTTTGGGGGGAGGGAGCTATTTTCCAGCCGTGAATGGATAAAGAGGGCCAACTTGGATAAAGAGGCCAACTTGTATAACAAAGTTTTTTTTTTAAAACTGTGCAAATGACTGTTGATGGTAAATGAAGGAAAACATCAACCAAGTTTTTGGAGGTTGACCATAGAATTGTGCTGGAGGACCTACCGTTGCCTAGATAAATGTTCTCTTTAGGTAGCTGTAGGTTCTTCAGCACAATGCTATGGTCAACATTTGGCCGAAGCTGACCATAGATTCATGCTTGAGGAGTTACAGATACCTAAAGAGAACTTCTTCTTTTTTCAGTGGTGAGGACAAATAAAGTAATCCAAGAATAATCAAATCCATAAATGCCTAACTCACGTGTGTGGAGAGATTATTATAATTGTTATTCCCAACCAAAATAATTACATTGAATCAACAGAACATACATTACTATTGCCTTATCAGTTTGTCACAGATTCAGTGGGTCTATTTGGGTTGGGAATAGCAATTAAATTTAGACTGGAATCCTGATGGATGCATTTTGTTGATGTAACTAAGCTGATGCAGGCAGTGGCAGCTGCAGTAGAGCACCATGGGCATAACAGCTGTAAGAGTAATAAGGCACTGGTGAAATGGGCTCCTCAGAACTGGAAGACTTTGTTGCTCTTTATGGCTTCACAGTCCTAGAAAAAGTGAAACAGTTAGTGTAGTGCCCATATATGATGCTGGCCTTAATCTTCGTTACTTTTTGTTACTGTTTGTTACTCTCAGAGTAGCAATGTGTTTTGAAAAGCAATGACTGATGACTAAGTTCAATAACATCCAAAATCCACAAAACAGTGATACCTTTATGACCAACCAAAATGTACAAATATTTGATAAATAAATGCCTAATAAAGGTATGAAAAGGATGCAGTGGCTTAGTGGTTAAAATGCCAATTCTGACTATAGGAAAACTGGAAGGTTGGCAGTTTGAGGCCCAAGTGCTGCATGATGCAGTGAGCTCCTGTCACTAGTCCCAGCTTCTGCCAACCTAGCAGTTTGAAAGCATGGTACCAGTTTGGTGGGAAGGAAACAGTGTTTGGTGCAGTCATGCTGGGCACATAACCACCAGAGCAGTCATTGGACAACATTGGCTCTTTACCAGAAGAGCAGCACACCCTACAGTCAGTTATGACTAGATATTCATGTCAAGGGACTTCCTTTCCTTTACATTTAATAAAGGTATCACTGTTTTGCAATTTTAAATGTTATTTTATTTTGCTTAATAGACAACATGGCTACCTCTGAATATATTTCCTGATGACTAAGTTGATACTTTTAAAACATAATATCCCAAGTTCTGCTTTCATCTTATTACTGATAAGAAGATGCATAGCCAAAACCTAGATATGTTCATGCAGAAGCAAGTCCCATTCATTGCTTGTGAAGGATAAGCCAGGATGAGTCGTTGTTTACATTGCAACCAGTTATGTAAAAAAAAAAGAAGGAAAGAAAAGCAACATGAGGAAAAGAACAACTTTTGACCCATGTGTGTTCTTTTGACTTTAACTTGCATATTTCCAATGAGCTGAAATTCACATCTCACAGCTACCAAAACTGAGAGTCATTCCACTAATTCTAAGTCAACAAAGCCATAAATTATGGTCATTGTCACATGCTCAACCATTTTTCAAGAAGGCTACTTTTTATGAACCACATCATCTGGGCAGCACATGGTACATAAATATTCAAGTGATCTTTATGAGTTATTACCATCCCAGTTATTCTCCCTAAATGCTATCTCTCTGTACTTACCCTTGAGGTATAGAACTTCTTCATACATCATAATGCCAAGGTTCCTTTACAGATGAACTTTCCTGATCCCAGAAGGAGAAAACAACAGAAACAGAGAGTGAATGGTTACATGCACTAGGCATATAATTTCTTTCTCAAAGGAACTAATGAGTAATTTTAACATTTTTCTTCCCCCATGAGAAAGTATTCAAAAATGGTGCAGTTTTAGATTACAGTGTACTCACGCCATATGCGGGCGTGTCATATGTGGCTTTCAGCAAGCTGAGGCCAGAAGAGGCAATGGCATGCACACCGCAGGCACAAGCCCCATTGTTTTCAATGGGGCTCCACCATATGACTATTTACGCCGGGGGGGGGGGGGGTCCAGAATGGATCTCCCACATAAGGGAAGGGAGCACTGTATTTACAGTTTGGGATTTCTGTGCAAAAGTCACACCTGTGATCTTTGTGCAAAAAAACTGCATTTTCTGCACCAGATCTAGCAACCTACAACCATAAAAGCCAGGAGCTGCAGGTGAAGGGGATCGTTTCTGTTGCTGATCATTGCACCAGAAGGATGATGTTTCCAGCCTCCTGCCACCAGCAAAGAGACTGCAGCAAGGAATTGTGACAAAGGTCCTGTTTTGGATTGTCACAACTTCCTTCATTAGTGTGAGGGGCCTGGAAATGTCATCCTCCTTGCACTCTGGTTGGCATCTGAACAGACCTCCTTTACTCAATGCAGCTGATGGATGTTACAGAAGATTTGGTGAGCTATGTTACCTCACTGAATATGGAGTACTGGTTACAATTTTTTAACTGCAAAACAAAATGGCAGCCATATTTGCTTGATTTCTCACTTTGACACAACAATCATCAGCCTAGACAATACCCTATATGAATTTCTGCAAATACCCCAGTTGCCTTTTCTTTTCTCACTGCCAACTTTTTCTTGTGTTTATTTGTCTTATTCGGAACAGACCACTCTCCAAAGTAGTGATGTAGAAATATTTCATTTGAAGCTGACTGTTTTTTTCATTGGGTGGGGAAGGCAAATACCAATGATAATCCCTAGTTCACTTGTGAGTGGGAGGAATCACTTGGGAGTTTATCGCACTCACTTTTGCCCTTGATCTAGGTACGGGAAGGTGATGCACATTACCAAGTGAAAACAAATTTTATCACACGTTATACTGTCCTTAAAGCATCCCCATGTCATTCCCTGACCCTAACCCATCCCCGATGCAGGCTCAGCCATGTGATTTTGCTCAGCCGCAAAGCTTCTGTCCTGCAAAATTCACTTGCCTGAGCCTGGCTTGGGGATGGGTTAGGGTTGGGCGATGGCATGGGGATGCCTTGAGGACCGTATAGCATGAGATAAAATGTGTTTTCACTTGGTCACGCACATCCCCTGCCCTTGCCCAGATCAGAGGCAAAAGTTAGTGCGATAAACTCCTTAGCTTAGGAATTGAAAACAGATGGCCTAATTAAAAATAATAGATTGTCTTTGTATAAGTATTTTGCTCACATAAACATTGATTTCTTTCAGACCAAATGTTTTTTTCTCTCTTTATAAACAACTTACCCGAGTCATAAAAAGTAACAGTTGTTGCTGGCGATATCAATTATAATGTGAAGAAGCCTTAATGTAAAGAAAATTATACATCCACTACTGCCATTAACTGCCATTTTTGTAATTGTCAGTACAGTCATCATAATCAATATGTCTATTGTAGTGGTTCTGTAGTTACTTCAATCCTTTGTGTCTTTTTCTGGAGACTGGAATGTATATTGATCATTTCCAATCTGTGAGCCATTGTTTCGTTGTCCATATTTGTTGGCAGATTTTAGTTAGAACTAAAGTTAATAGACTGCAGCAGTTCTATTCGTATGTCATCTGTTCCTGGTGATTTATTTCTTCCAATTGCTCTGAGTGCAACTTTCATGTCACTTCCCAAAATTTGGGGTTCATCTTTATATGATGTTTTTTCCCATTTGACATTCATCCTTTCCTCTGTTTTACATAGCTCTTCTGTGTGTTACTTCCATCATCTTTTTATTTTATCTTGGCCATGTGTTGATAGCAGAGCATTCCTACCTAGAAATGACTTGAAGGCACACCACCACCACCACCACCACCACACACAACAAACAACACCATAGCTATGCATTTGGTGCAGCATCTCAACCATGGTCTCTGTTAGCTGAAAAGGGCCAAGAAACCACACAGCCTTTCCCTCTCAAGCTGCTGTATTCTAATGCTTCCATCCATCCATGAGAGATGCAAAGCAGTACTTTCCCAAGTAGCCTCTGTTAGTATATCACAGGTTGCTCTGTTGCCAGTCATTGCATCCCATGTTTCAGTAACACATTTGCCACCTGCCTTTGTCAGGACAGTCAACAAGGTTATCTAATGATAGCACTTTTATTGATATATTTAGAATGACTGCAGCAGTGGGGCTTTGTGGGACATCTTCTGGAATTGGTTAAAAATAGAAACTGTGTTACAAAAATTGAAAGACAAAGCTTTGAGGAATTTCACAGAGATTTTTCACGTGCTAAGGCTATCAACATAATTCTCACATTTTCATCTCTATCTATCTGTCCACCTATCTATCTATACATCTGGTAAGTGTGAGTGCCAAATAAACATGAAAGCTAACAAATACAAGATTTTTGAAGAAGTGTAATAATTTGCTTGAAATGTTATGTATGGAGAAAAACAAAACACTTCAATCTCCTCCAAGAATTTTTAGCCAATGGTCAACCAGTCTAGCTTTAATATTCAAGTTACAACATTAACATTACCATTTAAAGCAGGTGACAAATCTTCCCTGATATAGAAGCATGACAGAGGCAATAAAGAAATATTTCACAACGTTTAGGTGGAATTTCTGGAAGAAAAAAGATAGCAGCCATTTTCTGTGTTTGAGGATTGGTAGGGAGAGCCAACATGGTGTAGTGATTTGAGTGCTGGTCTAGGACAATGGGAAATTAGGGTTCGAATACCCATACAGCCATAGAAACTCACCAGGTGACCTTGGTCAAGTCACACATTCTCAGCCTCAGGAGAAGGCAGTAGCAAAAAAACCCTCTCTCTTGCTGAAAAAACCCTGTGATATGTTTGCCTTTGGGTCACTGTAAATCAGAAATGAATTGAAGACACAGCAGCAACAACAACAATTTTGTGCTTGGAGCTATAGAAAGACTCTGGAGAACCACTTTTAGACAATCCAGCTGCTGCTAGTGAGAAATTAACCAAAAGTCCAAATAAATCTAACATTTCTTATGTCCTTGTGGTTATAAGTTGCAGCTTTGCAACTTTGATCCAGTAACTGATTTCCCGTCTGGAATATATGAGGACATTCTTTATTCTGGGTAAGAGCAGTGGTATTGCTAGAGGGGATTGTGGTGGGGTGACCCATACCAGGTGACAGCCCAGAAGAGAGCTGACATCTGATCGTGCCTACCACAGGGGTGAAGGGCAAGTGCTCCTAGCCCTGCTTCCCCCACAGCAGCAATGGTTCCTTGTGAGGAGCTGTCACCACTGTGAGGAAGAACAAGGCCAAGAGCCCCCTGGTTCTGCTTCCCCACAGATTTCACACCACCATGGGGAATGAAGTCTGAGGGTTCCTGGCCCTGCTGTCCTGTGGCAGCAGCACTGTCCTCATGAGGAGACTGCTGCCACTGTGGTGAAGGAAAAGGTATGACCTTTTGCAACATATGACTGCTCCTATGAACTCTGGGCATATGTGGAGGTAGATTTCTCAAAGTGTCCCTTGAAACCTTCAGTATGCTCAACAGGCAGTGATATAATCATCCACTTGCCTAGTGGGAGAATTCATAAGACACAAAGAAAGAGATAGACCAGTTTAGTGGGCCATACTAGGCTACAGCTTGAGACTTTCCAGTATTCCAAGTAAATGGCAAGATACAGTGGACCCTTGTTATACGTTGGGGTTTGGTTCCAAAATTCCCCGTGTATAACAAAATCCGTGTATGCTCAAGTCCCATTAACTATAATGACATAGCAAAATGGTGTCCCTTATAAAAAATGGAAAATTAAGGTTTGATATTTGAAATTTATACTTTTTTGAACATTTTCAAACCGTGTATGCTTGAATCCATGTATAAAAAAATCCGTGTACAAGAAGGGCCGACTGTACTATTCCTCCCCTTAGCACACTAGAGTTGTCCAGACATCCTATCTGGGTCATCCACAACATCTGGATCATCCACAACATCTTCCACTTAGTTCTGGAATTGATCCAGGACATGCTAGAAAGCAGTTGGTTCTGGGTCTGCTCAGGACACCTATGGTTGTTCTCTTCATTCTGGTTGGCGCAAAAGACCATCACACCCCTTCCATTGCCCCCTTTTCTTTGATTGACTCTTTGGAACCTAGATTGCAACCCTGCCCTAATGCGACTCCACCAAGGTTTTCATTTGATCAGAACTGCTATGTATCATTTCCGGTCAGCTTTTCAGCTGTTGGGAGGTGTTGGTTGAATTCAGGATGGAGAACCATACAAAAAAAGCATGCCAAAAAGCAGAAAAGGTGTTTGTTTTTTAAACAAACCTTATATGTGTTGTTTGAACTCCATTTTAAGCCAGAAAAATCAGGGAATGCCAGAAAGTTGATGGAGATCCCAAGGGCCACAATGAATCCACTAAACAGCAATACAGTTACCATCCCTGCTATGTATATATCTATTAAGTTTAATTGGTTTACTGCCAGGTAAATATGCACCTGGGGAAGAGTTTACAGGCCTAAAAATCAATCTCAATATCTATAATTTGTTAATATATGAAAACTAATGAATCATGGTTTCTCAGTTCTGTTGCTGGAACCTTCCAAGCAGCATACCAGAGGGGAGGACATAATTACTCTGAATCCTCCTAGGCTGATATTTGCCATTAAATATTAAGTTCACCCCTCTGCTGCCTTCATGTCCCAAAGCAATATTTGTATCCACAGTTGGACAAATAGCCTCCGAGCAGGATATCTGGATAACAGATTCCAATTAAATGAGAAATGAGAGAATGTAACATAAAAAATAGATGTCATTTTCAATGTCTTCTCCCACATCTAGTGCCCTAGGAGATTTCAGAAGAACAAAAAATGACTAACAGTGTCTTGGGTTCCTTTTCATTTCTGTCAGAAGCACTGGGAAATCTCCAAAGAGTGAAAATGCTCCAGCTAGTTGCTGCTAGTGCTTCTCTCCACCCTCCCTCAAACATGCTTCTTTTCCTGATGGGGAGTCTCTGGAGAAAAGTTCCAGCAGTTCTCTGCTGACACTTAAAATGTGTATGATTTCTCTCAGAATATAAGTAAACTAAGGCAAGGATGGAAAATCTTCAAAAATCAAATACTCTAGAATTTACTTCTCCTCTCCACTTGTGCTTATTTAAATGTCTTTCATCTCTCTCTCTCATAGATAGATAGATAGATAGATAGATAGATAGATACGCACACATTCTTTAGTAGTTCAAATGAAAAATGAAAACTTGGATTTTCAAGGTTCCATATTTGTCGCTTGACAGCCATGGACATCATGAACCATAATTGCTAACAACCCTCTCTCCACCTCTAATTTTTGACAGGGGCTGTTTCTAAATTGTGCAAAACAAATTTCTCCAGTGTGGTCCAATTATGCAAATTAAAACTATTTGCATATAATTTATGGTTCAGCTTGTTCCACAGGTACTAGGAAGGAGACTGTGCAACAAAAACCACTGATGTTTCCAGGCACCATACACATATTTACAAGCTTATCTCTGCATCCATAAAAGCTAGAAATTGCCACGTGGAAAAGAGAAGAATGAACCTACCATTGAGGCATCCCCCATTCCCTATGATTTATGTTTTCTAAATTGCCTTCTTCATTGTGTATATCTCCTCTTAATTTGAAATACATCAACATTTCCAAGAAGGAGCAGTGAAGGAAATGAATGTTTAGTCAAATGCCTATGCAGAAAACACTCTTCTAGGGTTAAAAGTACATTATAGTACAATTTAATCCAGCCAGCCCCCTCCCTGCACACACATCTGAAGATGAAGGCATGTGCAAACAAAGTGTCTGCTTTCATGTGACAAATCTAGGTTATAGCCTACTTTTCAAATGGAGAAAAAAAAAGTCAGTGGTTCTTTGCTAAAAGTTAGCTATCAGCAATTCAGTACAAAATTGAAATAGAAAAGGGGAGGTTGACACGAATTATATTGCTACAACTTCAGAACCATTGGCAGTAAAACAGGAGTACTTGTCCAACTTTTGATCTTAGATGTTTTTAATGCGATGACTGAAACAGATTGATTTAAATGTGCATAATGGGTTTCATTCTTAAGATAGTTTGTGAGTGATCATTTTCAAAATTAAAATGGATGGGACAGGACTAATTTACCCCTTTCCTTTAGACATCTGACAAGAGTGTTCCTTGGAAGTTGCTGTTTGTTTGGGGAGGGAAGCCCCCATGGTGCTATTAAATAATTTCTCTCCAACACAATTTTCAGCTCCCTAGAAACCATTTTTATCCGACTTGTACCACAGGATAAAACAGTTTAAACCTTTCCTCACCAATTTTGATTCTGATAATAAATGTCCTCCCCCCCCCAAACAAACAATTTCTATTTGCATTTAAAATAAAACAAATGTGCATGTGTGGCAAAAGGGGCCCCAGTATGTGACTGGGTAATACACAGACATGCTCCTTCTTCCCAGTGCAACAGTAACAGTAGTGCTGCTACTAAGCCCGTCTTTAGATTCTTGTGGCTTAACACTTTCTCCCTCTGCTTAATCTTTACTGAGGAATTCAAACAATATTTACAGTACTCATTCCCAAACTTTGGTCCTCCAGATGATTTGGACTTTAGTTCCCAGAATTTCTGACTGATGGCCCAGCTTTTAAGGGCTCCTGGGAGTTGTAGACCCAAAACCTTAAGGACCAATATTCAGGAATCACTGATCTACAGGGTTTCTGGTTTACCTTGACATGGAAACATGTGACCAAAGTGCCCCCTAAGAAAAATATGGGCTTTTTAAAAGTTGAAACTTTTTAATAACATTAAAAAATAAATGTATATTTAGGAAAATATCATAACAAGAGGAGCCCTTGTGGCACAGTGGTTAAATGCCTGCACTGCAGCCACTCACTTACAAACCACAAGGTTGAAAGTTCAATACCAGCCAGGGGCTCTGGGTCGACTCAGTCTGGCATCCTTCTGTAGGTTGCTAAAATGAGTATCTAGCTTGTTGGGGGCAATTAGCTTACACTTTGTAAACCGCTTAGTACATCAGTAAGCAGTATAGAAATGTACTTGCTATTGCTTGCTATTGTTGTACTCAGTAAACTCAGTCATCTTAAGGCTCAGGGTTTCTCTCACTCCTTCATCTTGGCTTCAAGTGTAATAGACAAGGTTATTAGGCCAAGACATAAAACAAGTCATTCTAGAACTCCACTGATTGACATTCCTAGCCTACCTACCCCTTTCAAAAGAATGGAAAAACCCAGTTCACCTCTTCCCTGCTCTCCTGAAACAGTGAACTATCTCTCTTCTTTCCCTAACACTTTTCTATCTCTCTCCTGGCTAGCTAACAAAATCTCTGTGAGTGTCAGGGCCATTCTGTTCTCTCCCTTGCTCAGAACTCTTGAGTTAACCTTCCCTTCAATCTCACCCCAGGAGTTTTGCAGGATCATTACAGTATGTTAAAAAAACAACAACGATTATTTAATACCATATTTAGTTTGGTTGTTAGGCATTCATTCCAACTGGGGCCACTGAATCGGTGGAAACTTTTGCATAAATTTGACTAACTCTGTGGGTCTGCTCTAGTAATTCAGCAATTAGATTTAAATCATTGGAGATTATCACATGAAGCACAGGATGTCATTGTCCTGTCCCTGTCCCATCCTTCCCATGCGATCACAGGAAGGACTTTTAGATGATGTTGCACTTTTCTAGACATTATCCCATCCGGAAATCATGAGTGACAGTGATCGCATGAAAGCCTTTCATATGACATCACACTGATCCTGTCATTGAAGTGGCATTGCCTAGCATTTTGCATTAACGGGAGTTCACATTAATGCAATGCTGCTTCAATGACAGGATAATGACAGGATCATTGCTACGTTTTTCGTGCAATCACTATCATGAGTGGGATAAGGACAGGGGAGTGATAATCTCCTTAGTGTCTGCAATGATGGCCTAAAACAGACGAACCAAATAAACCACTTTTCAGCCACGTTTGGAAACTATTCCAAGGTCATGTCTTTTACAAAGAACCAGGACAAAAAGGAGTAGTAAAATACTGGCCTGGTTCAAAACCATGGTGGCAGCTCAGATCAGGGCGGAGCATGTGCATTTGCTGTGGCGCCAGCGTGAATCGTGCCAGAGTGGCTGCAGCCCATTTTATTGCAATCATCTGTTTCAGGCCAAAGAGGCTTTAGGCTAAATCCAATTCACATTGTTCATCTACTTTGAACTCTCCATGTTCTTACAGTGCTCTATCTGTGACCACTTGCTGCTCATTTGTTACTGCCATTTTCAAGGGCTTGTTATTAACTTATAATTTATCTGTTTTTACTTACAAGATTTAGGACTGTGTGAATAATAAAAATGATTTTATAAGGTTAAAAACATATAATGCAATTTAATAAATTAAAAGATTAAAAGAGTTAAAATAGTTTAACATTGGAGTGTAGTGGAGTCTCCCTCCTTGGAGGTCTTTAAACGGAGGCTGGATGGCCATCTGTCATGGATGCTTTGATTTAGATTTCCTGCATGGCAGGGAGTTGGACTGGATGGCCCTTGCAGTTTCTTCCAACACTATGATTCTATGATTCTAATTAAAACCATGCACATGGGTTTTTTTTGTAAAACCAAAAAGCTTTAATGAAGACCTATGTTTTGACTTGGTGACTGAACAATAGCAAAGGTGGTACCAATTGGGTCTCTAAGGGAAGGGTGTGCCACAATTTGGGTGTCACTGCAGAGAAGGCCCTCTCACATATGATAAAGTCCTAAAAGGACTCTGGATGATGGACAATTTGCTTGATTTAGAACCAGCTTTTCCCCCAAGATTAAAGTGCAAAGCAGTTTATAACATAAGGCATGATAAATCATACATGTACCTAAAAGCATGATAAAGTATATATATTAAAATACAAATTGAAATGATTATACTGTTAAAACACCAATAAATTAAAACACTAATTTTAAATGACATCAAACTGACAATAAACAAGCAGTAAAATATTAAAATGTTCAGCACATCCCTTTCAAAACACATCATTTTTATAGATACACAATAACCTATTCAACCCACTCCAGCTTTCTGAAGAGAGGAACCTGGTTGACTTGAACAAAATTGCTCATCCTGTAGTAATACTGAAATTACAACAAATAACTTGTTAAGCACATTTAAAACACAATCAATATGTTGAAGTCACCATATTTATAAGAGTCAAGGCCAAAAGCTAGAATAGGAGTTATTACTTTACTGATAAATAATTTTATTTGTTTACAGGTTGAATTTGGAGTTCGGAAACCCAGAAACATTCCAAAAACCAAAATTGTCCCTGGATGGTAGAGATAGTGACACCTTTGCTTTCTGGTGGTCAGTATACACATACTGACTTTAATGCACACAATTATTAAAAAATATTACATATAAAATTATCTTAAGGCTATTTATATAAGGTGTATATGAAACATAAATAAATTTCATATTTAGACTTGGGTTTCATCTCCAAGATACTGTATCTCTATGTGCAAATGTTCCAAAATCCAAAAACAACAAAATTCAAAACATTTTTGATCTTAAACGTTTCAGACTCAACCTGTATTTATTTCCAAAATTTTTGGCATGTTTTCTCATTCCTCCCTCTTTTTTCTTTGTGTTCACTATACTTAATGGCTAATGGTGATTCTTATTGCATACAGTTCAAGGACATCCTTAAATATGCAGGAATGTAATTAGATAAAAAGTAACAAGAGACTATCAGTTTTATAGGACTCACTAGTTAGGAGATTGGCTAAGGTTAAAGGGAGTGTAAAACAGAATGCTCAACAGCTTTGGCAGATGGAGGCTGCTGATATTATAGGTCAGATCAAGCTCTAAGAGGACCATGAATATAATTTATCAAGTGGATAATCTATTTGGGAACCCCAGTCATCTTTGCCACTGCAGCAGAACAAAGAGTGAACCAAAGATAAGTTTGAAGAAACACTGGACAGCTGTTTTCAATACTAGAAGAAAACCCAGAGCGGATTCACCACATCCCTGATTTGATAACCACTGGGTGTCATTGAACCCAAGCAAAAGCAAGCTGCATTATCTACAATGTGCAAATTCACAGCCATCTGCCACTATCCCACCCACACTGATTCTGAAACATCTCAAAACCTGTAGCTCCTTCATCATGTTGCTGGGGAGCTGGTGGAAACCTGGCAAATTAATTAGACTTTCTTGCTGCTTAATCAATCATTGCATGATGTCTTGGCTGGAAAGTTAGCAATTAATCTAATGCCTTGTGAGAGGAGTGGGATCCATGGAACATCCTACCTAAGCAAGTTTGAAAATGGGACTCTGGCGTTTTACTGTCACAAAGACATGGGCTAAGATCAAGAAATGCTTTGTAATGTTCGTGTAGGAAAATCTGCAAAACAACTGCCCTCTCACCCATTTCACATGCCACAACTGTTGCAGTTTGAAAGGGGCAGTCCTGATTTATACCCTTTCATTCCACTTTTTCAGCTGCTCTTAATACTGTATGTCTCAGTCTCTCTCTCTCTCCTCCTCCTCCCACTATCCTTTATCTTCAGCTTACTTCAATTTTGCAATTAACTGGTTATTTCAGTTGCTCAATTAACACAGCTGGAAGGATGTGAGAGGAGGAGTGGAATCTTGCTCTTCCCAGTACACTCAGGCAAAGGCAAACTGCTGCAGCCTCTCCTAGTTTGCCTGATCTTTCTCACTAATATCTTTTGCCATTGTGACCACACACTGATGTTGCTTGGCCATATATGGCCAAGTTTTCATCTGTGAAATGTTGGAGGGCATGCAACTCTCTAAATGCCGCTTTTCTGACTGGTAAAGATCAGGGTGGGACAACTAACAAAAAAGGCAGTCATAGGGACAGCTAGGACAGAACCATATAAGGAAGTTAGAAAGACAGTGGCAGCAAGTTGAACCCCTGTGCCAGGCATCAGATAGAAAATAACAAGTTGCATGGGCTACAGATAATAGAGAAAGAAGTGTGGAATATTGCATAGTGCCCAAAGACCTAAGCAAACCTTATAAAATTGTTTATGACAGAGAAAATAAGATGAGATATAGGAAATATGAGGATTTTAGCCAGTTAGAGACTAACAACTTATGTTTAGGAGGACCAATCAGATAACAAGACAAGAACAAAAAGAGTAGCAAGAGAATAATTACTAAGGAAAGTAAAAGAAGACCTGGAACCTCACAGACCTGGAACACCTACTAAGGAAGAGCAAAGAAGAAAGTGCAAAGGCAGGCTTACTGCTGAAAATACAGAAAACAAAAATAATGGCCACAGGGGATTTACACAAATTCATTCTAGACAACAAGGAAATAGAAATAGTTTAAAAATTTCCCATCCTTTTGATCAAACATAGATCAGAACAGAGATTCCACTCAAGAAATAAGACTAGTAATGGGAAAGGCAGCTAAGAAAGAACTACACAAGATCCTAAAGTATAAAGATATAACTCTGAACACTAAACTGAGGATCATCCAAACCATCATATTCCCCATCACTGTGTACAGATATGAGATCTGGACAGTGGAAAATGTGGATAAAAAGAAAACCAACCCATTTGAAATGTGGCATTGGAGAGGAGTGCAGAGGATACCGTGGATTACCAAAAAGACAAACAAATGGGTCCTAAAACAGATCAAGCCTGAACTCGCCCTGAAGGCCAAGATGATGAAACTAAGGCTGTCATACTTTGGCTACATCACGAGAAGGCATGACTCATTTAAAAAGACAATAGTGCTAGGAAATGTGGAGGGAAGCTGAAAGACAGGAATGCTGCATGTGCAGATGGATAGACTCAATCATAGGTCTGAATTTACAGGACCTAAGCAGAACAGTGGGCGACAGGGGCTCTTGGAGATGTCTCATTCACAGGGTCACCATCAGTCAAGGTCAACTTGAAGGCAGTCAACAATAAATATATAATACCTATGGATAATAGCTTGGGGCTCTTGATTGGTGTCAATGCCTCGAGCCACTTGCTGTACAGTAAAAGAATCAAAGATCCTCTTGGAAGACACTACTTTTTCATGACATAGTCTTTCTTTGCCATAGTCTTTCACAACCACACAACTGCAGCCCACAACTTTGCGGGGTTTTCCTTCTCTGTCAATCTTGCAGAGAATGGCAGAGAAGCATCTAACATAGCACCCAGTACAGTGGTACCTCGGGATACGAAATACCCAGGTTACAAATTTTTCGAGATACGAAAAAATCCCATAGGGATTTATTGTTTCGGGTTACGAAAGTTTTTTCGGGTTACGAAAAAACTCCGGCGCTATTTTAAATGGAGCCGCGGCGGAGCCGCGGCTTTTTCCCCATTAGCGCCTATGGGTTTTCGGCTTATGAAGGCTTTTCGGGTTACGAAAGCGGCCGCGGAACGAATTATTTTCGTAACCCGAGGCACCACTGTATAGCATAGCTTGATGCTTCACTGCTGCTCCCTTGTACTCAACCAACGACTGAATAAGCAGGAGGAAGGGCCACAACAGCTAAGAGGTGAGTTTGGGACACAGTTTGCTTATTGCAGGAGGTAAGGTTTTTTTTTAATTTCTGCAAAGACCCCCCCCCCCAAATGACCTATGAAAACTTATGTAAATGATGGAAATAATTTATATTTGAATACAATTAAGTATCTATATTTAAAAGCAAATCTGTCTCTGCAACAAGAATAATGGGGATGAGTATACTATTAGAGCAATTGATATACTGAAGTTATTAAAGATATGGTAGACTTATAGGGAAATTATGTAATGTAACAAGAATAAGCACACAAGACAAATGTTGTGCAAAGGAAGTAACTATTTTTTAAGGATAGCAATTGAAGAAAAGCTTGGAAAATGCAAATTATCTTAATTAGTTTAAGCTGTTGGGATATACTGTAAAAATTTATGTAACCAGGTAAATGTAGATGGTTAACTGTCACATAATAATAATAATAATAATAATAATAATAATAATAATTTGTTTTATTTATATACCGCTATTCCAAAGATCATAGCGGTGAACAGCAAGTAAGCTAATGAGCAAGTAAGCTAATTTGCCCCCAACAGTCTGGGTACTCATTTTAGCGACCTCGGAAGGATGCAAGCCTGAGTCGAGCTTGGGCCCTTTTGCTGGTCTTGAACTCGCAACCTTGTGGTTTTGAGTGAATGGCTGCAGTACAGGCATTTACCCACTGCGCCACCAGGGCTCCATAGTACAAGTTATGTTATCTTGACATCTATAACTGTTCTTTTTTTTAAAAAAATTGCAATAAAACTATATAAAATGACTTATGAAGGCATAATTTGTTCTACAAAGAGACATTCTTCAGTTATGCAGGTGTAACTAAGTAGTTGATGTAGAATATTGGCCACCATTTTTAAATGAAAACTTTCAGTATGTTTTGAAGGATAAAACTCTTTTAAAAGTGACTTATTTACAAGTTTATTAAAATTACAGTGTGCCCTTTAACAGCAAAATACACACAATCATAAAATGTGATAGCACAAATTCTGTGAAACAAAGAATTAAAGCTGGAGTATAATCTAGCATCAAGGCAACACTTTACCATGCAAAAAGAAGTTTAAGCTAAAGTTTTTAAGTTGGCCAGGAGAGTGGTATCAGAAGGCAGTCATTGCCACAAGTGTCAGGATCTGAGTCCCTCAGAGTTCCTGCCATGCTTGCTAGTCATTTAGGCTGCACTTGCTTCACTTTTATTACTAGATGATAGGATATTTCATACCTTTGGTATAGTTGAGTGGAAATGATGTTTAGCCTCCTGGAGTTGGAAAACAAATAGATATGCAAGGGAGGTAATAAGCATTGGAAGCTGTCAAGGCCAGTCCCGTAACTGGTACAGAGGAAGGCAACTGGGCAGTCCTGGAAAAGGGATGTTTTGGAGTGGGAGATAATGCCATCTGAGTATGTGAAAGGGTTTCAATTGCTCTGTGCTTTTAATATACTAAGTAATTGAAATTGTTTTAGTCCTAAGAATATCACCATGCTGCTGTGAACTACTTTAGTTTTCTGAATAAAGCTTTCTGTTTCTGATTCTATTTCACAATGAGCCTTGGATGTTTGAAACAAGGTCAACCAGTACATGAAAACCAGTGTGTCATTACATCAGTGTAGCTTACAGCCTTTATTTATGTAATTATTATATTAATTTGTATCTTATTTTTCTCCCAAAATTGGGATCTAAAGCAGCAAAACCTTGATATTGGTGGTGGTGCAGCAACAGGTGTAAAGAGGCCACAGACACTGTGAAGATAGAAAGATGGCCCTGGAAGTCACTTCCATGAAGAAGAAACCATCACGAAGCTTTCTCTAGCAATGGAGGTGACTTTCTCTTTAATCCATCTACCATTGCTGCAACCTTCACTAAAAATGCGTTACTCTGGTGCATCAGAGCATTACACCTCACCATGAGTATAGTGGTCATTACATTTTACTATGGAAAGAGCTGAAAAACAAAAAGTATATGGGGAAATTTGCATGGTCTGGCTGGGTCCCACTCTTGTCTGCAATTTCTGGCTCAGTGAATGCAAGCAGATGTAAGGTAGCCAGTGGCCTTGTTTTGAGAGTGCATACAGTATTTTGATGCTACATGTGCTCCATTTTGCTTCAAGGAACAAAATGTGAGCAGTGTGAAGCTTCTGACACCTGTCTTCAACTCTTTCCCCCTCCCATAGAGGACTTGTCAGGAGTCATTTTGGACTAATGAACAGAAACCTCCCTCTCTTATTGGCACGCTTACACTGTCAGCATCTCTTTTGGAAAGCTTAGCAAAATCTTGGATCCTTGTCCTAAAATCTCTCTGCCTTCCTCCTGTTGTGGCTTTGTATTTTATGCCAGGTAGCAGATTTGTGACAGGGAGTGATAGCTATGTTAAAATAAGCAACTTCACCAGCTGCTGTAGTGCATACAGTTGTGGCTGGAGGATGCTCAGCAACACCAAGGGAGCTTACCTTGATAAGGGATGAAGACACTGGCGTGAGCAATACATAATAATTGATGTTTTTGACATTGATTCTATATAGTCTTTAATGGCCAGGTGGGGTTCTATAAAAGAAAAATGCATTCTGTACTCAAGGCCCTTGTCAAGTGGTCAGAGTGCAGATAATAGGGACAGACAAATCTGTCAGATTCACCTTTCCCCATCTTGGCCATAATTTTGATGTGGTTTTATGTGTATGCATTAAGTTCCCCTGTGAAAGCCATTTGACATTTTTGTTTGAAGTACAATGACCATGTTCAGCTCAAGGTTTCAGAAGCAGAGTTGAATATATGGCATATCAAGAATGACTATGCATTGTTCATGAGGCTCATCTGCATGTGTAGGTGTGCATACACATTTGATACTTCGTTTAGTTGTACAACATCATAATGGTACTGCACTTAGGGTAAAACAATAAAATGCATAGATATAGAATGGGGGACACCTGGCTTAATGAGACCTAAAGGACCTAAGAATCTTAGTAGACCACAAGTTGAACATGAATCAACAGTGTGATGCAGCAGCTAAAAAGGCCAATGTGATTCTAGGCTGCGTCAAAAGTATAGTGTCTAGATCAAGGGAAGTAATAATGCCACTCTATTCTGCCTTGGTCAGACCTCACCTAGAATACTGTGTCCAGTTCTCGACACCACAATTCAAAAAGGACGTAGAGAAGCTGGAGCATATCCAGAGAAGGGCAACCAAAAGGTGAAGGGTCTGGAAACTGTGCCCTTTTCGGAGAGACTTAAGGAGTTAGGCATGTTTAGAGAAGTTAAGAGGTGATATGATAGTGATAACCTGGTTTAAATATTTGAAGGGATGTCATAATGTGGATGGAACAAGCTTGTTTTCTACTGCTCCAGATAATAGGACCCAGAACAATAGATGCAAACTACAGGAAAAGAGATTCCACCTCAACATTAGGAGGAACTTCCTGAAATAAGAGCTATTTGACAGTAAAACACACTCCCTCAGAGGGTGGCAATGCCACACAGTGAAACAAAGCACAAGCTTTCCAGGCTGTGATTTTGCACACAGTCACACTGTCAACACTGTCATTTAGTGAATGACTCGTCAGCCCATGTGTTGGTGTGGATCCAAGAGTGCTTTGTTATGTCCTAGCCTAACAATGTGCATTAACACTGTGACCTTTCAGTTCACTAAATGGAATGATTCATTTGAAATTTCATTAACTGAAAGGAAGGTTTCCTTTAGTTCCATTAGCAAAATGAAATATTTGATTTTAAGATTCATTTAAAGGCACAACAATGATAAATGTACAAATCCTTCCTCCTCCCCTGCCTCCTCTTTTAAAAAAATACCATAAAAAGTAGTAGCTTTAGTAGCAACAGCAAACATGACTGTAGACCCTATCAGTTGAGCATCAACAATAAACAGCCTGTCCCACACCAGGAAAGTTGAATATCCAGTAGAGGTCGCTGACTCTTCTCCCCTCTGGTAAGAGGGCACAGCTGTGTAAAGTCGGAACACTACAGTTATGCATATTAAATCACACTTGAACTGATGAACTTTAGGTGCTAGAACACACACACACCAGATTGTTAGGAAGAAGGCACTGATATTGTCTTGGTTGGCAAGAGGAAGATTTTAGATCTTGACTGACCCCTGTAAAGCTAGGGACACAGATATAGGCATGGATTGTCAATTGGAAGTGCACAAACCCACCCACACACAAATCCAGAGAATCTTGTCCACAAATCCTATTTACCATGACCATTCCTTCATTTACACACCACAGTGATACTTTTATCAGGTCAAAAGCAAAAGGAAAAATACTTTATGCTAGTTTTCAGATCTCTCTGGTTCAATCATCAAAGAAGTTTTAAAAAGTACAGAAGAAGAAATTTGACAGTGTTGGGGTCATATGTCTGCTTCTTCTGAGGGTGCATCTGCACTGTAGAAATAATGTAGTTTGTCCCCCCCTTTAAGTGGTGTAGGATACCATCTTATGGTATCCTGGGATTTGTAGGTTTATAAGATCTTTAGGCTTCTTTGCCAAAGAGTACTGGTGCCTCACCAAACTACACATCCCAGGGTTCTGTAGGATGGCGCAATGGCAGTGAAAGTGGTGCCAAACTGCATTATTTCTACAGTGTAGATGCATTCTTTGAGATGTTTGCTTAAGATGTTTGCTTAAGATGCTTAAAGCAGTCTTGAGGGAGTGTTGATGCAGACAGAGAACACTCATCTCCTTGGCCAAGAGGGAACAGAAGACAAGGCGGGAAAAGAAAGGCACTGAATTTTTCCCCCCATTAGCAGCAGCAAAGTAAATTCCTTTAAGCTGTAGGAGAAGCAGGAAGAAAAACACAAGAACCTTTCCCAAAATGTTGTGTTCACTGGAGCTCATTATTACTGCTGTTGTGTAGAACAATGCTTTACATGTCTACTTAGATGTAGGTTCTATTGAGTTCAATTGAATTTAAGACTAGGATTACAGCCTCAAATAGTATGAAAGACAGAAAACATCTTGTTTGCTATTGCGTTTCATTGATGTAATTTTGATTGTAACATCAACCATGCCTGGAAGTTATCTGACTCTTGCAGGCAGTGGAGGAGTGGGATTCGATGTTACAGATGGCTGCTAGAAAATAATGGGATATCAAATCCAGACATGCTGTTTACACTTGAACTGGTCCATTAAATCTCCTTGCCCCCTCTCTGCCCCAGCATCTACTATTATTGACTTGTAGGACACAGTGACAGTATAATTATTATACTTATATTTATTCTTTAGAGAAGAACCTGCTGTTTCATGGACATAATTTTGGGATGTTTAACATCTGCTACTGAGAGTCCACATCATCTGCAGATCTCCATTCCCCTCCCCCCTTTTAACTAATACTTCTCCAGATGATGATAATTGTGACTTTGTACATAATAATAAAAAGCAAGGATGTCATCTCAAGACTATGGAAACAGGATAGAAGTGCCAAGGTCTTCTCTCCTCTGATGGCAGATTAAAACTTTAATAAATTACTATGTGTCTTCAAATGGGTTGGCAACAATGGACTTTTTTTGCACGTAGGAAAAAGTAAGCATGAAAACAGCCTAGTCCATGCTTTTCTATAAAAGGCAACCTTGGTACACAAATCTAAATTAGGGGTGGGGAACATGTGGCCTACTAAATATTGTTGGACAAACTCCAGATATCCGTCATCATTAACTATGCTGGCTAGAGCTGATGGGAACTGCAGTCGAACAACATCTGGAGAACCACGCATGTTTGTTGGTATTAACCACAACCTCTCTCTTCCTATGTTAGTCTACAATTTGTCTGAGTTTGTCCTCTGTTTTATAATCTATAGTTTTGCTGGCTCCTCCATAAGCACATGTTACAGATCTTGTCACTGTGAGATGTTATGAAATCTTTAGTACTTCTGCTTACCTCATATGTGATCACCTAAGAAGTCTGAGCCTGCTCTATTTCTCTGCTAGACCCTGTGAGCGGTGTGGGTGGTATGGGACAGAGCATTACTGCCTTCTGCTTTCAAATACTAATTACTGTATGAGTGCATCTACACTGCACAAGTAATGCAGTTTGACACTTTGGTCATGGCTCCATCCTACAGAATCCTGGTACTGGAGATTTTTGTGGCACTAGTACTCTTTGGCTGCTTGTTGTTGTTTCATACCTTCAAGTTGTTTCCAATTTATGGATACCATGTCATGGGTTTTCTTGGCAAGATTTGTTCAGAGAAGATTTTCTATTGCCTTTCCCTGAGGCTGAGACCATGTGACTTGCCCAAGGTCACCCAATGGGTTTCCATGGCCAAGCTGGGAGTTGAATCCTGATCTTCAGAGTCCCAGTCCAACACCCACACCACTACACCATGGCTAAAGACCTTGTAAAACTGCAAATCTCACTTAAAGTGGTGCATTGCATCTACAGTGTAGATGTACCCTATGATACATTATTGGCCCGTTACAAACGGGTCTAAAAGTGCGCGCTCCGTGCATGTTAGGGTTAGAAAGGGGCGTCCTTTCCGGACGCCCCCAACCCTAGCGGAGCGTGCACAAAATGGCGGTGGCCGTTCCACACGGCCGCTGCCATTATGATGTCACAACTGTGCCGCCTCTATATAGGGCGGCGCGGACGTGACGTCGTCATGCCACGCCAGGGTTCATAGTGCGCCCCTTCCCCGGCCGCAAAAGGAGCTCTGAAACGGAGCTCCTTTTGCTGTTTGCATCGCTGGGCGCAGCCTTCAGACGGCTGCACCCAGCGACGCAGAAGAGAAAGGGGCCAAGCGGCCCCTTTCTCCTCCTCCCCGCTGTTGCGATGTGTCCTTGGGGCTTGAAGCCCCAAGGACACCCCTTTCCAGGCTGCAGGGAAGGGGCCTTTTGCTGCTTCCCCACAGCCTGGAAAGCAGCAGATCGGGGCCTCAGCAGTGGCCGCTCTGGCCGCTGAGGCCCCGATCTGGCGGGGAAAGGGGTGGGTGCAGGCCGCCGCTTTTCGGCGGTCTGTAACCTGCCATAGTCTCTTATATCCCTCAACACCTACATGTGTATATTTTATGTCAACCACCAACACCAGCATGAAATCTCCTCATCCTCTTTTTCTGTCTCACTGGGCTCTCTCTACCTCTGCTCCAATACTCATATACCTTGTCCTACATTCACCTGATTTTTAAGCCCTCAGCCCTCATCCTAGTTCTCTCCCTCCGTATTTCCCAACAAATATATTGTAGGAGCTAGTTTTTTAAATCAAGATAGTCCATATTTTTGTTAGCATTTTGGAGACTGTGTGCAGACCTGGTGTTTTGCAATGCCCATATAGTCAATGCTGTTGCAGGTGAGGGGGAGGGAATTTAATTTAATGAGTGGAAGTTTATAGAATTCCAGATGTCATATGAAGCCAAGGTTTCATTTCATAATTGCTCTCTTATAAACCTTCTTGAACTAAACAATGAAAATGTACCTACAAAACTGCAATCAGCCCTAATGTGGCTTAATTTACAAGGACATTGATTTGACTGGCAAGTTAAAATGAATGAGGGCACTAGGTTCATTCATTCTCTAATGACTAATCGACAACCATTTATACTATTCACATGTAAGATGAGATCTAATGTTTCAGAAGGAATTCATGATGCAAAATTATATCACAACACAGAGAGGAGGATCTGCAAGTATAAAGGAAAATAGAGTGACAATTAAGATAACTCCATAAATTATAATGAGAATGAAATTTGGTGTTTGTTTTTTAAAACCCCACAATGGAATCAGTTGTTCATTACACATGTCAGTAAGATAGAAATCTGATCAACCTGTTCAGATTAGAAAGCAGAAATTGGATAAGAAAATATTGCTTATATTTTGATTATTCTACATTTACTCTTCCATTCCACTAATGAGCTCAGAGCACTGTACATGGCTCTCCCACATTTGAGTCTTACAACATCCATAGGCAATTGCTGGGGGATTTATACATACATACATTAAATTTACAGAGTGAGTATCTGTGTTAGACTACTGCAGCAAAAACATCTTAAAGACTAATAGGTTCACGGTGGAATAAGCTTTCCTTTCAAAGCAGGAAGTAAACTGGATATAATTACTTATATCCTGCCTTTGTCACAATATAGGGCTAGATCTCACTTCTAGTAGTGAAAAAAAGTCACATGAGGAGCCCAAAATTGGGCAAATCTTTTCCTTACATCCACTGAATTATGGAGAGGACATTATATGTTTTAAAAAAACACCAAATTACAAAACTAGCAATGAGCTCTGGAGGGTTAAGACTCAGGCAACATTTACTTTGTGGGGGGATCTATCTTTGCTCTTATTTTATCTCCTTTTTATTTCACATTTCCCCCTCCTCACCCACCCTGAGGTTTATGTGAATTAGTGGATTGTTTAATCAGGTGTTCAGCCTATTGTATGAGTATTTAAATGTTGAGTTGCACAGAGGTATTATCTGGAAATGTAGTGTCAGTTAACTTCTATTTTTGATGTTACTGTAATGTGGTTTTTAGTATGGTTTTTACCTTGGAAAAGCAGTGTATAAATCAATGTGATGCTGATAATGCCAATTCTACATGTCATAATCACAAAAGTCTCAGACAAATTTCCAAATTTGATGGAATCTCTGTTCTTGGGCAAACTACATTTCTATCACAGGTATTCTCACACACCTAGGGCATATATATAAGTCTGTCCCTGACTTACCACACCACCGAATACATCTGAGGAAATAGACTTAAGTCTATGAAATCTCATGCTGTCAATTTCTTTCTTTAGGTAGTGTCAAAGATGTTACAAGATCTCTCTACATACTGATTCTACAGACTAACATGGCTATATATTAGAATTCTATCATAGGTAATTGATCAAGATTTAGAAAAATGAGGTCAGCTGAGTAGCATGTCCCCACTGTACATTGGAGGGGCAATGGGTTTGAGGTTGGAGTCTACATAAAGCAGGGGCTTCCTGTACAGCTAATGTAAAGTACACTTTTGTCATGTGACTGGTAGGCAAAAAGCGATGAGATGGAAGCATTTTTCAAAGGAGCAAAACTGTTCATGTGCCCCTGTATATCAGTTATGGGGGAGGGGGCAGAGCACAGTTGTTGCCCCCTTCCCTGTCCTCAAATGGGAGAGACAGGGTACAAATAAATATTTTGCTATTATTATTATTATTATTATTATTATTATTATTATTATTACTATTATTATTATTACAGTTGTTGCACCCTACCCTGTTGGTAGGTTTTCTCATAGGCAACTGTGTGAACAGGATATTGGACTAGTAAGGCCTTTGTTCTGATCCAAAACAGCTTTTGAGTGCTTAGTAATCCAACAAACTCTAATTTACTAAGCGAAATAAGGTCACACACTTAAGCTGGGAAAGAGACAGACTACCATATGCTACAAAAAGTTTTGCTAGCCATTCGCCTGCCATGTGAAGCATCTGGAATTATAAAAGAATGGATAACAAATGCTTATGCTGATTTTAAGACTCTTGAGGCAAAATTATATTCCGGGGAAATCTTTCATTTATTGAGAAAAAGGTGGCAATATGGTATGTAGGTATCAAATACAAGGAGGTAATAGGAATATTGACATCCAGGGCCTAAATACCCTAAAGGCACAGATCCCCTTTGCTCCTGGTAGCTAAGCAGGATCACCCCTACTACGTACTTGGAAGGAGACCACCAACAAATATCAGGTGCCATAGACTACATTTCAGAGGAAGGCAAACCACCTCTGAGTTTTCCTTCCCTAAGAAAACCTTTTAACATTCATGGGATGGCATAAATCAACAGGTGATCTGAAGGCACATATAGGCACACAGAGTAATAAAGAGAACGTTAACAGTTGTTGTTATTAACTGCCTTCAAGTTGGCATCAACTTATGGTGACTCTATGAATAAGACATCTTCAAGACACTGTCTGCAACAACCCTGTTCAGTTCTAAGTTGCAATCTCATGCCCATAGTTTCCTTGATTGAATCTTCACATATGTAATGCAGTCTTTTCCTGCTGCTCTCTACTTTACCTAGCACTAATGTCTTTTTAGTAAGTCATTTTAGTAAGGGATGTGGTGGCTTAGTGGTTAAGGTGCCAATTCTGACAATTGGCAGTTGGAGGTCCAAGTACTTCATGATGGGATGAGCTTCTGTCATTATTATTATTATTATTATTATTATTATTATTATTATTATTATTATTATTATACCTTATTTATGAAGCGTTGTAAATTACACAGCGTGTACATGCAATCTTTTTAGTTGAGACGGTTCCCGGCCCTCAGGCTTACAATCTAAAAAGACATGACACAGAAGGAGAGAAGTGGTGGCGGGAAAGGGTAGAGGGTCCAGCAGTTCCTCTCACCTCCAAGGCCTGGACCAGGCAGATGGACTGAAGGAGGGCTTGGCTTCAAAATGGAAGGTAACATATCCAGGGAAAATACTATATCACAAGTAGGATAATACATATACAGTACATAGCAATACAGGAAATGGATCGATAAACAGTCAACAGAACATCAGATAGTAAGCGACAATTATGCGATGCCTGGGAAGGCTTCTCGGAACAGGATGGTTTTCACTCCGTTTTGAAGCGTGGTTAAAGAAGTGATGGGCTCTTGCTTGGGGAGGAAGAAGTTCCAGGAGTGAGGGGCAGCAAGTGAAAAGGGGCGAATCCGAGATGGGGCAGAGGAAATCCTGGGCTGAACAGGAACCCTTGACTACAAGAACGGAGGGCCCTGGTGGGAGGTGAGGAGAAAGAACATCTGATAAGTAAGGAGGGGCCAGTCCATGGAGGGCTTTGATGTCGACAGCAGGAGCTTATACTGAATGTGGAAAGGGAGAGGGAGCCAGTGAAGGATGCCAGCACAGGAGAGATGTGGTCAAGCGGTGGGTGGAAGTGATAATGCGTGCAGCTGAATGCGGGACAGAGTTTAAAGGACGGAGGTGAGAGGAAGCCCAGCCAGGAAGACATTACAGTAATCAGTCGGTGAGATCACTAGGGCATGGACCAGGACTTGGCAGAGGCGGAGAGATAAGGTCGGATTTTGTCATATTGTACAAAAAGAATCTACAAGTCTTGGCTGTGGTCTGGATCTGAGGGATACACGACAGAGAAGAGTCAAAGATAAAGCCAAGACGGCGGCGTTGCTGGATTGGTTGAATGGAAATGTTGTCCACAGAGACAGAAAGAGTGTGTGAAGGTTGGGTTTAGAGGAAAGACAAGAACTCGTCTTGGACATGTTGAGCTTCAAACGCCGATGGCGCACCACTGTGAGACAGCTGTAAGGCAAGACAGACTTGCTGTTCAAGCCTTGGAGAAGGGTCAGGGGCAGAAAGATACAGCTGGGTGTCATGGCATACAGATGGTAGGAAAAACCAAAAGTCACTATCCCAGCTTCTGCCAACCTAGCAGTTCAAAAGCATGCAAGAGCAAGTAGATAAGTAGGTACCATTTGGTGGGAAGGTAACAGCGTTGCGTGCAGTCATGCTGACCACATGATCACCAAGCAATCCTGTGGACAATGCTGGCTTTTTGGCTTAATAATGGAGATGAACACTGCCCTACAGTCAGTTACAACTAGACATTCATGTCAAGGGACTACCTTTGCTTTTAGTAAGTCATGCCTTCCCATATGACCCAAGGTATGATAGCTTTAATTTAGTCAATTTTGCATTCGAGGAAGTTCAAGCTTGATTTGCTCTAGGACCCATTGATTACGGTTAGGTGGTGCTGCACTTAGGGAGAAAAATAAAATGCACAGATATAGGATGGGGGACACCGGCCTGAACAAGACTACATGTGAAAGGGATCTAGGAGTCCAAGTAGACCACAAGTTGAACATGAGTCAACATTGTGATGCGACAGCTAAAAAGGCCAATGCAGTTTTAGGCTGCATCAATAAAAGTAAGGTGTCTAGTCAAAAGATGTAATAGTGGCCACTATATCTGCTTTGGTCAGACCCCACCTGGAATATTGTGTCCAGTTCTGGGCACCACAATTCAAAAAGGACACTGAGAACTGAGCATGTCCAAGGAGGGTGACTAAAGTGGTGAAGGGTCGAAAACATGTCCTGTGAGGAACGACTTAGGGAGCGGGGAGGTTTAGCAAAGAGAAGGTGAGAAGATAGTGTAAGAGGGAGTAGAAGCCTTGTTCCCCAGAGACCAGGACGGTGTGGTGCACCGAAAGCAGGGTATTTCAATTGAGAGCGATGGAAATAGGTGCGGCACTGGGGACGGGTCGGGATCTCGGAGTGGAGAGTGGAGTATTACTGAGAGAGTGTGTCCACTGTCGAACAGCTTATCTGGAAGTAGTATGTCGTGAACAGTTATGGTCCCAGAATCAGAGAGAAACATTCATCCAGTAAAGATCTTCTCTCAATTAGGAGAACTTCCTACATAAGGCTGTTCGACAGGGAACACATCCTCGGGGTGATAGCTCTTTATCTCCTCTTGGAGGTCTTGATGGCCATCTGTCGGGTATGCTTTGATGAGATTTCCTGCATGGCAGGTTGACTGATCCCTTGTGGTCTCTTCCAACTCTACTATTCTATGATTCTATGATTCATCCACGGTATCCATAGAACTCTTCTTCTCAATGTATTGATTTCTTCTGTCAGCTTTCTTTACTATCTGCTCCTCAGATCTGTACATAATGCTGGGAAATATAAGGCATTTACAGTACTAATTTTAGTATTTAGTGAAATACCTTTGCACTCAAGATCTTGTCTAGTTCTTCCATAACCGTCCTGCCAAATCTAGTCTTCTGTTTTCTTGACTGCAATCTCCATCTATCAATGACGATCAAAATATGGAAAATCTTTTGACTATTTCAATTTCTTCATCATGTACATTAAACTTATGTAAATTATCTGTGGTTATTATATTTTTTTTATGTTCAGCATTAACCTCCCTGTTAGGTTTTGGTTTTAGGATATCTCCAAACTAGGACCAAATCTCCCTAAGAAAACCCCATGATAGGCTCTTTTGCACTCATTAAAGGCTTCACAGTCAGAAATGATTTGAAGGCACACAACAACAACAACAACAATGGTAACTGGGTACTTGTAGTGATCAAGTATAAAAAATTGTGCCTTTTGTAGTCATATTTCTCAGGAGACTATGTAAGTCAGTTCACAATGAAGGATAGATAATTATGTTGCCATCTCAGAAGTCCAGGAAACGGTAACTTTGTTAGTCAGGATAGGGTGATTTCACTTCCTGAGTACCAGCATGCTGTTGAATATTGAACAGGCACTGCTCTCCCGTATCCTAAGAGATTATTGCACAGCTTTTCCCCTCGATTTGGCCACGGGCTGAGACCGTGTAAAAATGGATGTTATCGCAAAGCTCTGTGCCTAGATTGGAGGCACCCTGTACCCAATTCAGACTTCTCCCATACTTTGCAAAAACAGAAAGTCCATTCTTTGCAAAGTACTGGAGAAGTCCTGACTGGATATGGGATGCTTCGATCTGGGCATGGAGCTGTGCAATAACATCCATTTTTACATGATCTCAGCCCATGCCCAGATTGGGAGAAAATTCCCTAGTCGAATCCCCACTTAGCCACTGAGCAAATTTCCAATGTGTGGTTACCTAAGGCAGAGAGGGTTTGCCTTTGCCTTCCTCTGAGGCTGAGAGAGTGTGACTGCCCAAGGTCACGCAGTGATTTCATGGCTGAGTGGGGATTCGAACCCTAAATCTCCAGAGTCATAGTCCAATGCTCAAACCACTAAACCACACTGACTCACTTTTACATAAACCCCTAGCATAAATCCTTTGAAGAAAGAAATGTCAAACTGGGGAAAAAAATAATGCTTTCTTCTTCTATGTGGGTGAGGCAGATTACAGCTTTCACTCTGACACCCGACTTTTTCAGAATGCACCACAAGATCTAAAATGTTATTCTCTTTTCTGCTGACAGGTTGTTTTTCCACATCATTTGCTTCTTGAAACAACTCCTTTTAAAAAGAGGAGGAATGATGACTGTTTTTAGATGGAAAAATGACAATTCCCATGAACTTGTTCATCCATATCAGTAGGAAGGCTGTAATTTTTGAGATGAAATTCTTCTCCTTTGTGTCAGATAAGATCAGCCCTGGGATCTAGGGAAAATGAAGAAAACAAATGATGAATATGCCAGATGGATGCATCAGTTTCGATAGATACATAGGAAATGCCCCCAACATCTCCAGGAGAAACTCTAATGTATAACCTAGCCATGATGATGATGATGATGATGATGATGATGATGATGATGATGATGATGATGATGGTCCAGGCCTTGGAGGAAGAGAAGAACACTGACCTCATCCCCTTCCCCACCACCATTCCCTTCTCCTTTTGTGTCGTGTCTTTTTAGACTGTAAGCCTGAGGGCAGGGACCGTCTATATCCCCTCTGTTGTAAACCACTCGGATTCCCAGTGATTGGGCGGTATATAAATAAATATTGGCCATGAATATAGTAATTTTAACACTTCTGCCAGAGGGACATAGAAAGGTATTTTATTCAGTCACCCTCCATATCCTGATTCTGCATCGTGGATTCACCCATTCATGCTTCAAAATATTTTTAAAAATAATAACAAAATGCAAACCTTGGTTTTACCATTTTATATAAGGGACACCATGTACTATGCCACTGGTATATAGAGGACTTGAGCATCACAGATTTTGTATCCATGGGGGGTCCTGGAACCAAACTCCAGTTCATACCAAGGACCCTCATCTGGTTTTACATGTGTGCAGAGTGTTTCAGTCTGACATGGTTTATATTGTCCCTGTAGCTGTTTATACAGATCTCGCTAGTCAGTCTGTATGAATGGTTTTCTTCAAGGAGCTTGGACTATCTCAGAAAAAATAGAGCCACCTTTCCTCAATATTCTTTCTTCCCATTCTGCGTTCTACAGCACTAGTTTCTAATCCTTGTCTACCAAAGGTTATAGGCTTCAGCTCCTAGGTGCCCCAGCCAGCATGGCCAGTGACCAAGGATAGTAAGAACGAAATTCAAAATATTGGAGAGCCGAAAGTTTGAGAGCTAATGCTCACAGCAGTAGTTCCAAACTTTGGTCCTCCGTTTGTTTTGGACTTCAGATCCCAGAAGCCTCAGTTAACTTGGCCAATGGTCAGGATTATATGAACTCCAAAACATCTGGAGGACCACATCTCCAAGGAGCAACTGAGACAACAGTGGGCTGCTGGATGTGTCCCTAGGATCAGGCTTAGATTAACAAACAATGTTCAATTAGATTATGATCTCAAATACAACTGTTGCCTAATCAGATCTAACTGTCCAACTATTCTTGGAGTTTTATTCAGTTACCAAGACTGTAAGATCCTTAGAGCATGTATATCTCTGTGTGCATGGGTGTGAAGAAATTTACATTGACAGCACTGCATAAATCATCAATAACAATCATTTCATGGATGTGTAGCAATAAATAGCATTGATTTTCATTATACTAATAAATGATGAATCACTGTTCAAAACAAATAAGCCCTTGTATGATTCCAGGTGGGAAGCTGACTGACAACCACATCTTAATGATTCCAACTTGTACTGTAGTCAAGGACTCGGCATCTGGAGGCCAGCTCCATTCAGCGAAATGTGACGCTAAGGGAATAGAAGTTATGAGCCATATCATATCTTTCATCCATCACTCTAAAGTCCTAAAATATATTAACTCAGATCTATTTAATTGAAAAAGAGAAGCTGGTGGACACAAAAACCTGGTGTGGGAGTGTCCTTTAAAGAACATTGGCTTCCTAAAATATGAAATAGATTTTCCAGTCTGTAGTTTGGATGAGGGGGAAGCACACACACAGCACAACAGTGTAAAGGGAAAAACAAGGGAACGAAATAAAGAGAGAGGGGGAGAGTACAAAATAATAGAAATGTTATAATCTAAATATTTTTATAGATTTTCTCTGAACTAAGGATAAACCATTGTACATTTCATTTTCACAGGAAAGAATGAATAGTTGGTTTTTTTTCTCATCCAAAGTGTTCAGAACTACCATATTGTAAAAACTATTCCCAATGGCAGGACTTTTCTGGCACAAAAAAGTGTAGGTTTTTGCTTTGTTTTGCACAGAAAATAGCATTTTATGCAGAAAACAAGTTTTGTGCATAAAATCCCATTTCTGCAGTAAAAAAACTCCCATGCACTTTTGACACAGAATAGTCTCACTGTTCAGTTGTCTTCTCAACAGCATTTCTGTTCCATGGGAAAGTCATTTTTCGTCATTCATTTGAGTAGTACGCAATATTCTTTCCTTCCCTACTCTAAATAAAATGTGAATGGCAAACATTTCAATATAATACATTAGTCATGGCAGTTCTGTCAGCAGCTAATATTATTGTTATTATTTCAGAAAATTATAGCCATTCTACACTGAGAAACTGAGAGAAGAGGGACTGACAGAATAAATATCACAGGAGGAGAGGCAATTACTTCATGGCCTTTTTGTATGGTGTTTTCAAGTGTTTCATGTTTTATTATCTATACAGACTAGTAACCTAGTTATAATCTTGTAAAATCATATTAACATTAAATTGCAGGTATCTTTAAATTGAAGGATGGTACATGGATCAAAACAGGCCACTTAATGCGATCATATCAGAGGTGAAATCAAACACAGATTTACAGAACCAACTCTTAGCCAGTAAGTACAACAATGGCCTGTTACGGACCTGCCAAAATAAAGCAGCTTCGGGTCTCTTTGGAGGTATGCTATTTAAATGATGCAGAGTCTGGAAGTCGCGCCAAAGCCACACTCCATTCCTAAGCACTGGAGTGCAGCTTTGGTGCAGTTTCCGGATTCTTAGGATGCATGCATCATTTAAACAGCATACCTCCAAAGAGACCCGAAGCAGCTTTATTTGGCAGTCTGTAACAGGCCAATGTTTAGCCCTTTGCTTCTTACAGCAGTTTGTCCTAGGGAATACAGAGGATACCCATACCTTTGAACTATAAACTTTTCAACTATCCAGTGAAGAAATAGGTAGCAATACTGAACTCTATCTTTAGCCCTATGAGGGTTGAAGGAGTAAAACATATGGTTGAAATTGGAGACCCTCAACTTTCAGGTTAGTGGTTAAGTCTATTCTTAGACACTAGTGTCACTGATGTTCTTTTGCTTTTACAATTGTAAACATTTGCCTTTCATAGAAGTAGTATGTATTCTTTCATTAGAATTAATTAATGGTTGTGAGTAGTGGTGATGACATTTAAAGCACTGATCACTTGGATCCTGATACCTGAAGGTACTGCTTGAGGACTAAGGTCTGCAAGAGGAGACCTCCTTGTGTCCCACCAGTGGAGGCAACATGTTGTGGAAGGAAATTGGAAAGGGCCTTCTGGACTGTGGCAGCTTCGGTGTGGAATGTCCTCCCCTTGAAGTTCTGACTGCGTAAACATTGGTTTCTTTCTGGCACCAAGCCAAAACATGGCTTTTTATTAAAGACTTTGGGGACTTTGCAAGAACATGTGTATTGTCTGCATGATTAAAATTGTTTCTGACTTAGGGTGTCCTAAGGTGACTATTATTATTATTATATTATTATTATTTATTATTATTATTATTATACTTTATTTATAAAGTGCTGTAAATTTACACAGCGCTGTACATACAATCTTTTTAATTGGACGGTTCCCTGCCCTCAGGCTTACAATCTAACAAGACACGACACAAAAGGAGAAGGGAGTGGTGGTGGGAAGGGACCTCTCTAGTGCATAATACATATAAGTATATGGCAATACAGGAAATTTTCAATAAAACAGCACAAAGAAACATCAAATAGCAAGTGACAATTATGCAATGCCTTAATGCGCCCTGCAGGATGTCTTCAACTCGTTTTAAGCTTAAAGAACTGATGCCCTTTCTCTGGGGAAGAAGGTTCCAGGATGAGGGGCACTGATTGAAAAGGGGCGAATCCAGATGGGGCAGAGAAAATCCTGGCTGGACAGCACCTTACTACCAGAGCGGAGGGACCGAGTGGGAAGGTGAGAGAAAGAAGTTCTGATAAGTAGGAGGGGCTAGCACATGGAGGGCTTTAAACATCGACAGCAGGCTTTATACTGATCAGGAAAGGGAGGGGAGCCAGTGAAGGGATGCCAACACAGAGAGATGTGGTCAGAGCGGTGGGTGGATGTGATATATGTGTGCAGCGTGGCTGGACAGAGATTAAAGGACAGAGGTGAGAAAGAGGAAGCTCAGTTAAGAGGATGTTACAGTAATCAAGTCGTGAGACCACTAGGCATGGACCAGGATCTTGGCAGTAGAGGTGGAGAGATATGGTCGGATCTGGCAATATTGTATAGAAAGAATCTACAAGCCTTGGCTTGATAACAATGTGTTCTTGGCAAGATTTGTTCAGAGGGAGTTGCCATTGCTTTGTTCTGAAGCTAAGAGAGTATGGTTGGCCCAAGGTCACCCAGTGGGTTTCCATAGCCAAATGTGGATTCAAACACTAATTTCCCAGATGTTTACGCAAACACTGAATCTCCTACATGATGCTGGCTAGTATTAATACATGTACGTGTACTTGGTTTTCAGTTATTGTCACTTTTAATCTGTTTTAACTTGTCATGTTTGATATGTTTTATCTTGTTTTAGCTATTTTATTGTGTTACTCTGAAATTATTTTAAAATTGTTATTGTTATATCTAGACATTGCCGTGAAATCCTATGATTAAGGCCTCCCAACTTTAAACAATTACTCACCTACAACAACTTGCATAACATAGATACTGTCCCTGTCACAAACCCACATCCAACTCTGTCCCCACATGTACTCTGAAAGCAGCACTACAGGTCTCAATAATGGAATGAACAAATCAGAGATGCATTTACTTGTTCATCCTCCAATGTCATATATGTGTCAGCAATGCCCTCTTTATTGGAGAAACAGGACAGTCTCTACATAAGATAAACAGATGCAAATCTGACATTAGAAATGGCAGTTCCTGATAACGGGTCGCAGAGCTTTCAGTCTTCCTGGATGAATACCAATGCCTTACTAGTGGCAGTTCTTGAACAGAAAGAATTCAGAGGAAGATTGGAAAGAGAAACAACTGAATTGGCATATATACACATGTCCCAGTCCTTTAGGAGAGAGGTAAGAATAAAGACAATGGTTTCATTGCAAATGATGTATATTAATACATACGCTCTCACAAAAAGCAAGCAACAAAACAGTTGTCCCCACCAAAGCTTCTGAACTTAAGGGGACTTACTTTTGTTAAGGAGACTTAACGGCTTTTTCACCTCAGAACTATTTGAGAAACAGTCTGACAGAACATTATCATCTTACACAACTGTTTGAACATTTATAGTCAGTATCAATGATCAGTATCAAAAGCCACTCAGAGGTCCAACAGAATGAACAGAGACCCAGTTCTTGGCATAGGTTATCCACCAAGGCAACCAAAGCCATTTCCATCTCATAACCAAGCCTGAAGCCAGATTAAAATGGATCTAGATTCCATTTCATCCTCTCAGGATCTGAAAAAGTATCTCACATTCCACAGTTTTGCTCAGGAAAGGCATATTTGAGACTGGATTGTAATTCTCTAGCATGGTGGGTTTCAGGGAAGGTTTCTTCAATAACGGCCCCATCCCTTTTAGTCAGAATGGAATACCGTCATGTTGTAGTGAGGCGTATTATATATGGAATATTTAACATTTTTATTTATGCCTTTTTCTTGTTTAGTGGGGTATTGGTGTCTGTAACATGGATGAATTATATCAGTTTGTAAAATTTAATGTGTGTGTGTGTGTGTGTGCGCGCGCTTCTTATTTTAAGGTGGAAAGGCAGGTCGTGGTGAATGAGGGCAGACAATGAGGCAGATGGGATTGGCATGATGGGAGAGCCGATGGGACCACATGAGGTGGGGGAGAGGGGAAAGGGAGAGGTCAAGAAATGAGTTCTGAAGGAAGAACAGGATTTGTCTGTTCCATGTGTGTGAGTTTTCTCTCCAAGTTTTGGTATGAGTGGTTGTGTTTTTCACCCTCTGTGGGGTGTTTGTGTGTATGCATGCAATCTGATTGCTGGGAAAGTTACTCATTTCTTAGGCTGAGAAGTGTACCTTCTATGAAACTGGTGTTTTGAATTGGACATGCCCAATATGGCAACTATTTTATGATTGGAGTGAGAGAGACAGAGTGTGTGTATGTAATCAATATGTGATGGCATGAATAAATGTCTCAGAATTCCAGTGTGTCCGCAGACTAAAAAGGTAAAGACACTGCTGTGTGGTCTGCTGGGGAAAGAACACAGTTGGATACAATCTGTGGATAAAATGGGAAGATTTGCTTTCTCTGTTGTCTTCCTGTCCACACAGATCGTTTAGAGAATAATACGGATTTATTTATATTTATAAAAGGGCAGTAGCCATGTCTAATAGATAATTCTCTGTATTTTTACCAGGCAAGGAATGTAAATTTGTGTTAGTGTGATCCCTTAAAGCTTCTTTAGCATAGTACCAATTTTACTGCAGTCACAGGGACTTTAAGATATAGCTTTTGATGGAAGAAAAACTTACCTTGTCTAATATTTCTAGGGTAGTTGACCCCATTCAAGCTGGTTACAAAATCACCTTTCTACTTAGTACCTCGACCAGGGTATTTTCGATCCTCAATGAAGCATCTAATATATTGCACCATATAAAAAGCCATCCTTTTTACCAGGGTATTTCTGACTGGACAGTCAAGGATACATGACAATATCCAAACACCCAGAGCCAGAAGACACATCTTCACATAGTGTGGAACATTTGTTTTGAGTGGCTGTCAACCTTGTTTGTTCTGAATTTTCATCCTGTCCTCTGGGGTATTAGCTCCACTGCAAATTTGATAAGCATGCCCTCTATTCTACCGTCAAAATCATTGATAAAGATGTTGTATAGCACTAAGCCCAGGACAAAATCTTGTGACACCCTATTAGTCATGTCTCCCCAAGATAAAGATAAGCATTGTTGAACAGTCTTTGGATTTGGTGGGTCAACTAATTACAAATCCCTCCAACAGTAACATTGTCTAGGCCACATTTTACTAGCTTTTTGCAAGAATATCAGGGGGGACCTTCTCAAAGGCCTTACTGAAATCAAGATATGCTATATCTACAGCTTCCCCTTCATCTACCAAGCTTAGGGTTGCCATACGTCAGGACCTCCAAACCAGGACAAATGTAGGGCAACATTTTCAAATGTAGGACACGTTTTTTTAAATGGAGGACACATGGAAAAAATGATGATTTTTTAAAAATGTTAATATAAATGCATGTTTCTTAGGCATGCTCAAAATGGAGGACATTTTGGCATTATTCCTAGACAGATGGCAGAAATGTACTTCTCTTTCTGGCCAAGCACCCCCCCCGCCCAATTCTACAACTACATGTCCCACTCCCAAGCAGGCACAGCATTTGCAAGACTACAGGCAGTCCCTTGTGCCACTGCAAACCACATTTCCCACTTCCAAGCAGACATAGCATTTGCAAGACCACAGGCAGTCCCTTGTGCCACTGCAAACTACATTTCCCACTCCCAAGCCTTCTTAGTAATCCCCCCTTCCTCCTTCTCCTTGCCCCCTCCAACCCCCCCAAAAACCCTGCACCCCCTTTTTCCCCCCACGTATGTCTCAACTTAGGGGGGATTTATGGGTCAGATCCCTTGCAAAGTATTTTTTCTTTTCTAATAGGGGCAAAGCCTTGAGAAGCCCTGGACCCCTGAGAAGAAGAGGAGAGGGGCTGGGGGGGGGGAAATAAGTGGGTTGCCATAAGTCAGAAAGGAGTTGGGCACACAACAACAACAATACCAACAACAACAGCAGAGGAGGAAGGGGGGAGGAGGAGAAAAAAGGGGAAAGAAAAGGAGGAGAAAGAAGAATAGGAAAAAAAGAAGAGGAAGAGGAGGAAGAAAGGAAGAAAAAGGAGAGTTCTTTTAATACTCTTGGATAAAGTTCATCTGGCCCTGGAGATCTGAATTCATTTAGAATAGCCTGGTACTCCTGTATGCCTTTTTACTTATTCCATACCGCGTTTCACCTACTGAATTATATGCTCTATTTCCCCCAGACTGAGCACTCCTGTGATCTCTTGGCCCACAGGGTCCTTCTTTCCTTAAAATATAGTCTGAGGCTTTCTTTTCTCAGAAATATCCCGAACCCTTGGTCCTTTTACAGGCCCAAATTCTTTTCCTAGTCTACTGACTTAATAAATGGCTGAGAGATGGGCCCTCAGTATCCTTATCTATTGTGTTTTAATATTTTTGGTAGCGTGCTTTTGATCATTTGGTAGCGTGCTTTTGATCATTTAGTTATAAATGATAATGTGCACTTTTCCCATTTCTTTTATATATCTCTTTTAAATCTTAGCTCAGTTGAAAGTTATTTAGACTTCCACCATTTAGACACCTTTAGACACTTCCCATTTTTCCTCCTAATTGGAACAGTTTTTTAATATCTCACTTTTAAGGAACTCCCATCCATCATGATGGGAGTTCCTTCTCTTTTAATATTCCTGACTAAAGGATCACCCCTAATATTTCCCTATGTTTACTGAAATCAGATCAAGAGTGTGGCCTGCTACTTTCATAGAGCCAGATATGAATTGGGACAGGTGCTTGGAAGCCACGAAATCCTAGCTGACCCTGATAAGGGTGCCTCAGCATGGATCTTAAAATCCTCCAGCAAAGTAATTTTGGGGATATTACACCACTTCTGAGACCATCTCCAAGACCACCTCCAGCACCTCAGTCAAGGAGACAGTTGGGCAGTAGGGTGGATGGTGCACCAACAGACTTTCCATCCTCTCTTGCTGCTTTCTTCCCAGGTTTATAAAGTCAAACCCTGGAGATTATCAGACAGTATACTTCAAAAGAAGAATGGGGCTCATGATAGATAACTGCATCTCCTCCTCTCCACCCATCGGATTCTGCCTGCTGCTGCTGCACTCAGAAACATGATGAGCTTGCCCTGGCAAGTCCCTGGCAAGTTTCTAAGAAAGAAGTAAATGATTCTAGTCAATGGGCACAAGAATGGTACTGTTCCCTGGTGCAATGGGGAAACCATTACTGGTTTTCTGCTCCAGATAGCTTAAGAAACATTGCTATAAACAACTTAATGATTTTCAGAAATAGAGGTGTGTGATAGAAATGTCGATGAACTTCAGCTATAGTTTTGCATTGTTAAAAAACAAAGAATTCAAGAGCTCCAGCTATTTATAATGCTTTATTCTCTGTTCCCAGAACTCTGATCACTTACAAACTGAAGTGCTCTTTAAAACTTAGAGCGGGCCATTAATTTTAAATTGATGTATGCAGCAAAAGACCAGAACTTTCTTTCATTTCCAAACCAAAGCACTCTTGAGAATGTGGCACACCAGTGCCTTTAAATCATTCGCTCTGCTCTGCCAGTACCAAATACATATATTTTTTTGCATATACCAAAGAGAAGATATAAATGCAGAGATAAGTCCCTGCACCAAGAGTCCCTTACTTTTTAGCAAGCAGAACCACAAGTCAATAACCTGCTGACTGGCATGAGAAGTATCATAACCACTTTCCAGATAATGGGAAGTGACACTCAAAATGCTTAGGCATCTTTTACGTCAAATTATTTTTTTTAAAAAACCCTGCACAACAAAAAAATAAATAAAACAAAACCATAATTGGTTACCATCAAATGGCACTGAGATTCAGTCAAAATAATTGCTTTTCATTTTATTGAAACATTTTGATTTAAAAAAAAAAAGAAAAGGAGTCATACTTTGGAAATATTATAGCAGTAATCATTTAGATGGCAACCAACAAGGAAGTTTCTTTTGTTCCCAGACATTCTCTGGTAAGACTGAAGAACTGTGTTAACTTGTCAGAAAATAAGTATTTTGGAGCTCATTCTTCCCTTGCCTGTTTCCTTTGTTTTGGAGGTGCTAGAACATCTGATAACAAACCCATCAGTGTGTTGCTAAATATTGTTTATCTCCAGTCTGCTGGCAGCACATTGAATGTGTAAATATTCTTTATCATGTGAAAGATATGTCAAGGTTGTCTCAAAGAATAAATGTGCAAGGATGTAATAAATCTTAATGATGCAAAAAAGGTGGGGGAGAGCATGGATTTATGGTGCAATCCTAAGGTCAGTGTTAGAATGCTCTAGGTTTAAAGCATGCAATGCATCAGAGGTCCCATATATATTTTTTACAATGGGGTGGCTCAGCATTGGCAGGCAAGTTGGTATTAATTTGGTCTCTTGCCAGGTAATTGCAAAGGGAGGGAAAATTACTTTCCCTATCCATTATCACTAAAACATCTTTAAACTCAAAAAGTCTTAGAAGCACAGTGCAGACTTAGAAGTGCCCTGTTTGTCTTCAGCATAACTTACGCCCAAGTTAAGTTTGCACAGGATAGCCTGTAGGCAGCCTTTATCATCTCTGAGAGGACTCAGCAACAATTGCTGTCTTAATATTTCTCAGTGTGTGTCCCTTTAGTATACTACCAATTGACAATGCCTGAGGAGGCTCAACTACACAGGCATTTTGATGGCCCAAATGATTTTTTTTTGGGAGGGGGGGGTTACGCTCATGCCCAAACACACACAAATGCACATATGCAGTATTTCTTACCCAAAGATCAGAATAGGGGGGAAGTCTTTTAAACTTGCTTTAAATTTAATAAAATCAATTAAATCTGTACCTTTTATTGAGGTGTGGTCAGAAAATGAAAGAAATCCTGTGGATATTAGCCGTTCACAATGCAATATATGTGGTCCTCTCCAGCTTTTCATCTCTCTTGGGTTTCATACGACATGTATACAGTGGCATTCCCATCCATTGGGGGGGGGGTATTAGGGGGCAGGACTTCTGGTTGTGGGACTTCCAGTGGGCAGGGCTTTCCTTGAATGGTGGGCACTTCCTTTCCCCATGCTGGAAAAGGACAGTACCTGGAGGCAGTGGCATTCCTGCACAGAGTGTCCACCCCCATGCATACTTCCCCATCACCCCATGTGCTGCTCTTTGCTCCCCTGAGTATGTTGCTCCATGTCCCACACATGCTCAATTTCCCATGTGCAGTCCCATCCTTTTCCTCATGAGTCCCTTTCTTCAAGACTGCACGTGGGGGACAGAGCACACAGGGAACATGGAGCAGTGCTCGGGATGAAGGAGCGGTGTGTGAGGGTGACAGAGCATGGGAGATACTGTGGGGAGCTGACTGGTTGTCATCCCCCTTTCTCGTGTGTCACCTGATGTGGTCCACATCTCCCGCAACCTCTCCATGACACTAATGCATGTGTATAACACATTGATACCACTGTAATTGCTATAGCTGCATCGTACAAAATCTTGATATTGTAGCTTTGTGAGATAATAGAGCTTTCTGGAAAGAACTCAACATGCCTCACAAAACTACAAATTCTGTGATTCCATAATTTGGAAACCTGGCAGTTAGTGGTATGAAAGTGATGTTAGAGCTGAAAAATTTTCATGGGTCTGGGGAAATCCATGGTTGGCTTTCCCTATCTCAAATCAAAGTTTTGTTTCCATCCTGAGGTACAGGGAGGTCTGAACTTTTCCTGTAACTCAAAGATGCTGTGTCAGGGATTATAGAGTTGTACCAGCTTTATGTATGAGTTTCTGAGTAACATGAGTGATAATATTAACTTTATAAACTAGACATGTCAACATACTATCCATGGTGGATCATGTCCAGGCTAATTAGATTGTAGTATCTGTATATCCCTAACAAGACTGCTTAAGCCTCTGAATAATGAATGTGTTGTCTAAAATCCTCAACATGTAACAGTTACCTTATTTGCCTGAAGTCTTTAGGAGAGGTTTTAGAAAAGCTATGCATAAAGATATATCTATTAGAATCACTCTTTTATATAGCTGTTTAAAAGATCCAGAGCCATATCTTTATTTTGAATGAGGTCATCCTAATGACAGCATAGTTAAAAACAGAAAAACAGCTTTCCAAGTAGTAATAACCTAGAACCAGAAATAGTAGAATTATCATGCCTGTTGGTTCAAGTGAAGCCTTTTGAAAGAGGGATACAATGTGAAAGGGATCTAGGAGTCCAAGTAGACCACAAGTTGAACATGAGTCAACAGTGTGATGCGACAGCTAAAAAGGCCAATGCAGTTTTAGGCTGCATCAATAAAAGTATAGTGTCTAGATCAAGAGATGTAATAGTGCCACTATATTCTGCTTTGGTCAGGCCCCACCTGGAATATTGTGTCCAGTTCTGGGCAACACAATTCAAAAAGGACACTGAGAAACTGGAGCATGTCCAAAGGAGGGTGACTAAAATGGTGAAGGGTCTGGAAACCATGTCCTGTGAGGAACAACTTAGGGAGCTGGGGAGGTTTAGCCTGGAGAAGAGAAGGTTAAGAGGTGATATGAGAGCTTTGTTTAATTACTTGAAGGGATGTCACATTGAGGAGGGAGCAAGCTTGTTTTCTGCTGCTCCAGAGAACAGGACCCGGAACAATGGATGCAAGCTGCAGGAAAAGAGTTTCCACCTCAACATTAGGAGGAACTTCCTGACAGTAAGAGCTGTTCGCCAGTGGAACAAACTCCCTCAGAGTGTGGTGGAGTCTCCTTCTTTAGAGGTCTTTAAAAAGAGGCTGGATGGCCATCTGTTCTGGATGCTTTGATTGAGAGTTCCTGCATGGCAAGGGGTTGGACTGGATGGCCCTTGCGGTCTCTTCCAACTCTATGATTCTATGATTCTATGATTTAATGGATCATGGAAATCTTGCATATTCTGCAAAGAGACATAATACCCCATGCAGGCAACAAGGAACGCATATTCCTATTAGCTCTTGTCAACATACACTCTGGAGTTTATCACACAGGAGGAATTTATCTTAATTTTGAATGAAAAGAAAGTGAGACCAGAACACATTCACGTGAATTCGCATTGATTCGAACTGACTTCCCATTGCTCCAAAATAGCTTGCCATTGCCCGAAACTGCATGTGGTAGTCCATCACGCAATAATGTGAAACCCCATGATTGCGTTCGGACTCACTTCCCATTGCCCGAAATTGCGTGTGGTAGTCTATCACAGAATAACGTTAAACCCCATGATTGCTTTGGATTGCCATTGGATTATACTTCCAATTTCCCTTGTCTGATAAACTCTTTTATGGTCTTTTGACTTGTACCTGCTTATGAAAGTACAAAATCATTTTGGAATCATATTGTCAGGAAACGGTCAAAATATTTAGGTCCCATCTTGATGTTTAGAAGATCCATTTTCAAATCCAATAATAATAGTACTTCCTGTCTCAGAAATAAGAGTATCAATTGTTGCTGAATAGTGAGGAGTTAGACAAATTCTTGCATAAATGTCTGGGTATTAATTATATGTGTATGATTATATGATCAGTCATTTCTTTTTGTAAATCCTTAGGCAAATGACTGGGTATTTATTTTAATTGTATGACTGGTCGATGTTATCTGTCTAACCATATTTAAAGAGGTAGTGGGGAGGTTTAAACCATGACTTGAGGAGTAAGCTTAGGCTGGGAGACTTAACAAACTGGCTGTGCTTCAGATTCCAGCATTGATAACCATGGCCTTCAGTCCCTTACATTCTTTGTCCCTTCTCTACAGCCATGAAACACCCCCTTCAGCCTTTTTTCTCTTAGGACACAAGGATCCAGGATTTTATCTCCTATTCTACAGTCATAGCAAGTGTTGGAGATAACACCTGCTGATATTTTTAAACCTAAGCTAGCAACAAATTTTCAGGGAAAGGCAGCTAGTGTGTAGATGAATTCATTATACAAAGGATAATAATAGGCAGAGTCAGATAATAATCCGCTTATAGAGATGCATAACAGATACTCATCACATCCTCAAATCTATGGTTTAAACATATGTTGAACTGTGAAGTTGAAGGCTTTCACGGCCGACACCCATAGTTTTTCCTGAGTTTTTTGGGCTATGTTGCCACCTTCTAGAAGAGTTTATTCCTGATGTTTCACTGGTATCTGTGGCTGGACTCTTCAGAGATTCTAGATCATGGCCACATAGCCCCAAAATCTCACAAAAAACTATATGTTGAACTATTTATCAAATGGAGAATATATATATGCCAGCATTTTCTTCACTGTTAGTACAATAGATGCATGCATATATGTATTAGTGCATTATCACATCCTATGATCAGGCAAAATCATTTGGTCCACCCCTAGAGGGAGTAGACCCAACTTACTGTTGGGGTTTCCTGATCCAAGGATAGGATGAGCTGTCCACACAACTGACTTCCATAATGGGCTGATACTGTCCACATATGCCCCCCTCCTGTCCTTGCCCTGGTTTTGTGAAAACTCAGTATGTGTTAGAGGAAGTGCACCAACTTGAAAGTGACGGTGCTGTGGTGGAAGTTGAAATTGCCCAGCAGGAAAAGATCAACAGCTCACCTGGCCGAGGGTGCCACTTGACCTCTCACATTCACCCACCAATGTTCCTTCCTCAACCCCATATTGGCACTCAGTCCACATGCCGATTCAAAGGAGATGGCAACTCTTTTTACTCCAAAGAATCACCCTGGAATGCAGACTAGACCTGTGTTTCACCTATTATGGCCTCATGTGTCATCTAAACAAGTTAGTGTAGGAAAAGGGTAGGAATGTTTCTTTTCCTCCATGCAGACAGGTCCTTAGTGGCTGATTTCTTTTAGACATCCTAAAACCCTTACACCCATTTTCAGGCTTTTTAAAACATAGTATCCCATCTCATGAAAACAGCCTGGAACACATTTCAATTTTGAATAATAATTTGCCCAGGTCTCTAATTCTTCAGAGCCATGGCAAATTCAAACTGGAAATAGCATACTTTTACCTCACCTTTTCCCACTAATGTCAATGTAAGTGAGTGTTAAAAAATATCAGTGTCGTTGTAAACTGTTGATATATCCAACTGAGAATGTGAATGTTGGCAGGATTTTAGGCCAGACAAAGCAACCAAGAAACAAAAATGAAGTGTCTGCCTCTCAGGAGTTTCTGAAAGTTTTTCTTTTGTTGTTGTGTGTCTTCAAGTCATTTCCAACTTACAGCAACCCTAAGGCAAACCTATCACAGGGTTTTCTGGGCAGGGTTTTTTAAAGTGGAGGTTTGCCTTTGCCTTCCTCTGAGGCTGAATGTGACTTGTCCACAGTCACACAGAGGCTTTCCATGGCTGTTGGGGGATTCAGATGCTAGTTCCCAGAATCCTAGTCTAATGCTCAAAACACCAAACCATGCTGGCTCTCAGTAGCAAGAAATCCATCCAAAATACCAAAGTGAGGCATCTGCCTGCAGACAATCCAAAGAGGACTAGGCACACTCAGCACTGAGCACAGTACATAACAGATAAGAAAAGGAAATTGGGATACCTGAGTCAGGAGAGTTCTAAACTGGAATGCTCATTTGGGGAGGAAAAATATACTGCAATACTTTGTTACATCAGTGTTGCCAATCTGGTGACTTTCACACCAAAATGGGTACTTTTCAGAGCCTTTGGTGTGATTTTGGTGGTTGGTTTTAATGGTAATGTTGGTATTTTGACTGAATATTTGGTGAGATATGGGGGATTTGGTGAGTTTTGGCCAAACGTTTGGGGAATTATCTTTGAGGCTTGTTGGCAACACTGCAGACCTCCCTTCTTTTTTCTTTTACAGGTTCAAAAGAAACCCAGATGCACTTCATATACATGCATGTTTAATACTGGACAACCTCAGTTCCACACCTGACTCAAGCAAATGCCCTCAGAACAAATCTTGTCATGAAATCCCCCTGTAAAAGGGTTGTCATAAGTCAGAAATGATTTGAAGGCACACAATAAGGAAGTTGAAACACTGCAGACAGATCCTTCATAACACCTCAGCTAACATAGTCAAGCAGTTACTAATATGCATGCATATGTGTGAATTAGCCTTTAAATGATTTGAGAAGAGTAGGAGAGCAGATAGGACAGACTTTTCCCTGACACAAGGAAACCAGTACTGAAAAGAATAGGGAAATTATTTTATGACAATCTATATATCAATGAAATATATTTACCTTTCGGTGCATTAAATTAATTATCAATATGGCACTACTTTAACTGTCATGGCCTAATGTTATGGAATCCTGATATTTGTTGTTTGATGTGGCACCAGTGTGCTCTGACAGAGAAGGCTAAACATCACAGAAAACTACAAATCCCAAAATTCCATAGTACTGAGCCAAGGCAATTTAAGCTATGTCAAAGTGCATTATTTCTGCAGTGCAGATGCAGCCACAGACTACATATTCTGTATATATTCTAGAATAAATATTTTATAGATATATTCTCAATTGTTACTTTTTATTTAGCCACAGGATCCCTGCAATATATTTAGTAGTAAATGCAGTCTCCTTCCCAGGACATTATTTGGTGTGTTGAAATGGGAATGGAAATGCAATGAATTTTACTGACAAGTTTATACATTTCTGTCAGTAACCCTGCCATACAGTTTTGGCAGTCACTGCACAAAACTACTCAACTTAATTGCAGGGTTGTTGCAGAGAAGATACTTAAAACACTTATTTGCCCTGAGGCACCTGGGTGACAGTTTTGTTAAAAGAGTCAGGGGAAAAAATCACAAAGGAGAAGAATGTTTGACTGGGAAATGTGTGTCCCAAGTACAACTGAAATTGGAAGCTGTGTGAGGTAGCATGCAGCCCACAACACTGTGGTAATTTTGAGAATTTATCCCACTCCACTGGAATTTGGACTCAAAAAGAAGGGTGATTCTGAAAAGCAGGTCAAATTGGGTGAAATTCAGTCAGGTAAAATCTAGTGAAATTCTATGCTTTTTAGTGAAGCATCAGACCCTGAGCAGCTCCTACTGGGCTCTGCTGGTTGAATGGAGTAGCTTAGATCACTGAGATACTACTGATGGGTGGGCAGTCTGCTGCAGTTAGTAATATGCTAACCATTCCAGATGGTATTGCATTCCTCCTAAATATTTGCAGTTCTGGCTTTCAAATCTACAGTCTGATGGTGCTATTAGACCAGGCCTAGTCTTCTACATGCCCAAGTGGCTGTGGTTACATAAAGAAATTAGTGTGCCAGATGTAGCCCCTCTATACAGAAATAAGTTGGCAACCTATATATGTGACTAAGCTCCAAAACACACTGCAGAAATAATTCATTTTGAAACCACTTTAACTGCCCTGGCTCAGAGTTAGGGAATCCTGGGAATTGTAGTTTGTGATGGTACCAGAGATCTCTGATAGATAAGGCTAAATGTCTCACAAAACTACAGTTCCCAGAATTCCCTAGTATTGAGGCAGGGCAGTTGAAGTGGTCTCAAACTGGATTATTTCTGCCATGTTTTTTTTGACCATAGTTAATAATGCCTTTTGGATTTCTGTAATTTACAATGGGAAGGTCACCCCTGAAGGCTCTTCAGAAGCTTCAATTGATTCAAAATTAAGTAACAAGATTAATGATTTACAACAGACAAATGGTCTAAAACTGGTCTTACACCAGTTTTAAAGAAGGTGTACTGACACTCACTGCACAAGTCAAATAGGTGGTATTGACCTATACATCTCTAATTATTTGGCATACTAGTATTGTGGAGCAACACTTAACCTGATCATTTCCATATTTTATTATATTATAAGCTTTGTAATGCAAGATTCCAATTTACAAGGAACTTTTAAAAAACAAACCTCAAAAAGTTAGATGGCACTACCTCTTAAGCCTCAAAAGCTTAGTTTCTGGCTCCATCAGTCCTGCCTGTTGATCCAGCCACCCCTACAGGGATTCACTGGACGGGAGAAGTCAGCAACATATGCTTTCCCATCTCCCCTTTGTCATGAGCTGCCATGTTTATTTTGTTCTGGCTGAAGCAACTTGCAAATGAAGCAGCAGCATGAGGAGCATCTGGCTCACATACTGTGCTAAATCTTCAGGGAGCTATCTAGTTTGCAGTAAATAAGAAGTCCTGAAGTTAGAAAAAAAAAGTCACTGACATTAATCATAGGTCATGCCAATAGATCTATTAATCTTACCCATGGAAACTAGACTGCTTCTAAAATCTCTGCTTTTCTTTAGCTTTTCCTAGGATTGGTGGTGGGTTGCAGAGAATTTTTAGGACACTATTTCTACTCAAGACATGGCTCCTTTCACACACAGTGAAACCCCACATCTGATGGGGTTTGGTTCCATGACCCTCCATGGATACTAATATTCATGGATGCTCAAGCCCCATTATATACAATTGCGTAGTAAAATGGTTTGCCTTATATAAAATGGCAAAATTAAGGTTTGCTTATGGAATTTTTAAAAAACTATTTTCAATCCATGGATGGATGAAGAATCTGTGGATACAGAGGGATGACTGTACTGTGGTATGAATGGATCCCCCATGAAAATGGAGGGGCGACTGTATATATAAATTTAAAAAAGCAAATCTTGATTTTGCCATTTTATATAAGGGACACCATTTTACTATGTCATTGTATATAATGGGACTTGAACATTAATGTATTTTGGTATCCACAGGGGGTCCTGGAACCAAACCCCAGCTGATAGCAAGGACCCACTGTAGAATGCTTAAGTGTGTAATATATCAGCCATAACAATGAACATAACCAATAAATTGCTGCTATCATATGAAGAATTCACTGATCCAAACAATAATAATTCAGACAGATGTGTCTGAGTCACTGTTGTCCCCTTGGGCTATACATCAGGTAACATAATTTGTCCTGTCTCTGTGTCATCTCCCCTTTATTTTTCTAAGGATTACATGCAAGTATTGCAGAAGTTTCATATTCTGAATCACCATAAACATCAAAACACACCAAATGTGCTGTGGAAACTCATGTTCCAAACCAAACATCAGTCATGCAAATTAGCCCTATTTCCATTCCTGTTTCTTTGCTTGTCTAAGGAGGGATACTTAATGTTTTGTGCTAGAATCATGCCTTTAGAAGCAGCCCAGGATAAAGGAAGGAAGGTGGGCTCAAAGGAACCATGGGTTTAAATAGAAATTTTGCAGGTGAGGAAAGACAGGTGCTGCTAGGCCTTATTTTTTAGCTGGATTTTTCTTGATGCAGGCTCCCAGGGGTGTGATTCATCTGAAAAACACAGTTTTATATGAATAAATGTACCTTCGTTGTTGTTGCTATTAGCTCCAAAATTTGGTGCACTGGCCAATTGCATGGTGGCAGTGGAAATGGAGCAAACCCTATGGGTATTCAGTGGGTCTATCACCTTGGCTCCTGAAGCAGTCCACCTCTGTTTTTAGACTTTAATATTTCTGTTGTCCAGCACTGTAATGTGGTGGGAATGGAGGTGTAAATAAATTAAATAAATTGTAGTGGGTCCTCAACACTATGGACACTGTAAGCCACACCATTTCCTTAGAGGAGATCAGATAAAGACTTGTAGCAATTATCTTTCCAAATATAGTTTTTGACTTCAAATACAATAGATATGAGGGGAAAGGAGAGGGAGTAGTAGTATATATCAAAGACAAATTCACTTGTACAGAAATCCATGTGAATGGCAAGAGTGGAAGAACTGAGAGGATCTGGGTAAAAATAAAAGAGAAATAATAATTTAAAAAAAAACACTGTGTAGGAGTTTACCACAGGCCACCAAACCAAGAAATGGTGGTGATGATGCTTATCAGAAACAAATCTCAGAAATCATAAAGATAGAAGAATTAGTAGTTATGGGAGACTTCCATTACCCTGCTATTGCCCTAGATACCCTGATATCTAAGTTTGCTAAGCATAGGCTGTCTAACACATTCCTGATGTGCCTTATTTCCTGTTTCACATGACAGAGGAAAGAACAAGGAGATGTGGACTTGATCCTAAACAACCAGGAAGAGTTGATCACTGGAATTTATATGACTTCTTTGATTCCAGGAAGCAATTCTGTGTAGAATACAGAATATTTCTTTGTGGAAAATAGTTACAAACTATAATCAATAATAGGGAAATCAACTGCTGTATATTTATATGTGGTCAAAACAAAAGATTTGGATTCCATCAGATATTTCCTCACTTGAAAAAAAATGTTTTTTTCTTGTAAAAGAAGGGTTTCTGTTTGTTTGTTCATTCCTCCACCTATTCATTTAAAAGATGTATATACATTATTATATCAATAATTTTACAGTGCACAAAAATCAAACCATTCCATAGCCTCACCAGTGTTGTAACAAACCTCAGTTCTGTTTGGTGAAGGTCAGTCATGGTCAGATGAAGCATGAACAGGTTGAAAGAGGAAAATACTTTTCTTCAGATCCATAAGCCACACTGGATGGAAGTATTTAGGTAAAATCAAAGAGTTAAACTATATTTTTTTCTTTCTCTTTTCATTTTTTAATAATGAGAGCACACTCAGTCATATTTTTAAAGGAATGTAATAAGGAGGAACTAAATTAATTGGTACAAGTGGATTTAATAGCTATTTAGTTTTTAAGGACTATTTTAGAGGTATTTTGTCATAAGATCTGAAGGATCAGTCTTAAGTATAAAGCGCTATAAAGGTTGGTACCTGAAAACCGTGATTGAAGTTTTGTTGGTTAGTTCTGACTTGAGTACAGCCACTGAATCAGTTATTGAATGGTAAGTCAGCATGCTGGTAAATTCAATTAGGAACAGAACAAAAAACTGAAAAGCACGTGTTCACAGTGGAAGAAATAAAGGAAATGAAATCTCACATGTTGTTGATCATTCACAAACTTTCTTATCTTAAAAAGCCCAATGTGTTTTGGCCTTGTCACAAATTGGCCTTCTTCAGGGGCTATTAGCAGAGATTTCAGGAATTGCACTGTGCACTCTCAACGAAATTGACACTCTAAGAAGTATTGCCTTCTTTCTAATACTCAGAGTGTCCATTTTGTTTATACAGTGGGTCTACTCTGCTTAGAACTAACAAGAGGATTCAGACCCATATCTCCCTATATGAAGCTGCCTAAGTTTTGAGATTCTCAAGAGAAGGCTTTCTCTTGGTGTCCACTGTCAAAGGTCCATCTGGTGAGGAGACAAGAGATGGTCTCTTTGGTAGCTTCTCCCAGGCTGTGGAATTCTTTTAACCAAAGGCTATGCTAGCCCTCTCCCTGCTCTCTTTCCACTGACAGGGGAAGATCTTTTTGTTTAAACAGGATTTTGGCAATTTACTGGTTGTTGACAAAGGCGGATTTTAATGGTGTGTATGAAAAGGGGATGTTGTACTTTTATTCTCAGAGGGCCTAAGTACTCCAAAGGCACCAGATCCTGACTAACCTTGGAAGCTAAGCAGGATTGGCCCAAGTTAGTACTGGGATGGGAGACTATCAATAAACACCAGGTGCTGAAGGCTATATTTCAGAGGGAGGAAATGGCAAAACCACCTCTGAATATTTAGTACCTAAGAACATCCTATGAAATTCATGGGACCGCCATAAGTTGACAAATGACTTGAAGGTGTGTGAGCACACACACACACTTTTATTCTCCTTTAGTTTTACATGGTTTTGTACTACTTAAAATCAGTGGTGTTTTAATAGGATACTTTGGGGGTTTCCCCCCCAAAAAAAACTCTTCTTCATCATTGTTTCTTATATGTATTTTGCTTTAATTTATGCTACAAACAACCTTGGATTAAGTTGGGAGAAAGGCAGGATACAAAATAAAGTAATAAGAAAGAAGAATGAAAACATTACTTTTTCCGCCCCCACCCCCCATGTAACAAAGAAGAAGGAATGCAAAAGATGATGTAATGAATTACTTTAGCACACTGTGATGACCACAGATTACTTTTCATGCACATGCAACAGAAACTTATTACCTTTAAAGAGTGACTTTGTGAGCTTTGACAAGCCATTCCTAGCAATATTCAAGCCTGGTGCTGTGATTGTAATCATGGATGGAATCCAAAGCAGTCATTATGATGATGGAACTGCTCCTGTCAGCAGAACTGGGAGACTAGCAATCAGTTCTGTTCCTTATAGCTCCCACTGTTTATAATCTAAAACTTCTCTGGAAGACTGGGCAGCTGGGTGGGAAGGGAGTAGAAGAAAGTTATGTTAGGTGGGAAGGCATCTGCTGGGGCAATGTTGGATTTAGGTCTATGATGCAGTGATACCCTGTGGCACATTTGTAGGATAAATACCCAGTGGCACAGTTCTGAAATGTGCCTCGTGTTACCATGAGGCACATAGCATAAGACCTGCAACATGAAAAGAAACATGGGAGCCCACTGAAAAACCAACCTGTCAGCAAGACATCCTTCATTGCCCTAGCAGAAAGGCACACACTGGTTGGAGATTGTTGCTAATCCAGTATTGATTGTGCTAAACATAGGTCTATTCCCCTTGATTTCTTATTTTCAGTGTCACAGTAGCTGGATCTATGCTCCAACAGTCTGAAATATTTCAGAGTTGAGTGACCTTGCTCTCTGTCACTCTCTCTGTGTGGGGCAAAGGGAACTCTTGCCTCGGTCTGGTCCACACACACACACACACACAAAAAGAGGCTCTGTGATGTATTTGACACACATGAACTGAATGACAGCCCGGGGCTTAAAGCTAGAATGCCAAGCAGACACTACTTGAAGGTCCTGTGAAATGTCCCTAGTATGATTAACTGTAGAACGGTATTCTGAAAGAGTTTGCCGGAAGCAAAGCAAGCACTGAAAATGTCAACTTTGTAGTGAATTGCATGCCAAATTGCCTATAAAAACCGGTGGTTCTAGTAACAGAAAAGGCATGTATATACTTTATTGGTCTGACTGCTCAACTCTGATTGCCTTTGCAGTACTAGAAAGTCTAGCCATTACTAGCAAATACTCACAAGATCTGATCTCAAACATATACTGCTCAGCATCTCCTTTGCTGACCTTGGATGCATCTAAAGTGTAGAAAAAATGCAGTTTGACACCACTTTCAGTATTGTAGTACTTTCAGTACTGTATTCTATATACAGTACTGTAGTACTTTCAGTACTGTATTCTATGGAATCATGAGATTTGTAGTTTTATAAGGTTTTAATCTTATCTGTCAAAAAGTTCTGCTACCTCACAAAACTGCAGATCTCAGTATTCTGTAGGATGGTGTCATGGCAGTTAAGGTGATGTCAAACTGCATTATTTCTACAGTGTAGCTGCACAGGATGGGCAAAGCCCTGTTGTACTCAGATGAAACAATAAAGCTGAACAGATAATCTAAATCCACCACACAAAAAGATTCACTTCCTTAATAGAGTCAACCCATTAACCCAATGGGATTTAACTACCTATTGGCTCACCAGTACCTCTCCATTGAGGCCCCCTTGTCGTGGAGGGGTTTGTGCACGCTACGCTCCACCAGAAAAATCCATTGCAAAGGCTCGAAGGATACATCCAACTTCCGAAAAAGCCCTGTAGCGATAAGCGAGGACGAAACGGCAGGTGTAAAGATGCACTGGAAGCTGCAGCCCCAACCCTGCATGCAGGTGGTTCAGGACTTTGGTTGCTTGAGACTGACTCGAGGATGACAGTCTTGTTCAGCAGCATCCTGAATGACCAAGCAGCCTTTTTTAAGGAGAGCACCGCTTGCTCCATATGGAGAGGGGCCTAGAAAAGGTGGCCTAAAGAAAGCTTATCCCCAACAACCCGGTTGGCTAGCCGCGGCCAACGAGCATCTTCTGATGCAGTCAAACAAAGACAAAGAGACAAAGGCACACACCAGCCTCCAAAGGTGCAAATAGACTAACGCTTGCATACTGGAACATCAGAACCATGCAAGATTCTGCAGATAGTGGACGTCCTGAGTGTCGTTCTGCCCTAATAGCCCATAAACTGTCACGACTTAACATCGACATCGCTGCTCTTAGTGAAGTTCGTCTCCACGAGGAAGGCAGCCTTAAACAACACGGTGCTGGCTACACACTCTATTGGTCTGGCAAACCCAAAACTGAAAAACATCTTTCAGGTGTAGGCTTCATGATCAAAAACTCTATTGCCTCCAAACTTGAAATCTTGCCAACAGGACACTCTGATCGCATTATGTCCTTACACCTCCCACACGTTGTTCTCTTCAGTATATATGCCCCAACTATGCAAGCCAACCCTGAGGAGAAAGACAAATTCTACTCAGACCTACGCCACCTCATACAAAAAGTCCCTGCAGAAGACAAAATATTATCCTTAGTGACTTCAATGCCAGAGTAGGAAAGAACTTTGAAGTCTGGAAAAGTGTTTTAGGCAAGCATGGTGTTGGAAACTGTAATGATAACAGACGTCTCCTGCTAGAGTTTTGTGCAGAACAGCAACTGACTATTACAAACACTATCTTTCAGCAGAAAGATAGCTTGAAGACAACCTGGATGCATTCCCGATCCAAACACTGGCACCTCCCTGACTACATCTTAGTGCGCCAGAGAAATATTTGCGATGTCTGTCATACCCAAGTGATGCCCAGTGCAGAATGCCAAACAGATCATCACCTCGTAAGATGTAAACTAAATCTTCATTTTAAGTTTAAACCTAAGAGGGGTGGCATCCTAAAGAGGAGACTCCAAGTTAACAATCTTCAACAAACTGCCATGAGAGACAACTTCCAGGCAAATTTGCAAACAAAACTTGAAGACCATCCTGTAGACTCTTCTACAGCGCTTTGGCAACGTTTCAAAAACAGCATCCTGCAATCTGCGGAAGAATTCTTAGGATTCTCCCTCAAGAAAAATCAAGACTGGTTTGATGAAAATAATCAAGAGATCCAGGAGCTGTTGGCAAAGAAGAGAACTGCTCACCAGGCACACCTCCCCCAGTCATCCTGCCATGCCAAAAAAGCAGCCTTTCGCTTCGCATGTAGTCAACTCCAACCAAAACTCCGAGACATTTAGAACAAGTGGTGGATCAGTTTAGCAGAAAAGACACAACGTTGTGCAGATCTGGGTGATTCCAGAGGATTTTACGAAGCTCTTAAAGCAGTGTTTGGACCTACATATCAGGTCCAAATCTCCCTATACAGTACAGATGATCAAACACTAATCACAGATAAAGCTTCCATTCTGAACTGATGGGCTGAACATTTCCAAAGCCTCTTTAGTGCCAACCGAATAGTCCAAGACCCAGCTATTCAACATATGACACAACAACCGATGAAAAATGAATTGGACATCGCTCCCACTTTGGAAGAGACCCTTAAGGCCATACAGCAGATGAAAAAAGGTATGGCAGCCGGAATTGATGGAATTCCACCTGAAGCTTGGAAACATGGAGGTCGTGTACTCCATGCTAAATTCCACGAGCTCCTTGTGAGTTGCTGGGAAAAAGGTGAACTGCCATCAGATCTCCGAGATGAAGTCATCATCACCCTGTATAAGAAAAAAAAGAGCAAAATCTGATTGCTGAAACTCTTGAGATACAACACTGCTCTCCATCACTGGAAAAATTCTTGCAAGGTTACTCCTGAACAGATTAGTTCCTGCTATTGCAGAAGAACTTCTTCCTGAAAGCCAATGCGGCTTTAGAGCTAATAGGGGCACTACAGATATGGTATTTGCCCTTAGACAACTGCAAGAGAAATGTAGAGAGCAGAACAAAGGACTCTATGTAACATTTGTTGACCTCACCAAAGCCTTTGACACTGTGTGTAGAAAAGGTCTGTGGCAGATCCTGGAACAACTAGGATGCCCCCCCAATTCCTCAAAATGGTCATCCTGCTACATGAAGGCCAGCAAGGTCAAGTCAGATATGGCGACGCTCTCTTGGAGCCCTTTCTAATAAGTAATGGTGTGAAACAAGGTTGTGTTCTCACTTAAAATAAATAAATAAATAAATAAATATGGTTTATTTATATACCGCTATTCCAAGGATCATAGCGGTGAACATCAATAATACAACAGTTAAAACATCATATATGACAAATTACAGCAATAATACAACAGTTAAAACATCATAGATCACAATTTACAACCCCCCTGTACAAACATCATATGTTATAAAACAATTAAGAATACATGAAAATACCCCTATACAAATAGCAGGGGAAGGAAAAAAAAAAAAGTTCCACCCGATGGTTGTGGGGTGTGCAGCGTCCTCCAGGAAGCCAGGGAGCTGGCTTTTCAGGAGGGGCCTCTCTCACTGACCCCTCCCCCTGGTAAAAACGCCGCCAAGCAGCAAGACAGTCCGGCCACAGTTCTGGGGAGCTCTCCCCGTGACATGGGGGGGGGGCCAGCGGCAGAAGCATCCCACCAGCTCTCTCCAGCCCTTCCCCGATGGTGTGGGGGGTGTGGCAGCGCCTCAGGAAGCCAGGGAGCTGGTTTTCAGGGGGGCCTCTCTCACTGACCCCCCCCTGGTAAAACGCCGCCCAAGCAGCAAGACGTCCTCCACTATCTGGGGAGCTTCTCCTGGTGACATGGGGGGGGGGGGCAGCGGCAGAAGCAGTCCCCACCAGCTCTCCCCAGCTCCTTCCCCGATGGTGTGGGGGGTGTGGAGGTCCCTCGGAAGCCAGGGAGCTGGCTTTTCAGGAGGGCCTCTCTCACTGACCCCTCCCCCCTGTTAACGCCGCCCAAGCAGCAAGCAGTCCTCCCAGTTCTGGGGAGCTTCTTCCCGGGGGACATGGGGGGGGGCCAGCGGCAGAAGACGCATCCTACACAGCTCTCCCAGCTCTTCCCCGATGGTGTGGGGTGTGTGGCAGCATCCCTCAGGAAGCCAGGGAGCTGGCTTTTCAGAGGGGCCTCTCTCATGACCCCCTCCCCCTGGTAAAACGCCGCCCCAAGCGCAAGACAGTCCTACCACGTTCTGGGGAGCTTCTTCCTGGTGACATGGGGGTGGGCGGGGGGGCAGACAGCAGCAACATCCACCAGCTCTCCCCAGCTCCTTCCCCGATGGGTGTGGGGGTGTGGCAGAGTCCCTCCGAAGACAGGGAGCTGGCTTTTCAGGAGGGGCCTCTCATCGACCCCTCCCCCCTGGTAAAACGCCGCCCAAGCAGCAAGAAAGTCCTCCACACGTTTGGGAGTTCTTCTCCCCGGTGACATGGGGGGGGGGCCAGCAGCCGAAGCAGTCCTCCACCAGCTCTCCCAGCTCCTTCCCCGATGTGTAGGGGGGTGTGGCAGCGTCCCTCAGGAAGCCAGGGAGCTGGCTTTTCAGGAGGGGCCTCTCTCACTGACCCCTCCCCTGGTAAAAACGCCGCCCAAGCAGCAAGACAGTCCTCCACAGTTCTGGGGAGCTTCTTCCCGGTGACATGGGGGGGGGCCAGGCGGACAGAAGCAGTCCATCCACACAGCTCTCCCCGCTCTTCCCCGATGGTGTGGGTGGTGTGGCAGCGTCCCTCAGAACCAGGGAGCTGGCTTTTCAGGAGGGGCCTCTCTCACTGACCCCTCCCCCCTGGTATAAACGCCGCCCAAGCAGCAAGACAGTCCTCCACAGTTTCTGGGGAGCTTCTTCCCCGGTGACATGTGGGGTGGGGCCCGCAGGCAGAAAGCAGTCCTCCACCAGCTCTCCCAGCTCCTTCCCACGATGGTTTGTGGGGGGTGTTGGCAGCGTCCCTCAGGAAGCCAGGGAGCTGGCTTTTTCAGGAGGGGCCTCTCTCACTGACCCCTCCCCCTGTAAAACGCCGCCCAAGCACGCCAAGACAGTCCTCCACAGTTCTGGGGAGCCTTCTTCCCCGGTGACATGGGGGGGCGGGCCAGCGGCAGAAGCAGTCTCCACCCGCTCTCCCGCTCCTTCCCCGATGGTTGTGGGGGTGTTGGCAGCATCCCTCAGGAAGCCAGTGAGCTGGCTTTTCAGGAGGGGCCTCTTCTCACTGACCCCTCCCCCCTGGTTAAAAACGCCGACCCAAGCAGCAAGACAGTCCTCCACAGTTCTGGGGGCTTCTTCCCCCGGTGACAATGGGGGGGGCAGCGGCAGAAAGCAGTTCCTCCACCAGCTCCACAGCTCCTTCCCCGATGGTGTGGGGGGTTGTGGCCGCGTCCCTCAGGAAGCCAGGGAGCTGGCTTTTCAGGAGGGGCCTCTCTCACTGACCCCTCCCCCCATGGTAAACCACGCCCCAAGCAGCAAGACAGTCCTCCACAGTTCTGGGGAGCTTCTTCCCCGTGACATGGGGGGGGCCCAGCAGCAGAAGCAGTCCTCCACCAGCTCTCCCAGCTCCTTCCCCGATTGGTGTAGGGGGTGTGGCAGCGTCCCTCAGGAAGCCAGGGAGCTGGCTTTTCAGTGAGGGGCCTCTCTCACTGACCCTCCCCCCTGGTAATATACAAACGCCCCCAAGCAGCAAGACAGTCCTCCCACGTTCTGGGAGCTTCTTCCCCGGTGACATTGGGGGGGGGCAGAGGCAAGAAGCAGTCCTCCACCAGCTTATCCAGCTCCTTACCCGATGGTGTGGGGGGTGTTGGCAGCGTTCCCTCAGGAGCCGGAGCGAGCTGGCTTTTCAGGAGGGGGTCCTGCTTCTCACTGACCCCCTCCCACCCATGTCAAACAGCCTCCCAGCAACAAGAACCTCCTTCGCACAGTCTGTAGCTTTCTTCCCTGGGTGACATGTGGGGGGGTAGGCAGCGCAGACCTCATTCCTCCACCACTTCGCACCAACTCTATTTACAATCTTACTTTGATGCTCCAAAGGGCTACGGCAGATCTCAAAGAAGACAATGGCATCTATATATGCTACCATACTGATGGTAGCCTGTTTAACTTAAGCCACCTGAGGGCCTGCACTTAGACTCTAAACTATCTAGTCCGTGAGCTGCTTTTTGCTGACAATGCTGCCCTCATTGCCCATACAGAAGCAGCTCTGCAGCACCTCACATCTTGCTTTGCTACAGCTGCAGAGCTCTTTGGACTGGAAGTCAGTCTGAAGAAAATGGAAGTTCTCTACCAGCTTCAGGAAGAACACTACCATCCCCACATCACTGTAGGAACATCTATGCTTAAGTCCGTCCAGCAGTTCACCTACCTGAGAAGCATCATCTCCTCAGATGCCAAGATTGATAAAGAGATAGATCACAGATTAGCAAAGGCATATAGTGCATTCGGAAGGCTTCATAAAAGAGTCTGGAGTAACAAACACCTGAGGCCAAGCACAAAAAATCAGTGTGTATAGAGCCATTGTACTGTCTATTCTCCTTTATGGGTCTGAAACATGGGTCACCTATCGCCAACACCTACGACTCCTTGAACGCTTTCATTAGCGCTGTTTATGCACAATTCTAAATATACACTGGACTGACTATGTGACGAACGTTGCTGTCCTTGAGCAAGCAGGGATCACCAGCATTGAAGCCATGCTATTGAGGACGCAGCTGTGCTGGGCAGGACACGTTTCTAGGATGAAGGACCATCGCCTCCCAAAAATAGTATTCTACGGTGAACTTGACACGGGTCAGCATAAGAGGGGCGCCCCAAAGAAGAGATACAAGGACTAGCTGAAACAACATCTCAGGCTTGGCCAAGTTGATCACCAACAATGGTCTGCCCTGGCCTTGCATCGGGAGGCATGGAGACGCACTATCCACGATGCTGCAGCCTTTTTTGAAAGCTCACGCCGAACGAGTCTCAAAGATAAACGACAACACAGAAAGAACCACAACCCGGAAACATCACCCAAGGAGACTTTCTGCTGTGCTTTCTGCAACTGGACTCATTTATCTTGGATTAGTCTTTTTAGTCATCAACGCGCTTGTAGAAATCGTGGGATGAGTCCTTCCTGAATCTTCGTTCGCGAAGAAAAGCCAGAGAGAGAGAGGGCTCACCAGTCAACAATTGATTTAATAGATCTCTTCCAGTTGAGAGTAACCAATAAAATTCAGGCCATGGTTTGTTTGTGAATTGTTTTTTTATCATCCCAAACAGCTGGATGAAGATGAATTAAAAATACAAACTGGATGTATAACCTGGCTTTTATATTTAATTAATGGCAAACACTTGAGATACCTTTTCATAACAGCATCTATCACTGACGTATAAAGTCAAAATAATTTGAAATAAATGAGATATCACTTGATTAAAGTGCTTAATTGAAGTGCTAAATGATGGTGTTTAATGAAAATCTCAGAATAGTTTTCTTTCATTTAAATAAAAATAATAATGCCTCCAAAAGGGTTTCAAATAGATCTTGATCCATTTAGGACCCGCCTCTTGAAAATAATCTCTTTAAGGTTTTCTCCCAATGATGATAAACTAATTCATTTAGCAAATATCATCCGAAAGATAAATATCTGGATTAAAAAGATGTTTACCTTTTTAAAAGACTTGAGTCATTCATATTAAGATGAGAAATTGAATATCACAGCAGGTTACTGAGCAATCTCCCTTCATTTTCAGTTTGAAATTCCCAGGCAAACTCCCATGCTTTATTAATCTTTTGATGTAGGCTTATTTATTAATTTATTTAAAGGCACACACACACACACACACACACACACACACCATTACAAAATAAGGGCATTGTACAAGTAAAAGCAATATATACAGGTTAAAAGAATGTAAAGCAATACAAATAATTTAAACAGACTAAAAATGTATTAAACACATTAATACAGGTTCAACAGATTAAAACAGTGCATAGTATTCAAAGTAAACTAGTGAGGCCCAGATGTTTTAATAAACAGCCATTTTTTTTTACTTCACACCTGAATAAAGCCAGAGTTGGTGTCAACTGAGCCTCCAAGGGAAAGACATACTACAACTGGGCTGCCACAACTGGGAAGGCCCTCTTCTCTATCCTCCCATAGGATATTGACCTCACTGGTGGGGCACAGAGGAGGGCACAAGTTACACTGTGTTAAGGCTCCAGTCCTTATTTGGGGGGAAAAGTTGCATTGAAAAGCAAGGCAAGCTTTGTCTGTGCTGGCTCACCAGTGAAAACTGATTCCAGCAAGTACCCTAAGATTGCCACTGTGGGGCCATTTGCGGAATCAACACTGGAGTTGGCTGCACTTGCAACACCCATTATTTTGAGGATGAAACCCACACTTTTTCAAGTCACCATGTTTGGTAAATCACAGCCAACACATTTATACAAGCTTCAGAGTGTGAGAAATTAAAATGTAGCCAGTGCCCATAGCTTAATGCTTGTTTGAGAGCATGCTTGGCATGTATGACCCCAAGTGGCATCACCATCTGAAAGAATCGTGTGAAACTACTGGCAATACTGGCTGGGGGATAAGGGAAGTTTCTAGGAAATTTCCAAAGTGTTACCAAGCACTGAACAGGTGATGGGGGGAAAAAACCTCTATCAAAGAAGATAACATACCCTTCAACATTTCACAGATGAAAACTGGGACATATGTGACCAAGAAACATCAGAGTGTAGTCAAGACAGCAAAAGTTATTAATGAACAAGAACACACAAGAGGGGAGAAGCTGCAGCAGTTTGCTTTGGTTGAGCCTACTGGAAAGAGCAAGAATCATCCCCTTCCTTGCCTTTCCTTCTGCTGAATTAATTGAGTGCAAGCTACTGTTCCACTTTAAACTCAGTTTGCAGCAATTGAAGTCAGCTGAAGACAAAGGGGGATTGTGGAAGGAGGAGAAAGAAACTGGGGCATTTTAAAAGCAGCTGAAAAAGTGGGATGGCAGAGGATTAATTAGAATTGTTCCTGCCAAATTGGCATAGCTGAAGAGTGTGATATTGTTTTTGCTGTGTATGTCTTCAAGTCATTTCTGAATTATGGCAAACCTAAGATGAACCTTTTACAGGTTTTCATGGGGATAATTGTTCAGTGAAGACTTTGCCCTTGCTTTCTTTTGAGGCTGAGAGAGTGTAACTTGTCCATTGTCATCCAGTGGGTTTCCATGGTAGAGATTTGAAACCTGGTCACCTGAAGTCCTAGTTCAGCACTCAAACCAATGCACCACACTGGCTTATCAAGGTATGAGATTGATTCCCATGTGTCCACAAGAATGCACTGATTTACACCATTGACACTACCATGGTGCTACCTGGTTAAATATAGTGGAGATTCATCAAAGTGTGAATTGGCACTTGCTTTTGGGTGATGTTTAGTAAGAGAGTTTTCAAACCAATGCAGCTTGAATGCACCTTACTGCAGTCTCACTGCACTATCATTCCTGGGAAACCTGTCATACATTTAAAGGTGGCTGTTATTTGCTTTCCACTATTTGGTTCCAGCTGATGTGCTTTTTTTAATCCCTTAATAAAAAACATCTTTTTGTTAAGTCCCCTGCTGTTTTCCTTTGTTCTTGCATTTCCACAACAACATAATGGCAGGTGAGTTTCAAATTCAGAATATTTTTTGTCTCCATTGTAGATTCATTATACCATGTCTATGTCTCATTATAGAGAATAAACTATTCTGAGAACCATATGTCATCAAAAGCTCATGAAGAATCCTTGGTCAGCACAGGATTTCTAGTTAGACCATCCCCAGCAGGTTGCTATCCAGCCTCTTACCACCTTTTTAGACAATTGGTTTCATTGCTATTCTTACTATCAAGACTTTCCTTCTATTGTTAAAACCTACATGGCCCTACCCTCTGAGGCAGCAGAGAACAGGCCTGGCCCCTCCTCTTTGTGACATTGCTTGAAGTATTTAAAGAGGGAAATCATGTCAACTCTCAGTATTCTCTTCATGAAACTGAACATCCCCAGCTCCTTCAGCCTATCCTCATAAGTTTTGCTCTCCATAGCAGTTATCATCCTTGCTCTCCTTCTCTGAACCTGCTCCAACTTGTCTATACCATTCTTAAAATGTGATGCCCAGAACTGAATGAGGCATGACCGGATGAGGCCTGACCAGCACAAAATACAAGTTACCCTCTAAATTTTGCAATTTTCTACAGTTTGTGATATTTTTTAAAAAATACCAATATGTGTATTAAAATGCAACTTTTAAATATTAAAGTGCACACAAATATGTATATTTTGGGATGAAAGGAATACAAAAATATTTTGTGGGGGGAGGAGTTTAAAATAATGTAATATTTCATGGTTTTAAATTGCTGACATGTTATGGAAGACTGTTATGGATGATGAGCACATGTAATGAACACATCAAAACATGAACTGGAAATAGCTTGAGTCTTCCGTTTCCAGTTTCTTTGGGAGCTGGTTTCAGATTGATGAATTAGGTCCAAACTAAGATGTCTCTGTGAATATTTTGCACGGCTTTTGTTCTAAGTGATAATGGGGATCTCTTTATCTATCCACAAAGTTTCATGCAGTCAGACTGAACGGGCTGTTAATAAAATGAGTTATCCATGCAGTCATAGGAAACTGTCCCATCCTAAGATCATTTGGTCATCTAGCTCCGTATTAATTACATCAAAGGTATGGATTGTGTGCCCCTGTGTAGGATATTGGACTACAGCTCTCAGAATCTCTCTACATTGGCTGTTGAGTGTTGGAGTCCAACAACATCTGGAGGGCCTCACTTTGATATCCACTGATCCACATCATGGCAGGAATCCTATTGTTAGTTGTTGTCCCCTCCTCCCAGAACAGTCCAATAATCCATTATTTATGTATTTATTGGCTTACCATTCAAAAACAATTAATTCAGTAACGCTGCTATCACTGGAACTAACCAATAGGATTCTGACTTATGTCAGTAGATCTTTGGGGTTTTAGGGAGGAGGATTTCCCAGCTTTGCCTTGAGCTGTCAGGAACTTCATTTGTGAGCCACTTGGGTCCAATTAGGAAAAAAGGTGGCATATAAATAAAATAAATAAAACAACAAACAAACAAACAAACAAACAAACAGAATCTAAGTCCTTCAGCAAGTGTCCAACTACTGACCTAGCACTTTCTCCCTGCAATATGAGGTACATATAAATGAACATCTATATTATCTGTGTATACAGGTTTCTCTTTCTAGTTGTACCTACCATAAATACTCATCTGTAAGGCAAAAAATTTATGCCCAAATATTGACCCCCAAATCCTGGGTTGACTTATATACAGGTCAATAAGGTAATGTCAATGATGGCAGCACATTCAGTGACAAACACACACACATACACTTTCCCTCTGTGCCTGGGAATTGGTTGCTGGAAGCAAAGTAAGTGCAGGGCAACCGCTGATCCAGTCACAAACACACACATACCTTCCTCCCCACTTTTCCTAGTCTAGCATTCAATTTATACATGAGATTGACTTATAGTCAAGTATATACAGCATTTAGTTAGTAAATTATGCATCTGTATATAGTTTTTTAACCCATCCACAGCCCCAATAAAAATAAAGCCAATGAAAACAAAGCTGGGAAATAAGCAATCAAAATGAAAATGATGTGTGTTAATGGATAATTTATTGGAGTGTTCAGAAGTTTTTGAGAATAACAGTAATACATCCTGGCAATCTCAACAGTATCTTTTCAGAACTCAACTCTTCAGTTCTCATTCATCTACTAATTGTGGCAGCTGAACCCTCTGAAAGCCCTAGAGTCTTAAGGCCAATTTACAAGGGAGGCAATAAAGCTATCCTGAGGGGGATTTCGCTGTCAACTTTCATGTGAGAATGAGTTTTTGTGAGACAGATCAGAAGGAAATTAAGCAAAAAGTTATCCCACAACTGCAACAGCAACCGTTTGCTTTTATACAGACACAAACTCACAGGAAGATGCTCTGCAAGCCATCAGTGAAAAGAAAGCAAAAAATCTCTGTCATATAATCTACAGAGGGCAAGCTGTGAAAAGACATGAAACATGGCAGCTCTTTGAGTGATGATGTCTGTGGTCCTTCAGGCATTGATTACAAAGAGAGATTAGAAGAAAGGATTTGAAACAAACAGGGATATATATAAAAAAGAAAACCATCCACTTTTATTGGATGAGATCCTACATTACTTTATGTAGCATAAAAGTTCTGTAGATGGAACGATGATGCAGCTCTCCACCTTGAAGACTTACTGTTTAGATGTGATAGCCCACACTCCACAGTCATTCAGTGGCTTTTGGAGAGCATTACAAATAAAAACATTTTTAAAAAACTTTACAGTAAAATTTTTAAAAGCAATTTAAAACATCAAATAAAAACAGTATAAAAATTACATACATCAAAGAACAAAAACACACACAAACGTTAACCATTTGTTGGCAGTTGCTCATTGTTAGACCAGTATCTAGTAACAGTTGCTTCTTTTTCATCACTATATTTTATAGTGCAAGAAATGCTATTCAGAAACAAATTCTTCAGTTAACATAACTTCTATCAAAACAACTCTGAGAGTACTTTGTATGTTTTATTACATATATTCAGATTTAAATATGGATTAGTGGTAAACAAACTGGTGATTCATTGCAAGATGTAAATCATATCAAAGCTTAATAGGTTTCGATTCTTAATGTTTGAAAGCATTAAAATGTAGTTGAATACATAAAATAATGTTTCACATTGTTACTATAATAAGCATGATTCAATTTTTTTCATTATAACATTAATGCAAAACAACAACAACAACAGCCCTGGTCTAAGCAAACAAACAAAACAACCTGATTTGAACCAAACAACCAGGGCTTTTTGTGTTTTTTGGTGTTTGTTTTTTTAAAAAAACAAACCCCAATCTTTCTTATATATTAGTAACTAACTGGCCACAGTCTACAGAATGCCTAAAACTGAAAAAAGCTGGGTACTGTTCATTTAGGTTTAAGCATTTAACTAGGTATACATAACATTACATAATGTAAAAGGTCATATAGGAATCCAGAATCATTCTGCAATGATAAAAAGATGTTGTCACTGAGCTCCCATTGAGCCAAGTGGCAGGAGGTGAAATTCAAATAAATAACATAGAAAAATCATTAGTGGTAGGTTAAAAGCAGCTTAGCATAGGTTCAAAGGGGATGTCAACATCTGTTGGTTTGTCTGAGAAAGTTTGCAATCCAAGTGTGACTTTTGTAGCAAATGGACATTCATCATTAATTGTCTTGGGATGGAGATGGGGAAAAAATGATGACACTGTGTGCAAGAGAAGATTGCTATTGTTATGTATATTGCTCTGTGCTCTTCATCATCTCTTGGTTTGGTCTGAGGTACGAACTCATGGTGAATGCATCAACAGGTACAAAGATTTTTGATTTTTCTGTATTTTGTTTAGCTCATCAATGCAAGCATTTTTATGCCATCACTCCTCAAATGGTTTGAAAATGGATACTATTAATGTAACAGCATTCTGTGCAGTCATCCTGGCCACATGACCATCAGAGCAGTCCTCCAATAATGCTGGCTCTTTGGCTTAGTAATGGAGAATAGCACCACCCTCTACAGTTGGTTACAACTAGACATTCATGTCAAGGGAAAACGTTTACCTTTATAATATTAATGTACTTGTATGTTCTGCATTGTTCAATTTCTTCTGATGTACAGCGCTGTGTAAACTTACAGCGCTTTATAAATAAAGGTTAATAATAATAATAATGTCACAACTTACCGTTTCTCTCCTGATACAACTATAACAAATATATTACTCTTACACAAAGTGCCCCAAGACTCTTATCATTTTTTCCAAAACAGTGTTATACATCTGCCTCTCTGGAAAGTGATTATGCCAGGATGAACCAGTTCTCAATGTTTTCTCCATATTTTTCCCAATTTTTTCTTTATCCTTTTAGTAGTCTCAATGTGTGGGGCTAAGGCGGTTACAGGCAGATAAAATATCCAACATGGTAAAATTTAGAAGTTAACATTTTTAATATCAACATTTAATATATATATATAAAAGTACTGGGTTGGGAATCATGTTGCCCTCCAAATGTTATTAAACTGCAGCTCCCAGCATTCATCACCATTGGCTGTGCTGGGCTGCTGAGAGTTTCTATCCAATGACTTATGAAAAAGTACAGGTTTGCCACCCTTTTCTAACTAGCTACAAGATAAACTAGCTGAATTGTAAGAAAAGAAAGGTTGAAAACATTATTCTCTACCTCCAGAAGTCGTTTATAAAGTTTCACATAGTATTTTGGAAGAATATCCAGGAAGCTAAAAATTATTTTCCTTGGCTTGTCAAATGAAGAAGAAAAATAAGAAAGAACGGAACTATACTTGACCCTGAGAGATATCATCTCATATTTTACAGGATACTTTCATTGGATTAGCAATTGACAATTGACAAATAACCATTTCCACATGGGTGGTGAAATGCCTGGTAAGTAATCCATGTGCAATCCTATTGCAGTTGTAAACACTCTAGTAGGAAGCAATCCCCAGACTGAAAAGAAATTGTTTCCATGAGAATTTTTCTTCCTTTCTTTCTAGCCAGTGAAAATTAACACACAGCAAAGGGTGACCTTACTTTGAAGAAAGCTATCACTGGGCTGGTATCTTGCTCCTACAGACTGTGGAAGTGGTGTGTCTGCTGGGGAAAGGCAATCAAATATTACATTTTGTGACATTGCACTGGCTCTGCTGCTGTTGTTCCCATCTCATCTAAAGCACTTATTCACTGTCACAGCAGATGTTGGGAGAAGGTTGCTTGATTACTTTTCTCTGCACAATGTTCTTTCTGTATGTCTGCACAGTAAGCACACACATAATTTCAAATGCAGCCCTCCCCCTCCAAATAACTAAGTGTGCATGCTTCATATCAGGAAGATGTTGGAATAGGATAAAGCCCTAGCACATGTAGTTATGCATATTAGCTCCCATCCTGTTAGTGACGTATGCAGGTGTAAGTCCACATTATAACTGTGCATGTCTGTTTTTTATCGTTGTAGAGATTGGTATTCTCTTCTTCCTTCTGCAACTTCCAAAGCTGCCATCCCTGTCCCAGAACTCAGTGTTTCACTATAATGTCACCCATGCCCATCCCATTGGCAGGGGAGGGTGAAAGGGATTGGAAACCCATCTGGCTATGTTCCTATAGCCAGTCACAGACCAGTGACATCATCTTCTGAGATCTCCTCATGTTCTTGGAAAAAGATGTCCTTCAGATGTTTTCCCTACCTCTTCTATTCTACAATACAAGCAATGGAATGGCTGTGTGCAGAGGTAGGTATCACAGTGCAACAGTGAGTCCTGGTGGAGGGGAGAGGATAGCCATAGTGGAGGCCCACATCTGTAACTCTTTCCCTACACTCAGCCATCAGGATCTCATCCATGTGATCTTAAACTCCCATGGGAAAATATTCTGGCTAAGGTCTCAGGGTCAAAACCCCATTACTGGTATTTTATCCATGTGCAAGTTCACCTACAGAAGTACTTGGATATTTTTGTCCAATGGGGAACATCCTCACTCAGTTTAAGGATGTAGAAAAACAGATGCATATGCAATGCCGTTATGAGTACAGATGTACATTGCACATGAACGTGCATATATACTGTACATAGAGAAATATTTCACAGGCATGCATGTTGTGTATGCATACTTGTGCACCTATGAGTATGCATCTAGGTCTTTGTTTCTGTTGCACAATGTTACCATTCAACACATAAATTGCATAGCGTAATTAATACGTAACTCCACATGCAGAGATTACACTTTGCAACCACAATGTAGGATTTCAACCTACATGTATTGCAGTTAACATATATAGGCTGCAATTCTGTGTGGCTTAGTGTAATGTAGACATTCTGTGCATAGACCCACATGAGGCTGAGACATATATCACCCATGGATCTACATAGAGCTTCTGTAACTACCCCCCTCCACTTTCTGCATGGACTTTCTGTGCCTTGCGGAGAGCCGGCTGGTTTGGTGAAGCTTCTAGTTGGGTCCCTGCAGCCAGACATGAAAGAGTATCTCAGTGCTGAGATCCACCTGGGTCCTCTGCACGTCTCAGTGCTGCTGTAATCATTTTATGTCTGGTTACAGAGACATAGCCAGAAGCATGAGGAATGGAATGGCCATGTGAGGATGAGGGCCTTCAATAAAGAGAAGATGATTTGGGTGCTGTGAAAGTAAGAAGGGAAAGCCAACCTCCATAGTGCCCAAAAAAGGACATACTTAAGTGTAAAGGAAACTTATGTATGCATATGCCACTAACAGGATGCCAGACAGTTTTTTGAAAAATGGAAACACCAGTTTGAAGTAGCAGGTAATCAGGACTGGAATTGCTGTCAGCTAAGATCCCAACCAACTACCCTGTTTGTTAGTGGTTTTTGCATTGGGAGATCAGCTTTCAATGGATTTCCTGCTGGTGCAAATTATAGTGCTGAAGTGTACCACACTCATGGTGATGGTATAGCTAAATCCGTTGGAGTGTGATGGAGTCCCCTTCTTTGGAGGTTTTAAAACAGAGGCTGGATTTTGGGGGTGCTTTGATTGTGTATTCCTGCATGGCAGGGGGTTGGACTGGATGGCCCTTGGTGGTCTCTTCTAGCTCTATGATTCTATCATTCTTTGAAATACCTTCTCCTATGACCACAGCCCCTAACCTCTGCCTCATGTGCCTATTTTCATGTTCTAAATTGTGCACATTCAATGCAGTAATAATTTGTCTGTTTTGACTAACAGAATATAAGATCCTAAACTAGACTGGAAGTTGGGCTGACTATAGAAGGCAACTTCTGTCTTCATAAGGTCAATTTAAACTGTAATTTACATATCCATTTTTGGCAATGGCTGCAAAGTAGGGAATGTAATAGATGTTTAAACCACTATGGCTGAAATATTCTGGGTCTTTAGTAACAGCTCTCTCTCATGCTTTCTTATTTGTGATACTAGTGTGTCCAAAAACAGAATGGTCAGTAATGGTAAATATTAGGTTGCCTAGGTTTAAATATGTATATTCACTATTTACTTTGAGTACTGGAGGGAGGGAGGGGATAGAAACAACTAGTAAAAGGAATTTATAATGAGAGGTTTCAAGATTTCATAAGAAACTAGAAGAGTACAAAGTAGGTCATCAGAATCAGTGAGATAGCATCCAATATTAAAATTGGACAGCTAGGTTTACTGGATGACATGTGCACAGTAACCACTCTACAATTTCATTTGTAATTATTTAGCATTCCGACAAATTACTACAGGCATTCTAAAGTGGCAGCTCCAATAAGGGCCAGATTTCTGTTGGTGACCTGTGCTAGTGGGTGCCTTTTTGCCAGAATGTGCAGCAAAAGAGAAAACAGAGGTACTCGTGATAGGCACCCCAAATCCAGATAGGGAAATTTGCCATCCTATCCTTGATGGGGTTATGCTCCCCCTAAAGGATAAAGTTCGCAGCTTGGGAGTACTCCTGGACTCATCCCTACAATTATTATCTCAAGTAGATGCGATGGCCAGGAGTGCTTGGTACCAGCTTCGGCTGATACTCCAACTGCGTCCCTGTCTGGATCAAAAGGACCTTGAAACCGTAGTACACGCACTGGTAACCTCTCGCTTGGATTTCTGTAATGCGCTCTACATGGGGCTACCTTTGTTCCAGGTTCGGAAGCTTCAGTTAGTCCAGAACGCTGCAGCCAGATTGGTCACAGGTACCCTAAGATCGGACCACATAACACCTATACTAAAATCTCTTCACTGGCTGCCTATTAGCTTCTGGGCACAATACAAAGTGTTGGTTCTTACCTCTAAAGCCCTACATGGCTTGGGCCCGAGTTACTTGAGGGAGTGCCTCTCCCTACATAATCCGCCCCGCACCCTCAGAACATCGGGGACCTATCTACTTGAATACCCCAGGGTAAAATTAGTAGCTACTCATCAGAGAACCTATACGGCGATAGCTACCGCTCACTGGAATGCCCTTCCCGAAAAGATCCGACTATGTTCCACATTGGAAGCCTTTAAGAAGGCATTGAAAACTTATCTTTTTCAGAGAGCATACCCCCCTGATTCTCTCTAGAGATAGAACACCCTAATTAAGATCTGGATGCCCAACCACAACTGATAGCTTTTAATTGTTTTGTATATGGTACTAGACTTTTATTGAACTGTGTAATATTGTTGATGTAACTGTTGAGATGTATTGTATTGCTTTGTATGATGACATATGTTATATAATTGGCATAGTGTGAACCGCTTTGATCAGATAGAAAAGCGGTATACAAATAAAAGTTTTATTATTTATTTTATTATTATTTATTAAAAGGTCTCTCGTTCATAGGGTTGTCATAAGTCAAAGTCAACTTGATGGCAGTGAACAATAACAAACTCTTGTTCTGGACTGTTCTCCTCCCAAAGTCACAACAAGTGCTGACACCCATGCTGCAGTCTTTTCAGTATTGCATTAAAGATTTTTATATTGAAAAAACCTGCCCTGACATTTTTATAGAAGTCCATTTAAATGTTTGAGTTGTCTCTAAACTATCTTTTGATGTTGCTGTTGTTGTTCTGTACAATTTTTTTAAATGAAACTAATACTGGACATGCTTTTGTATGGTGCCTTGGTATCAAAAAGAATGAAGGGCTATTTAGAGATATATTAACAAAGAAATAATTACCATAATTTTGACTTCGGTCTGAATCCTATCATTTTTTTAAAACTCAAAATCAAAGAGTGACACCTTTTTAATTGGCAAGGCTTCTTCAAAATGCCTTAATGTTAATTGATCAGTGCATTAATATTTTGTTTATAAAAATGTTGTTATATGTTCCCATTTAACAATAATGCTAAGTTGTATAACACTTGTCCTGAAGGTTTAAAGTTCTTCACATGCAAAGTTGGTAAAACATCTGTTAGTTCTGTTTCCCTCACTTTTGATTCCCCCCCCCCCCAAATCAGATCATTCCAATCTATAGATTTTGGTAAATTGTTCAAAATTGAACTGAAATGAGTTCTCAACCACTTGTGCTAGCCAAATGTAATATCCCTTTTCTCTTTTACTCCCACAATCATAAAGGAGCATTTATACCCTAATTGCATCAAAGCACCTCAGTTAACAGATTGTAATCCATGAAAGCTCACAGTTAGTCTTAAATATACCACCAAAAGTCTCCCTTTTCTTCTCCTCTTTTTTCTTTTGCAGACGAGGGTAATACTTAAATAGACTAATATAGGTAGCTCTTTAAAAATTGCTCACTACTGTTCAGTGCTAAAAATGATTGCCCTCTCAGCAATACAAACAGACGTGACAACCAAAATTTAGCAATAACCAGGTTGAATACACAGGACTTCAACCTTTGAAAAGTTAAGGACTCAAAGCCCTAGGCCTGGGTGGACATATCTGTCGATTGTGGTGTTAGGAAGTGAAATTCTCACCCATTCCTATTCACATATGCTACCTTGGCAATTTCACTTCATAAAACCACACTCTGCAGTGTAGACCATATTGTAGAAGGGGAGGAGGCAAAATTGCTAAAATAGACATTTAGGAATCATATCACACTTTTAAAGAAGCCTACTGTTTTTAGTGTTGTCAGTGACTGACACCTTAATACACTTACAAAAAAGTGTACTGAAATGCCTACAGATTTTTCAGGGGGGGGGATATGGAGTGTAAAGCTTATTCTTAGACATCTGTAAGACTGCCGCAGTGCAAAGTGCTGACTCCTCAAGTGATTGTGTAGTCTGGTGACATATATTTGCAGCTGCAGTAATTCAAAATGAAGTGTTGGTTACTTTCTTCTTCAGCTGTGAACCGAATATGGTTCAGTGGATGTTACAGACAGTATCCAGGCACCTCTTCTTCTGGAAGGCCTTCAAGCATTTCACAAATCCAAGCAGGAGCATTTTATTTTATTTCTTTTTCCACTACTGGGCTTGCAAAACAGAGTAAAGACAGATTAGAATTGTTTCATGATTTTATGCCCTGATTTTGTTCTGGGTTATGGCCTCAGTTTTATGGCCAAGACATTGCTTCCTTTATGTATTCACTGGAGTAGACTCTTACTGCCTTATTGCATTGGGCTCCTCTCAAAGTATATAGCACTGTTTTCAAATACACCATGCAAATGGGATTGCTCTCTTTCCTATGGTACATTTGGAATTTTTCTGACATTGTAGCCTTCCCTCATGCTAAAAACCTTACTACACACAGTGTTTGGTACTGTCCACCAAGTGTGGTGGGCCCTTGGTATCCACTTGGACCCCCTATGGATACTAAAACCCGTGAATGCTCAAATTCCTTCATTTACAATAGTATAGTAAAAATGTGACCTTTATATAAAATGGCAAAATCCATTGCATGGATTGGATTGTACTATAAGATATGTACAGACTCATTCTGGAGGTGACTGGTCTCTGACAAAATCTCATAGCATCCACTATAAGTGTTAAGCACTGGCATGGGCTGGATGTTTTAGAAAGTGGCTACAAATTGTCTTTATTTTATTTTATTTTTATCCCGCCTTTCTCCCAAGTTGGGACCCAAGGCGGCTCACAATACACACACACAGAGACTTTAAAACAACACTTTAAAAACAATTAAAATAGTCCAGTTAAAACAGTAAAAAGTTTTAAAAATTACAACATACAAAATGTAAAACATACAAGGTTAAAAGGTCTTCTTTCACCTCCAGTGTCAGTGCTATTTACTCTGCATCCATCTGAACCAATCTGAGGATTTGAGGAACACATACATCTTCATAGCTAAGGGGTTGCAATGTATGTGAAGCCACAGTAAACAATACAGAACTGGCCTGCAACCAGGAATGTTCAATTTTACATATAAGCAATTTGCTGTCTAAAAACCGAAGATCATGGTGTCTCAACCATCATTTCATTTCTAGATTCTTCTAAATGCACTTTCATGGTAAAACAGGGCGTGATAACACTAAAATGTCCTTTGGAGAACTGTTGCTTTGATGTGCTGCTGAGATTCATAGGCACAACCTCCAGCCCATGCCAGCCAAAGCAAAATATTCACAACCCCAGGACCCATAAAACCACATGGGAGGGGACACAGACCAAATGGTGCCCACCCCCACATTGTAAGATCTATGATGCAGTACAATCAGATCATTTCTTTTCTGTGCATGTATGAGAAGAGCCTAAATTTTATTAAGAGTTAGCAACCTTTACATCACCTCACTCACTAACTGCTAGTTTGTATGACGGTGACTTCCTGTGTGCTTGCTTCACTCTCCCTAAGTACATCACACTAACCTGCAACCATATTATTTTCTCTTCCCTCCATTAGACCATGTTTTTGATTATGCACAAGTAATTGTAAGTAAAATTAATTTTATGTTTTACAAAGAAGAAGTTTAGGGTTTTTCCTCTGTTAGATTTGGGGGTGGGGGAGTGGGACTGGTTGTTCTTCAGTTTCTTCCTTGAAAATTTGATTACTGTACATGAAACACCTAGTACATATCTCCCCACATATTTGAATAGGGAGATATATCTCTTTGTAACTAAAAAGGTTGCAGCGGATTCAAAAATCCAATTAAAAAGAAAATGTTTCATGGTCCAAAATGGGCATGAGTATCAGGAGAGCCTCTGAAATGGCAAATTAAACAAGTAAAATAATATACTATAGAGTGCAATTTGTAGAACCTACATACTTGCCCCTCTGGAACATGGTCCTGCATGGTCAGGAAACAAATGAGGCTTGGTCTCTCTCTCTCTCTCACCCTCGTATATGTTCCTTGTGTGGTAAAGCTGGAGTTGTCTTTACTATACTGCGTGTGGAGGAACATACTAAAAGACCAGGGCAAGAGGTCAAAACTCCCCCCCACCCCACCCCAATTTCATGAAAAATGTAAAAGTACAAAGGCAAAATACATATTGTAACTGAGCAACATTTATCTCAGGCAAAAGATTCACTTTAAAAAAAGAACAGGTAGAGAAGTAAGTTGATTCTCATCACTGGGGATTAAAAGTACAGCAAAGGAAAAAAAGTTTTCTATATTAAAAAGTGTTATGCCTGATTAGGGTTATGTGCATCCAAGTTGGATTGCAAACCTGGGCCTGCCCATGAATCATTGCCTTTTATGTTGTACAGTGGCCATCCTCAACCTGAAAGTTCCCAGATGTGCTGCACTAAACTGACATTGTCTTCCACTCAGCTTGGAGGCCATACTGGGGATGTAGTCCAAGTGCATTCAGAGAGAACCAAGTCATGGAAAGATACTTTGTGAAGCCATGTGATGTAAGATATAAATGAGAAGAAATATAATGCAATCCTATTGCTTCTACCTATTAGAGTAGGCCCATTGAATCAGCAGAATTTGCCTACCCATTGGTTCCCCATTCAATAATTGGTTCATTTAATCTACTCTAATTAAAAAATAAAAAATAAAATTCTCATCTGCTTCTAGAAAGGGTGCTCCTTAGGAATGCTTGAATGATAGATTAATTGAAAGAATTTTTGGCTGATCAATGGATTTGTGATTTTTTAAAATTATATGGCTAAAAAAAGCATGGTAGAATCTTAACAAATGTCATGTTCTGAGGAGACTTAAATGAAAGTCATACTTCTCCACTGAATAAGACCATGTGAGCAAAGATATGAGCTGCAAGAGATCTCTGAAGATTGCTTATGATGATACTAGCAGCTTTTCCACAGGAGGCCCATCTTGGTAAAAATCTGGGGGAAAATGTACACTTTAGTGAGACATTAATGCCTTAAGCAATCAATCAAATGGATTTCACATTTAATGCTCTCGAAAAGTGTTTTTTATTAGCCTCAGCTGCATGAGCTAACTTTAATTAATGGAGGACATAAAAGTCTAAAGGTATAGAACAGTAAAAATTAAAACATAAGCAGCAGAGTGCAAGGTGCAAGAGGATAGCTAAGAAAAAGGTTAAATTATTGACAGTAACAATTGGCTATTTATCATAAACTACACAAAAGCTGCAAGCAATCAGTTTCCTTCCAAATGAATGTGGATGTGTTCATACCTACAATCTGAAACACCTGTTTAGTTCAGCAGTGAAATCAGTACTAAAATGCTTGTACTGTATTTGCTCTACACTGCCAACTCATTCTGAAACAGCAGAAATCTATTATAGCAATAAGCCTGGCAGCAGGTTGTTATTTTTTCCCAGTACTCTGCTCACCACACTACCAAGCAGATGAAGAAATTGGATTGACATTAAGGACAGCAGAAAGTGAAGTACTTATAGCTTGGGAAAAGGTTCCTTTTTTAACACTACAACTTCCACATCTCTTGTCCAACATCCAACAGATGGGTGCCAGGTTGGAGATGGTTGTTCTGTATTATAAGATGTAAATCAGCAAATAAAATTAGATCAGTGCAACATGAGATGGAAAAAAATATTCTTCATTCCCTAGTTGAAAATGGGGTTCCTGGCAGAAGGAATAGCCCAAGGAAGAATACAGACTAGCAAGAATTTCCCCCAATTTTCCCTGGTAACGTTCTGCAGGGGAAAAAGGAGGTGTTAAAAATTCATTGTTTTTTTTTTCCTGCAGAATAATTTGTCCACAACACTTTGGGACATTCAAATACAGGGACAGTATTGAGAAGGAATATTTATTTTTCACTCACAGTGGGAAGAAAACTACTGTAAATATTTGTCCTCTCATGCAAGAACAAAATAATTGTAGATTTGCATCTGTAATACAACTCTGAACAATGTGTATGAGCTGAATTTTCTGCTCAAATATACCACAGAGAAAAAGTTCAAGTCACAATTTTAGAACAGTTGAAACTGTGTACAACAGATGGAGTTGCTGTAGAGCAAAGACAAGCCACCTCTGGCCCATTAAAGACAAGCCACATCTAGCCTACAAGGTTTGTTTGCTTTTATCTCTGATTAATAACTGGAGATTGGAGGTAAAAAGCTATTTAATGCATCAGTAAAGGTTCAATGGACCTGAGCTCTGGGATGCAGCCTAGAAAGCTGTTTCATGGCTGTATTGAGGCCATTTTTTAAACTTCCCTGGACCTCATCATATTAAGTAACTATCAGCCCATTTCAAATATCTGTTTCTTGGGCAAGGATCTAGAGTACGTAATAAATAATAAATAATTTTTTAAAATTTTTATCCCACTTGTTGCCAAGCAATGAAAGAGGCATACAAAAGGCTAAAATATATACATATATACATAGCAACCCTCCCCCTAAAACAGGATTAAACACTAACATTTTAAAATCCAAACAATAACCATGTGGTGACCTTCCAGCTCCAGGGATGTCTGGATTAAATGAATCATCTAGAAACATTTCAGTCTGAGCTTTGTTAACCTTGGTAGATGACCTATGCAGGGAACTAGATAGGAGGAGTGTATCTCTGTTGATTCTGCTGGACCTCTCAATGGCTTTCAGTACTATGAGTCATGGTATTTCTTCTGCTCACCTCTCTGTGATGGGACTTGAGGGCACTATTTTGCAAATATTTCAGTAATTCTTCTCAGAAAATGGTGCTGAGGGATGGCTGTCTGACCTCATGGCTACTGGCCTGTAGTGTGCCTCAAGGTTCTGCCTTCCCCCCAATGCTGTTTGATATTTATATAAAACCACTGAGAGAGGTCATCCAGAGTTTTAGGATTCAGTGTCACCAATATGCTGAGTATGCCAGTAGCCAAGTATGTGGATGACACCCAACTCTCTCTCTCTGTTCCATCCAGTTCCACCAGTGCCTGCTGTCGGTAATTTTAATTTTTTTATATTTATATCCCGCTTTTTGTTTCCACCATCAAATGGTAATGGACTGCATGAAGGATTAAACTGAAATTTAATCCAGACAACTCAGATGTGCTTCTGGTCAGCCATTAGGCAGATCATGAAACATGGATTCAGCCCATGCTGAATGGAGTTACACTACCCCTGAAATCCCAGGTTCACAGCTTAGGTGTTCTCCTGGATTCAGAACTGAGCCTGGATGCCCAGGTTTTGGCTGTGGCCAGAAGTACATTTGTATATTTAAAGTTAATGCACCAGTTGCACCCATTCCTGGAGAGTTCAGATCTAGCTAGAGTAGCACATGCCTTGCTTACATCCTGTTTGAATAACAATAAGATATTCTATATGGAAGGGATGTGATGGCTCAGTGGTTAAGATGCTGACTCTGATGAATGCAAGGTCTGAAGATTGAGACCCAAGAATTGCTTGATGGCTCCTGTCACTAGTCCCAGCTTCTACCAACCTAGTAGTTCAAAAGCATGTAAAAATGCAAGTAGATAAATAGGTACCACTTAGGTGGGAAGGTAACAGTGTTTCATGAGTCATGCTGGCTACATGACCATGGAGCCATGCCTTTGACAATGCTGGCTCCCTTGGCTTAGTAACAAAGATGAGCACCACCCCATACAGACAGACATTACTAGACAAGGGGAAAACTTTTACCTTTTCTTTATTCTATATGGGGCTGCCTTTGGAAACTCTTTGGAAATTTCTGTGAGTCCAAGATGCTGCAGCCACATTGGGCACAATTCAAAGTGCTGGTTTTGACTGTTAAAGCCCTATTTGACTTGGCCCAAACTTTTAGAAAGAGTGCATCTCCCTGTACAAGCTAGCTCAAGTGTTAAGATCTCCAGAGAGGGCTCTCTTTCAATCCCACCACCTCTACAGGGACCTTCACTGAGGATATGGGAGAGAGCCTTCTCAGTAGCTACTCCCAGGCTGTGAGACTCCCTTCCACAGGATGCCTAGCTGGAGCTCCCTCTGCTCTCTTTCTGTTGGCAAGCTTTTTATACCTTAGCAAGTCTTTGAGATTTAAATTATGTGGCAATGGTACACATTACTTTTTAGTAGAATTCCAGTGCTAAAATAATTTGATAAGTCATACTGGTGTTCCTAACTGCAGGCTTTAACATTTCCCACATCATTTGCTCTGGACTGGGTTTTAGTAGCTAAAATTAAAAAATTAAAATCTGGTCTATCTCAACAACCTGAACTGCTAAGTAGAAATGAGTAATATATGCTTGACAGCATGCCTCAACAACTGATGTGGATGATTTGTTTTTAACTGTTTCTCCTTTACATATAATTTTTATAACTTCTTGTATCCAATTTTTATAATCCACAGCTGTGATAATAGGCAAAGAAGCTGTTCACTCTGCAGAAGTTTTAAGTGGCAGGTGTTTCCTTATTCCATGACAAATGTTGCTGAAATCATCTGTCACTGAAATGCAGATATAACAGTCAAGATGTGACTATACAAATCAATTGGCACCATTGCTGTTGTGGAGCAGAAAAAGCATTATTTGTTTCATTTTTATTCAACACTTAGCTATCGTGAAAGGTACCAAGAATTGAAGAAGGGAAGCCAAACTATTCAATCTGCAGGAGGAAAGTATCTAGATGCAAATGTTTTTACCCAATTCCCAAATGGTCTCTGGTTGCTACTGCAGGTCAGAAAGGCTAAATAGATTTGCACAGTGCAGGACTGATGTTTCTCAGTGCAAGCTCAAACATTACCTTGCTGTCAGGGATATTACTTGCAACTCTCATGTTGGCACTTTTTCTGGCTTGAAAAAGAATAATCCTTTCCCCAGTTCATAATGATTTGCTCAGAAAGACTGTTTGGTTAACAGAGAGCAAAAGAAATGTTTTCATTGCCCTCACTCTTACATCCATTTGTCATCAGTGGCACTGTCACATAGCCTAGTCCTACAGTGATGGTACCACTATCTATAACTAAAGGTGATGATTCCTAGCATTAAGTCTTCCAATGTTATAGGGCTGCTATCATCATCATCATCATCATCATCATCATCATCATCATCATCATCTTTATTTATATCCCACTTTCCCCCAAAATTGGCATACAAAGCAGCTTACAAATTAAAAAAAACCAATTATTTATGGTTATCTTTATTTATTCTATAGTTTATATCAGCAAGTCAACATGCACAGTGGCTGGGAATGATGGTAGTCATAGGCCAGATTTCTGTGAGTCTGCTATGCTAGTGGTTGCACTATTTCTGGGGTCAATCTGTCAACTCCAAGTACCTTGTTTATCTAATGCTTTTCTGCCTTTATGGCTGCAGCACCTGTGGCCATTTTTATCCTGCATAGTGTTAGTCTAAGTCTGATGAAGTTTGGAATTAACTCTCCCAGTCTGGAAGGTAAGGAAGAGTTATGAAGGAAGAGAAGCAGAATCTGGGAACCATCCAACAGAATCCACAGAAGAAACAAATATGCTCAAAAGATGGTTGTTTTATTAGTATAAAAGCCCAGTGTATATTCAGCCTGTACATTGGCTCATATGGTTGTACACACCTATTTGGAATGAAATTTCAAAAATTTCAAACCAAGAACCAAAACTTGGGAAACCAGATTACAACTGTAGTAAGAGTACCAAAATTGTGACTAAGTAGCACTCATGAATACGAAACAGTTTCAGATAAGTAAAATGAGATAACTGTTTCATAATCATGATTGCTATTTAGTCATGACCGTGACACTATTGCCATGATCATAAAACCTACTTTACTACATCAGCTGCATGAGGAGAAGGAGTCCCATTCTGTCAGGGACTGAATCATGAGTGAATGACATTTCCAACAGATTTGGATGAGTCATGCCAGAAGAGGTTACTTACTTAAGTATGCTTAATGTAGGCTGCACCTAATCTGCAGAATTAATGCAGGTTGACACTGTTTTAGCTGCCATGGCTCAATGCTTTGGAATTTTGTGATTTGTAGTTGAGATACTGAGCCTTCTCTGTTAGATAGTTCTGGTGCCACAACAAACTACAAATCCCAGGATTCCATTTGACAGAAATGTGACAGTTAAAGCAGTGTCATATCAAAAAGCATTAATTCTGCAATGTGCCAGCAGTCTATGTAGCTGATACAGGATTCTGGCCACCATTACTGGATCACATTGCACACTACCATCTTCATCTTTGCACACTACCATCTTCAGGATTTGGAAGGTGCTTGGGCAAAAGACCTACACTAGATGCCTGGTCTTCAGTCAGTTTGCCTTCTCAATCAGCATTGTCAACAACTTTTGCACCTCTTCCTCCTCCTTTTCTTCCTCTTCCCCCTTTGTCTCATTACTACCTACATACTTACCAGAAAGAGACCTCAAATGCAAGTGGTGTGTGACATCTGCTGATCTTCCTTCCCAGTACCTCTGTTGTTTAGGCCAAAAAGAGGCGGGTAAACAGGAATAACATATCTTGACAGTGGGCCCTATGGTGAGGTGTGTGCCCTTGGCTGGTGAACAGTAATGCCAGATCATTATGGCAGATTAAAAAGGATGCAGACACTTTAGTCTTTCATTGGCCGGTTATAAACCGGCACTTGGAACATCCACAGGATGTCCCATTTTAAAAAAGGGGCGTCTCTTCTAGATGCACCTGGGTCTAATACGGACTCTGTCCGTACAATATGGCGCCGGCCATTCCACACGGCCGGCGCCATCTTTACATATCGGACGCTGTGCGTCCGAACGTGTCGCGGTGCCTGTGACGTCGTGAATGCGCCCCTGGCACCTCGCGACGTCACAGAGGCGCTGCAGAAAGAAGCTCCATTTTGGAGCTTCTTTTTAGCTCCGTAAGGGAGCCGCGCGGTGTGGCTGCGACGGCTCCCTTACGGAGCAAATGGTGGCGGTGGCAGACCGCCTCAAAGCGGCGGTCTATAACCCGCCCTTGTTTCACAAACACTTCATAGCGTGTCTCTGAGGATTATTTCATGTTTCCACAAGAAGGCCCGAAATACCTGGAAAAGCTTTGCTAGAAACACAGTGGTGGCAAAATATTGCTTCTTTACCACCATCACTTCCACGGAACATGTTCAGGAGTGAACTCTCATTTCTGGGTTGAATTCACTTCCGTTCTTCTGCCACTTTCAGTCTCACTTCCTCATTGACTCTCCAACAAGTAGGGAGTCAAGTGGGCTATAAAAAGCAGATGTAGAGAACGCTTGGAAAGGGTACTTCTTGGACTACAGCTCCCAGAATGCCCAAGCCAGCTTGGCTAGTTGACATGATAAGCAGGAGATTTTAGGAGTCGTGGGCCCCAAAAGTAACTTCCTCAAGCTATGGGTGTAGAACACAGAGAGGAAACCTGGCCCTAGTCCTTCCATGAGCCAGTGGTAACAGGCAATGAAAGCTATAATCTAAAAGATCTCCAAGGTTCTACCCCTCAATATAAAAGAACATTTGTGTCTAGCACTGAACTAATGATAACACCAGCAATTCACTAATGGAATTCATTAATTCATTCTATTCTCTTAAGGCCATGGTCAAAGATCTACCACATTTTTAGTGGAGAATTGCCATTTTATGCTTAAATCTCAGTGGGCCTTTCTGCACAAATTTCCCAGCAGCTTCTGCAGTCTGTATACAGCAATGATTTTTTTTATTTAACATAGGAGTGAAAGCACAGTAGTGGCTTGATGGATCTCTCCATCGAAGAATTCCATTTTTGTAACTGCTTATCTTTGGGAGAGGCCCTTGAAAATAGCTAGTTTCAGGCTTGTTGCATCTCAGCAACTGAATAAAAAATACCTTCAACAGCAGGGGAAGACAATTCCTTTACCCTTGGTGATACTTTCCCTGTAATATATTCACTCACATACTTTGACAGAAATCCAAACATTGCAGATCATATTGCCACTGAGATGGAATAATGGGCTGGGGGAGTTATCACTGTTGAGCTGAACAACTGCCTCTCATGCAGCTGTTAATGGCACAGAACTATGTCAGGAAAGCTACTGGCAACTATGGTTGCCAACATTATAAACCATTTTCTGCTTTTGCGTCTTTAACAACCAACCCATCTTCCCCGATTAACAGCCTGACAGTACTTATTTCCATGCTGTGGGGAAACTGCTGATTCCTGCAGATCAAACTGCTGTCAAGTCAAAGGTACAAGAGCAGGCCATTCAGGCTGTCGAGACCCCCCCATGGATCTTGTTAGCGCAAGGTTTGTGCTAGTTCTGTTTCTTGTTAAACGGAGACTTCCCAACCTGGTGTGATAATTGAGCAAGCAGAAATCTGTTCATGCATACTATATTAAAGAAAGTTGGAGCTGCATCTTCAGCATTTTGTAGCTAGCAATTGCAACTCTGCTGTTGCTGGATCTCAAAGGCTTTCAAGGATGAAAGAAAATTTTGGACCTTGGTCCAGTATTGAGTTGACAGGTCCCAACATGAACCTAGAAGCTTACTTCAGCCTCAGCCTCCTTCTAAACATGATGGGCCTGCATACTATTTGCATATCACTGCTGTTTGATCTTTGGCAGCAGTATAAGAGTCAGGACCTTTAAAGCTGCATTTTCCCCCACCACTGGCTGCCTCTCCATGCCATCAAAATCTGCAAAAGCTGAGCATGTGTCTGTCCTGCAAGTAGTATGTCACACACAAAAACAAGAGAATGGCTTATAGGTTGTTTTCTCACTGGCATTTATAATTTTCATTGTATTCTGCACTGATTTTTTTGTTTGTTTTTTGTTGTTTAATACAGCAATAGCAATAGCAATTGCAAGTACATTTCTATACCACTTCTTAGTGAACTAGCATTCCCTAAGTGGTTTACAATCTGTATACCAATTGCCCCCTACAAGCTGGGTAGTCATTTTACTGACCTATGAAAGGATGGCAGGCTGAGTGGACCTTGGAGCCATTCCTTATAGTCCCATACAGGTGCTACCAAAGCAAATAAAAAATAAAAGCAAAGTGAGGGGGAGAAAAAAAAACTAAAGGGCAGGATTCAAAGACATAGCTGTGTTAGTGTAGATCAGGATGCAAACAAACTTTTATCACCTTTGAGCTTAAGTAAAAAAAGAGGTTGGTAGCATAAGCTTTTGTACATTTAATTCTACTTCATCAGATGCATTTATATGATGCATATTATCAGATGCAAATTTATATGAAATTGTAACATGCAAACGGCATGAAAGTCACATCTGACAATCATTTAGGCATATACCTCACTGTGAATACATACTGTATATAGGAAAACTAATTGGTGATCATATCTTAGAGTGCTCTGAATCACACTGAAGATAAAAGGGCATATTCCCCATTGCCATGTTGTTGCTGTTTTTAATGGAATTCATTTTATGTAGTAAAAACCCTAACATACAGTATTTAATAGTTCTCGCATCTCCATATCTGATGCAGAGGGGGCAATTTTTAGCCCTCCAGATATTGATTGACTCCAACTCCCATCATCCCTCATAATTAGCTCTGCTGGGTATTGCACAACCCCAGATCTGAGAGGTGAATTGAAATGAGTATAGGGTATGACAAAAAGGCAGTATTTCTACTGCATTATTAATAAAGAGCATGAACAGAGTGAAATACATCCCAGACAATAAGAAGCACGTCATTTTTGGTGATAGCGGATGAATTTTGACAATGAACTAGCTTTCCCTGTATGGTTTGTGGATCTAAGGCAATCTACTTTGCTTCCTTAGGAACAATGAAGTTGTTGGCTGATTAAAAACCTAAGAGAAAGAATTCTGCTCTTGCAAGCCATGGAGAAATGTGGCATACAGATAATCATCTGTCCTTCTAAACTGTTTTAAGTAATTGATCCAAAAGGAAGAATATTTAGCCTACTATACAAACATAAAAATATCCTTTGAAACAAAACAAAGTAATGACAGACTTGCCGTCATTTGTAGCAATTTGCTTCTGATTATGATCATCTTGCCCTCCAAATGAGTGTTAAAATGGAATTCTTTTATCAGAGCAGAATTCACTGGATCTAAGTGTTAGAAAATTATATAGTTTCAGCAACAAGAGGTCCCCTCCCTACACACACATTTCTATTTCTGCCACTAAGGATAACTCAGTATTGAAAATGAGGGCCTTGTCTCAACAAAGCCAATTTGAGCGGGGGAGAGCAAGTCTTCTAGCTGCACAGAAAAGCTTGGAAGAACTCCAGCGCCAGCCTTTCAAAGCCAATATCAAACTCTAGATTTTTCTTGTTCTTTAGCTGCTGCTGCTACCAGATATCCAGGATACAGATGCCAACTCTCAAAAAACTCTGCAACACAGCACTTTCTGTTTTGGTCAATTAGAAGGAATCAAAGTAGATGCCAGCCATTTAAAGGATGCTATGGAGAGAGGATTAATTTTCAGGGTCTTTCATCTTTGATAAGGCACACTCATCTAAAATAACATGTTCAGAGAAAGAGAAAGGGAGAGAGGGAGAGAAGGAAATAATGTGTTTCTTCTTTTACCTCTTCCTCCCAGAGGACAAATAAGGACAAGTCCTGTGTCTGATGAGCTGCATGAAGGCTCTTGTAATCAGGTGATCAGATTTGGACAATGAGGCAACTTTGTTTTTCTTTTTCCCATTGGCCATACCCTCCAGCTATCTCAATTTGGCAGGGACATTCCCAGACATTGTCTAGCATTGTCATAGCTTTTTCAACTGCTTTTGAAATGTCCCAGTTTCTTTCTCCTCCTCCAATTTTTCCAATAACTTGATTACGCTCTGATGTTACTTGGCTATATGTGTCCCAGTTTTCATCTGTGAAATATTGGAAGGTATCATAGCCTGGCTTTTTGCCATTTATTTAAGGCTTCCAACCAAATTTTGGTTCTGCAATTATAGCAACCACCTCTTTGTTATTTTTCTGGGGATTTTTCCCCCTCTGCTTTTCATATTACCACTCAAAACAGAGATCAAGTCACATAAGCCACTGTGGAATAGAGTGGTGAGGGTTGGATTGAGATTTGGCAGACTGAATGAATGACTTTGAGGTGGTTTTTAGGATGAAATGGAAAGCGAATCAACTATGCTGGCTTGAATTTACTGGAGAAAAGGCAAGATATAACTAAATTATAAACATAATGTATGCATTCATAAGTCCTGTCTGCATGGGGTAGGATATTCTGGGGGCAGCACAGAGTATTCTGGCCTTGAAGCTACCCTGACCTCTTCATTACCTGGGACTCTCCATTCTGACACTAGGCAGCTGTTTCCATGGGTGTCCCATTCTGCCACCCGGCATGGCTGCTGTGTCAGTGAGTCAATCACTCCTAAGATCAGAAGGAAGCACCCAGCTGGGCCCTTTGTTCTGACCTCAGAGTGACCAATACATACCAGCAGTGACTGTGCCAGGTGGCAGAGCAGGACACAGGACACTTCTCTTCTGAGAAGATCCAGAGCAAACAGGCAGTTATTTAAAATGAGTGTTGATGGGAGCATACCCCAGGTTTGGCACTGAATGGGACAGACATCGTTTGATCTGTTCATATCAGGCTCAGTGTTCATGCCAGACCCAGCTGTATATCCTCCAGTCTCCCCATCAAGTGACTGGTGGGAGGCCGGTATATTTGGCCCACGCAGACAGGGCCAAATATAGAGACTCTTTCCCAGTCACTCTTGGAGGCAATTGCAAAGGGTTGTGCCCCTGAGTTCATAGTCAATTTGCCTTAGTGTTTTTTTTTCCTTTAAATCGGTTTTTGAGTGGAGATGATCTGCTATATAAGAACAGCAATGCCTTATTGTCTTTTAGCCAACATTTGTTTTTATTTGTCTAAGGAGCCCTGGTGGCACATTGATGAAATGCCTGTACTGCAGCCATTCACAGCCACAAGGTTGTGAAAAATCCCAAGGCTCCATGGTTGACTCAGCCTGGCATCCTTTTATAGTTAGCTAAAATGAGTACCCAGCTTGTTGGGGGACAATTAGATTACACATTGTAAACTGCTTAGGGAGTGCTTAAGTGCACTGATAAGCGGTATAGAAATGTAGTTGCTATTGCTGTTGCTAAATGTATTTGTATTGGCAAATGCTTCATAAAACTTTTATTCAAGATTTGTATAACTGCTAACAGTAGATCACCATACTCTGACATTTCATCTTGAAACTGTCACTTTGCTACAGCCAACCCCTGCTTCCCAGACTCTCACAAAAATGTTGGCTTTGGCTTCTTTGGTGCACTGCACCTTATGCTTCCTGTGCTGAATTATTTCCATGTTGCTGAATCTTTTTCTGTTTTGGCACCTGGGACCCTTAGAGCGAGAGTGCTACAAGCTTTGCCCAACAGTCTTCCTCTCAAGCTATTACTTTCCCATGAGAACACATTTCACTATTTGCCTCAGTTTGTGTGGCAAAGCTGGAAATGGGCATTGGAATGATGACATCATTGGAGCAAGACAATTTTCATTAGTTGGTCACAAACAAAATGAGGGGAGGAAGAAGGTTTGGATCATCAGTCACTATGAAAAAGATTTAACTTAAGGAAAAAATTAATGCCATCTATCATTGGCAGGGCAATACCCTCATTTTCTTGCTCCATTGCTATACATTTTGGGTGGAACTTGGATGGATCAGTTCCCTGACATCATCTACATATCCTCCAGCTGTCCCTATTTATAAAAAAAATCATTCTCTGCCATCCCACTTTATCAGCTGCTTTTTAAATGTCCAGGCTGCATCCACACTGCAAAAATAATCCAGTTTGACACTGCTTTAACTTCCTTGGCTCAATGCTATGGAATTCTGGAAATTGTGTTTTGTGAGACATTTAGCTTTCTCTGCTAGAAAACTCTGGTGCCAAAACAAACTACAAACCTCATTTGGCTTTTCCTCTTTGTCTTCAGTTTACTTCAGTTGCTGCAGTCTGAAGTAAGGAAACATGGTATGATCAACAAGAAATGTTTCTCCATCTTCCCAAACAACTTCCATAAAATTAGCAAGTATTCTGTGCATTTTCATAGCATGTTTCACACCAAATGAAGGATTTTAAAAAGCATTAAATATTTATTCTCTTCCTAGTATTTTGCTCAAGTGTCCTAGTTACTAAATTTGGATGTTAATATAACCTTAAGCTTACCAGCAAGCACATAATGAATTTCCTCATGGCTCTGTTTAAGCAAAAGTTATCTGTGACTACTTAAAACCACCGCTGGTCCTGTTGCTCACCAGGAAGAAGAGAATCAGCACAAATCAATGTTCAAAAATGGGAGTCTGGGAGAGTGGGAAAATAAGAGTGGGGCTACACATTAACTCTGCTGCCAAAACCAGTAATCCTTTGGGGTTTATTTGCGAACAAGGCCAGTCCAAGACACTTTGTTGCCTTGGGTGGAAACTTGTTTACCCATTCCCATTCCCATCTTTAAATACCATCTAGACTAGCAGTTAAATCCATAACCTGGAAATGTTACTTTTTTCAGAATTTCCTAGAATTCTGATACTTTTCATCTTAAAAAGAAACTTTGAGAGGAAGTGATTTCCCCAAAATTCTTAGAGTATGGAGTCCAGTACACACTCTCTCCACCTGCTGCCTCCCCTGCATCATCATCATCATCATCATCATCATCATCGTTCATTTATATTTCCTGCCTCTCCCTACAGATCGAGGCGGGCTTACAACAATAAAAATGGAACACCAATTTCCATATATAAAATACATCTTAAAATCAAGACAGCACATTAAAATCCATATATCAACGTATCATTCACTTACTCAGAGTGGGATGTACCTTCAGTTTTATAAAAGATCAGGGGAATAAGACCGCTGGAAAAGATCCATTTTAATCGCTTTCTTAAAAGCTTCTAGAGTAGTAATCAGTTGGATCTCTACAGGGAAAGCATTCTACAGTTTAGGAGCCATGACAGTAAATGCTTTGTGGGAAGTTGACAATAATCTGGTATTTAGATAATCCAACAGATTCCTCCCAGATATTCTGAGAGTGCAGGGCAGGTTATGTAGGGAGAGGCATTCCCTCAAGTAACTTGGGCCCAAGCCATATGGGGCTTTAAAGGTTATGGCCAACACTTTGTACTGTGCCCAGAAGCTGATTGGCAACCAGTGAAGAGATTTTAATACAGGTGTTATATGGTCAGACCTAGGTGTTCCGGTGACCAATCTAGCAGCCACAATTTGAACCAATTGCAGCTTCTGAACTTGGTACAAAGGTAGCCCCATGTAGAACACGTTGCAGAAATCAAGATGAGAGATTACCAGTGCTTCAAGGTCCTTTCAGTCCAGGTAGGGATGCAGTTGGTGTATCAGCTGAAGCTGATACCAGGCACGTTTAGCCATTGCATCTACCTGAGATGATAACTGTAGAGATGGATCCAAAAGTACCCCAAACTGCATACTTTGTCCTTTAGGGGAAGTGTGATCCCGTCCAGGACAGGTTGACAAATCTCCGTCCCTGGACATGGGGAACCTATCATTAGTATCTCCGTTTTCCCTGGATTCAACTTGAGTTTGTTTTCCCTCATCCAGCCCAACCGACCCAAGGCAGGCATCCAGAGAAGAGATGCCATCCTTAGTCACTGCATCAGTCGGAGACATAGAGAAGTGTATTTGGATGTCATCAGCATACTGATAACACCGCGCCCCATGTCTCCGGATGATCTCTCCCAGTGGTTTCATGTAAATGTTAAACAGCGTGGGGGACAGAATGGTGCCCTGAGGGATGCCAGATGTGCACTCTCTTTTTGCAGAGCAGCTGCCCCCCAGCTCCACCATCTGGAATCTACCCGAGAGATAGGATCGGAACCACTGAAGTGCAGTGCCCTGGATACCTAACTCTCTCGGCCGTTCCAAAAGGATACCATGGTCGATGGTATCGAAAGCTGTTGAAATGTCCAAGAGCACCAACAAGGTCACACTTCCCCTGTTGATGCCCAGATGGAGATAATTGACTAAGGCGACCGTGGCCATCTCAACTCCGTATCCCGCCCTGAAGCCGGTTTGAAATTAGTCCAGATAATCTGCTTCATCCAAGACAGCTTGGAGTTGGAGGGCAACTGCCCTCTTGATCACTTTGCCCAAAAATGGTATGAGGGAGACCGGTCTGTAGTTGTTTCTCAGCAGGGGATCTAGAGAGGGTTTCTTTAAAAGCGGTTTCACTATTGCTTGTTTTAGTTTTGTTGGAAATACTCCCACCTTTAGGGATGCATTAATTATAAGATGTAATAAAGTTTTTTGTTGCATCCCCTCCCTGAACGGTCAGCCACGATGGGCAAGGATCAAGAGAGCATGTCATCCTCCTTACGCTTCCAAGAAGCTTGTCCACTTTATCGGCAGTTACAAACTCAAAATGAACCAGTCTAACACAGTCAGCGGAGTCACTGTTTCTCTCTCGCTGTTTCTGATATAATGTCCGTGTCTAGATCAGCCTTTATCTGAGAGATTTTATCAGGAAAGAAGTCATTAAAAGCATCACAGCAGGCTGTAGTTGGTTCTAATAACGGGTTCAGGGTGGGAGTCTTAATAACAGAACTGACTCTGGTTGGAAATCAACTCTGTTTAAATAGTTTTTTGTGAGTTTTTTGGGCTATGTGGCCATGTTCTAGAAGATTTTTTTTCCTGAACATGGCCACATAGCCCAAAAAACCCACAAAAAACCATGGATGCCGGCCATGAAGGCCTTCGAATTCACACTCTGTTTAAATAAATCATGTACACTTCCTTAATAAACATGGTTGGGCTACACCTATACTATTTGCCACTGTGCTTTGATCCCATCCTTCCAAGATGTTCTGGAAAACTGGGAAAGTTCCTTGTTTGAATACAACTCCCAGAGTCTCCTAGACAACATGGCCAGCATGCACAAGGATCTTTTAGCACTTTTGGGACTAACTGTGAAAAAGACATGGCAGTGTAAGCTTTTGTGGACTGGATCTGCTTCTTCAGATGCATGGAGTGAACTGGTGCCCAGAAACTGGTGCCAGCATGATTAGGATTCTGGGAACTGTCATCTAAAAAATGGCCTTTCTAAGTTCTGCTCTGGATAGCAAATGTTCCCTTTCCCCTTATTCCCCTTATAACCACCCTCTGAACTGGGTTAGGGTGCAAGCTGGTGCTTGGTCCCCAGACCACCTCAGTATAATTTGATCATGCAAGGCTTTAATACTGGATGTCTCCCAGCAAGCCCAATGTTCTGCCCACTGCATCACACTGGTGTGGTTTTGAATAAACATTCAAAATCATGGGTGCCCAAGCTATATCTGAAAGGCCAGGCCATTTCTTTCTAGCAACCTGCACTGGAATTAATCCTCCAAAGTCTCTGAGAAGCAGTAGCTGCCATTAATGGCTCCTTTTCTCCTACACAACTCCCATTCTTTTAATGTGAGTGGAGCATGTTTTTTCTCCACCAATGTCCGCAATTCAGGTCAAACAGCACAGTGTGGGAATTCTGTTTGACTGCTTGAATGCCATCATTTTCAAAGCCATGAAATTGTATGCTATTCATTGTAGCAGTGGGAGAACAGTACAAGCAAGGAAGCAATTGCTGAGCCAGCTTGCAATTACCCCGAATTGATTACCAACCACTGCAGCTCAGTGCCTTTGGTGTATGGGGTGAGTTAACAAACAAACAAAAAAAGTGTGGGGGGGGTAGCCTTAATTGAGATTCCCTAAAATGAAGACTCTGCCAACCAAAGATGACTTTTCTAAATGCCATCTAAGGTCTTCATCAAGCTGCAGCCTACCTGCAGAAACCTCTAGGAGAATTTTCCAAGAGGTATCCAGTAGCTATGACATCTGGACAAAGTTTTGTATGGATAGCTGCCTAGAAGTCCAGGCTATGATGACAGTGGGAGCCATTTAATTATAGGAGAGCCTTGTTTACACCATAGCTTTGCTATGAATAGGGGTGGTCTGGTATATTTTGCAAACTAAAAAGAGGAGAAGATGACACCTCACACTCCACTTCCGTCCCACGCACCAATATGGGGCCGGGGCAAGCCCCAGAGGCCTCTGGGGCTTGTAGTTTGTCGCCATTTCTAGCGGCAAAGCGGCCTGCCCGTCCAGCCGGGCGGCCACTTTTTACTTCAGCTGCCGCTGACCTCCACCATACAATGGATACAGGGCAGCCCACAGGGCACACACAGCTCTCTGGCATCTGCTTAGCATCCTCCTCAGTTTAGTGTGCCTAAAGATGGGGCTGGCCATGAGTATGAAGCATAAAGGTCTTGCTACCGTGCTCTTTTTATCTCATAGAGTGCATCTACACTTCAAAAATAGTGTGATTTGACACCATTTTAACTGTCATGACACCATCTTACAAAATCTTGGTATTTGTTGTTTTGTGAGACACCTGCATTTTTTGGTAGAAAATGCTAAAGACCTTGTAAAACTACAATTCCCAGGATGCCCTAGGCTAGAGCGCCAGCACTTAAAGTGATGTCAAATTGCATTATTTTTACAGTGTAGATGTAATCTTAGGCTGGTTCATCCTATAGCCTCCGCATTATAAACTCTGACAGTAGGAGGGACTGGTTGCAGTTCCCTGAAGGCACAAATTGTATGAACCAGTAGTCTGGTACTAGCAATAAATGGTTCAATCTATTTCTAATTCATTTCATTTTGTGTATATTGGTAAGTGAAACCCATTGGAATAAAACATGTATGCCTCCTTAATGAAGGAACATTTGGGCTACTTCTTTGTATTCTTATCTATGGCAGACATCCCACTCTATTTTCAGTATGTTCTGGATCAGAACTTACTACCTCTATGTTAAGTTGTGATCCCATCTCCAAATTTACACTCCTCCCCTGAAAAATCATATTTAGACACTCTCTAAGCCTCAGGGGAACGCTTAGCCTCAAAACCCCTCTGAACAAATCTTACCAAGAAAACCCCATGATAGGTTCATCTTTGGGTCACCATATGTTGGAAATGACTTGACAGCACACAACAACAACAATAACAACAAATTTAAATACTAAGTATATGCACCTGCTTTTGATGAAACCTCAATAACAAGCCAAAGCAGACCATTTTGGATCTCCTCCAAACCAAAGTGATATTGAGCATAAGCTCCCACTAGAGATTAAATTGATTTCCTGATTGATTTATATGTGTGAGGTTCCCACTGTGAACCATTTCAGACATGACTGCTTTCAGTTGAATTCACATTAAAGCAGGATATTTTTTTTTTAAAAAAAAGACGCTTTTTTAAAACACTACCGTAGTTTTTTTCGTGGTTCTTTTGGGAAAAAATCAATTCATGGGAGGTTTTTTTGGGGGGGGGGGAATCAATTCAGGGGAGTGAGAATGAGGGATCTGAATCACATTCGCAAGCCCTGAGCCCCTGCTTTTAGGGACCCATTTTTGGAGCGGTTGTGATCCATGACAGACAGGTCCCATGGAGAGAAGAAGAGGAGGAGGAAGAAAGGAAAGGCAAACTCCAGAACAAACCTTGCCAAGAAAGTCGAAGGATTTCATGGCTGGCATCCATAGTTTTTTTTTTTGGGGGGGGGGGGTTGGCCATGTTCCAGAAACTTTTTCCTGATTTTCATTCAGCATCTCTGGCTTGCATCTTCAAAGAATTCTTTGAGATGCCAGCCAGAAAAACTTTTCTGGAACATGGCCACATAGCCCGAAAAACCCACAAAAAACTTGCCAAGAAAACCCCACAACAAGGCACACTTCAGACAAAAGGCTGGTGGCATTTTGGGAAGGCTTGGGCCCCGGCAGTTCCTCCTCCACCTCCTCCAGAGTTAGAAGGGATAATAAGATGAGCTTTGCTAAGGTCTCTTCCAAACAGCTAGAATGCAGACTATTAGTAGTTGGGGCACATGTGGTAAAACAACATCAGTGTGGTGATGATGGTAAAAATTATTAATGAGAAAAAATGGACAAGGTAAGAGAGGCTGAAGCAGTTTGCTTTGGCCTGAGCCTACTGGGAAGGGTATGATTCCATCCTCTCTTCCCACAGTTAAGATAACTGAGTGCCAACTAGTTTTGCACTTTAAACTCAATTTGCAGTAATTGATGTAAGCCAAGGAAAGGGAATGAGAGGAGAAGAGACAAACTGTGATATTTATAAAGCAGCTGAAAAAGTTGAGCAACAGAGGATTAATCAGGAGTGTCCCTGCCAAATCAGGACAATTGCAGGGTATTATTCAGGCACAAGTGTAGCCATTCCAGGAACAGTGTACACAGAACAGCCTAAAAGAGCAATGCACAGTTGAAACAGAGCTTCTTCCCCAAATTTAGTCATGATCATCTAAAAGAGATTCAGATACTGTTTTAAGGCATCCTGTTGTTTGCCATGTTCAGGCTGTCCTTATAATAAATTACAACTATTACAGCCTGATGTTCTATTTTAGGATATGTATGTGAAGCAAATGTGTGGCATTTTTTTAACAAAAAGCCAACCCAACAGGATTACCATTTTCTTATTGCAAATTACTGTCATTACTATGGCAGTCCTTGAGAGGGAAAATTTCACCACCACAACACCAACTGGACTGAACTGACACAAAAAAGAAAGCAGGTGAAGCCTTTACCCTGTGCACTACACACCTGATGATTTATTTCCTGAGTTGATACTTCATTTGACCTCACAGCTCCTCCTTGAACAACCCCTTTGTACCACATAATAAGAAAGTATAGTGCAATTACAAGATGTCTCCTGGTGAATATAGTATATGCTCTCCTTGTACAAGCCTTTCTTTTTATAGTTCTGCGATTACCAAAGCAGTATGTTCTGTAATGGTCAGTGGGGAGGATGTATTTTTTGATGATGATAGCTTGATACGCAATGGTTGTACTGGCTTACAGATATGCATTCGGTCAGCCACCAGATTTGATTTTGTTTATTTGCTTGGTGTAATGCCCTAAACAATACAACATCAATGCATTTGGAACAGAGCTTGAAAACTGTACCATCAGAGAATTGCAGAATCATAGAAATGAAAGTCTTCTAATCCAATCCCCTGGTGTACAGCTAAAGCACTCCTGAGAAACTGCCATCTGACCTCTGTTTTCTTGTTAGTTGAATCCACTTGTTCTCTGGAGCAGCAGAAAACAAGCTTTCTCCATCTTCTACATCACTGCTACTCGAAGTGGCAGTCTATGGACCATTGCCAATCTGTGAGTTATTGGCGAATCATCCCTGACAAGCTTCCAGGAAAAAAAAACAAAACAAACTCAGTTACACAAATGAGCACAAATATGGAGCTGGTTCTGGGATGTGGTGACGGGGAACCATGCCAATCCCCCCCCCACACACACACACACATGAGATAGCTTGAGAAGCTCTATTCAAAATGACTTCCTTCCAAGTTATTTAAAGATGGATATCATGTCATCTCTCATTCTTCTCTTTTCCTGGCTAAACATATCTGGCTGCCCAAGCTGTTCCTTGTAGGGCTTGGTTTCCAGATCTCTGAATATCTTAATAACTATCTTTTGTACATTAGCCTCCCTAAACTGTGCTGTCCAGAATTTGACATAGTATTTGAATGAAGTCTAACCTGAATTGAATATTTCTCTCAGTCTGGACACTATGGGCCTGAAAAGACAGGCCAAAATAAAGCTGCTTCAGGTCACTTTGGAGGTATGCTGTTTAAATGACAGACACATCTTAAGAGGCCAGAAGCTGCGACAAAGCTGCCCTCTGATCCTTAGGACTGGAGCATGGCTTTGGTATGGCTTTCGGCCATACCTCCAAAGTGATCCAAAGAAACTGTAATTTTGGCCTGTCTGTTCGGGCCCTATATTTCTGTAGAGGCAGCCTAGAACCATCTTAATTTAGCTGCTTTATCACATCTTTATTTAGTTACTTATAAGATATATATCCCACCTTTCACCCAAAATGGTATTCAAAGTGGCTCACAATAATTTTTAAAAGATACACCTAAAACATTGCTTACAAGGGTTTTATGGTACTTAGAAAGCGTTCAATATTAAAACCTAACAGTTAAAAACACAGCATATTAAAAAAATTAAAACCATTCAAGCTTTAAAAACAGCACACCAATGACACACACACACACAGACTGCATAAGTAAAATTCATATACCAAAAGCCTGTCTACATAAGACTTCTAAAATCCCCTCTTAAGACCACTAAAATCTTTTTACATGTGCTTTTCTGGGGAATTCTAGTGTCATAGTCAAAAAGCTCTAGTACTGGAGAGTCAATACCAGCTGGAGTCATTTATCTTGCCTCCAGCACTGAACCTGGAGATAACAATTAAATGCTTGGGGAAATTAAAAAGATCTTTGGGTGGTCCTGAACAAAGAGCAAACCAGGTATTAGATCAGCATCCCTGAAGATACTATTGCATAAATGGGTATTACCACTAAGCACAGCCCCTTGACAGTTTTCCATCAGCTACTTCAACTTTGACAGCATAGCACCTGGAGTTAGGTTTCAGGTGACGATCTCAGTAAGGATTCCAGATCTCAGGGACTTGCCCCATTCCTCAGGATAAAGGGAGGAATTTCACAGCAACTTTGAAGTCAAAAGAAGAAAATTTCCAAAGAGGTAAGGAGGAGGGATTTTTTTGTGGAAAATTACTTAGACCGTTCCATTCTACTTCTCAGAACATACTCAAAGGAATTTCACATGGCCTCCCAGTTCTTGAGAGGAAATAAATAAATAAAAATATAAAGTTTTTATTTATATTGCCCCGCCTCTCCCTACAGATCGAGGTGGGGTTACAACCTGATAAAAATATACAGTGCAATCATAAAATCCAACAGTTCCAATAAATACATCCAGTTCCAATAAATACATCAGTGGTTTTATACAAAGAGTCTTCTTCTTCATGTAGAGCCATTTCAGAGCTGGTTATAGATGAAATAGCTTTGGCCACCTTAGTGGATGACCTATGCCAGGAACCAGACAAGAAGAATGTGTCCGTTGGTTCTGCTAGATTTTCCAGAACTTTCCAGTACTACTGGAATATAACATGGGGGCATTTTTTTAAAGGTGGTCCTGGACCTTCTTTGAGGGGCAAACTCAGGTGGTGCAGGAAGATTCTTGTTTGACACCCTTGCCACTGGCCTGTGTGTGGTCTCTCAGGTTTCAGTTTTGTTTCCCTCTCCATGCTGCTTAACCATTGGGGATGGTTGTTTGGATATTTGGGGTAGGTGTCACCAGTATGCTGATGGCATTCAACTCTATCTATCCATTTAATCTAATTCCAGTGACATTGTTATTGTACTAAAGCAATGTCTGTTGTTAGTAACAGACTGGAGGAAGGTGAACTCACTGAAGCTTTATCAAGATAAGACAGAGATGTTCCTGGTCAGTCAAAAGACAGATCAGTGAGTTGGAATCCAACCTATTGTGTTGGATGATACACTCTCCTGAAATTTCAGGTTTGTAGCTTTTGTGTATTCTTGATTTCTGAGCTCAGAGAAAATTGAGCCTGGAGGTATAAGCTTCAGTAGTGACCAAGAGTGTGGTTGCACAATTAAAACTAGTGTCCCAGCTAAACTCATTCCTAGAGATGACAGAACTGGCCATGGTAACACATACTCTGATTATCTCCTATTTGGATTCTTGCAATGTACTCTAAGTGGAGCTATCTTTGTAAACTGTGTTTGATTGTTTAATGATTTTAAAAAACATTTGTCCACCATAATGAGAGTTTGAATCCCCTC
>NC_056523.1:29278128-29280313 GCF_019175285.1 Sceloporus undulatus | reverse complement strand
TTGGCAATGGAAACCCACTGGGTGACCTTAGGCAAATCATGCTCTCATACCTGCAGGGGAAGGCAATGGCAAACCTCAACTGATAGCCTTATGGTTGTCAGAAGTTGGAACTGACTTGAAGGTGTACAAAAACAATACACCATAGAATTTTTTGTTGAGGAAAAGCAACATGGGATATACAGTGAATGAAATAAAACTTGTATGTGAGAGTCAGGATGACTCAGCAGAAGCAATTAGAAGCCACACAGGTGTAAAACGTAATGCAATTTACAAGTCCTAAATGCCAAGGACAAAAGTGCAAAGTGGATAATTGAACACACCTGAGAATTGTTAAGTGGACAAGGCTGAGATGATGAAATCATTAATTATGGGATGAAACAAGAGAACCAATGAGAGTGGATGTACACGTCCACTGGGTGGAAACTGACAAGAGTGGGTGGTGTTTTTCCAATGACTATAATAATGGCTATGAATCCCAATGTATTTTTGTGGGTAGTAGTAGTGGATAGTAGTGAGGAGTTGTATTGGAGCTGTATATAGTAGAATAAAGTAGATCTTTTATATAAGACTACTGAGTTGTCTGGTGTCTTGGGTGAAGATACAAGAGCCAGCTGGATCCTGAAGAAGTGTGAAGACTTCTGTGGAAGCAAGAGTGAGAAGGCTTGGAGAGTTTGTCAGGGTCTTCAGCCTATTCTCTTTAACTCTGCTGCTTTAAAGCAAAGCTTTAACCACTGGTCAAAACTGGTCAGCGCTGGTGCGTAACAAGGTGGTGAGTTTGAGCCAGAGGTGAAGAGCTACAACTCCCATCATCCCTGACAAGGGTTATGGGCCCAGATACTGCAGCACCCAGCATCCACAGAAGCTGAAAGTTCCAGAGAGTGGAAGACAGTTTTGTGGAAGACAGATCAGAGCAAGCTGTTTGCGCTGGACTGATAAGCTCCATGAGTAACTCCTCCTGTGTTTTGATTAAGCCCGAAAGGGGTCAGCTGTGCATACTCAGAAGGACTGTGTCAATTGAGTCACTGCACAAATTAAGATGGAGATTTTGAAGTTTAGTAAATTGAACAGAAGCAACTACTCCACCTGGAAGATTTATGCCCAGTCACTACTTGTAAAAGAAAGTTTATGGGCCACAGTTGAAGCCGGGCTGCCAGCAGATGCAAATACAGCCACGAAAGAAAAAGATAACAAAGCCAAAGCTTGTCTTTTTCTAATGCTGGAAGAAGACTTGATTAATGATGTCAGAGATAAGGAAACCGCCAAAGATGTGTGGGACACTCTGCAGAGATTACACACTCCTTCGACTGCCTTTGCAAAAATGCTATGGTCTAAGAGAATTTATAGGCAGAAGATGGCAAAAGGGCAGTGTGTGATAGAACATTTAAAACTATGCAAAACTTGTTTGTGCAGGCTGAGCTAAGAGGAGTGGAAATAAGTAGAGAACAGCAGTGTTATATTTTGATTGAATCATTAGACCCTACTTGGGGCAACATTACCAACGCTTTGCAAAACTTACCGGAAGCAGAGTTGACGAGAGACTTAATTGTGGCCAGGATTCTGGAAGAAAACCAGAGGAGACTGTCTGAGAGGAATGACGCTCCAACTTCTAAGAGTGTGCCAAGTGAACAAGCGAAGCCTGATGTGCGTGGGCTGGACCAGGCAGCTTGTTTGAGGGAGCAGCGGAGGTGTTTCTACTGCAAAAAGATTGGACATCTGCAGAGGCATTGCAAGCAGTTGGCTGCTGACAGAAGCAAGCAAGAGAGCAGATGGCAACCACAACACTATCAGAGGGAGAAGCAGTCCAAGCCGCCATTTTTGAAGGACAATAGAAATAATAATAAGGGGTTTGCAACCATGATCAAAGAAAAACAAAATGCAAACTCTAAATGGCTTGTAGATTCAGGAGCTTCGTCCTCCATGTGTAGGAACATTAATTTAATTAGTGATAAAAAGCCAGCCAATGTAAGTGCGGTAGTTTTGGTTGATGGGAATGAGCTCAGTACTGTAAATCAAATGGGGACAGTTTACATTTCAGGGCTAAAAGAAAATTTACTGATGTTTTGCATGTAAAGGAATTAGAAAACAATCTGTTATCAGTGAGCAGATTAACAGACAGAGACTACATAGTCACATTTGAAAAGAATCTGTGTAAAATAACATTGAATGGGGAACTGCGTGGCATAGG
>NC_056523.1:29276701-29278028 GCF_019175285.1 Sceloporus undulatus | reverse complement strand
TGTAAAATAACATTGAATGGGGAACTGCGTGGCATAGGTTTGAAAAAGGATAAGCTTTATTTTTTGGAGGAAAGTGTTGATAATTACAAGGTTGAGAATGCTAACAATATTGATAATGTTCCGATGCACAAAGACTGCATACATGAGCTCCATAGAAAATTTGGCCATGCAAGTTTTAAGTGTTTAAAGAATTTAATAAGCATGTGTCCAGATCTAAAAGTAGCAGAATGTAAAAATCATTTAGACTGTACTGTTTGTAATCAAGTGAAGGTCAGAGCTTTTCCAGTTGCTAAGAAATCCAAAAGAATTGCTCAAAGACCATTTCAGTTTGTCCATGCTGATGTAGCCCAAGCTAATTGTTTGTCTCTAGGAGGGAGCAAGTATTTCCTTGTAATTGTGGATAGATATTCAAGGTATGCTTTTGTAAGAATATTGAAAAATAAGTCTGATGCTGGGCAAAGTTTGAAAGCATGGGTAAGAATGGTAGAAAGACAATTTGATAGCAGAGTTGGAACTATTGTTACAGATAGAGGTGGCGAATTTTTAAACAACCAGCTGTACAATTGGTTTCAGAAGGTGGGAATAAGACATGAAACCACCAACCCTGCTTGTCCAAGTGAGGATGGTTTAGCAGAAAGAAAAATCCAGGACATTAAAAGGATATCTGCTTGCTTGATGGCAGATGCGGGAGTAAAAGACAGCTTTTGGGGTGAAGCAACTCTGACTGCCATACACATAAGCAACAGGTTGTTTCATTCAGAGATTGAAGACATTCCCTACAGGGTCTTGTATGGGAGAGTGCCAAATTTTAAGTACTTAAGAGTTTTTGGACAGTATGCACATGTATACATACCTGCTTGTTTTAGAAGGAAAGGAGAACCAAAGAGCAAAAGGCTTATGTTCTTAGGATACTCAGGGAATAGCTACAAATTTCATTTGGGAGGAAGAGAAGTACAGTACTCCAGGTCTGCAAATTTTGAGAGACATGCTGGCTGGGACAAGCTGCATGCCAACAAGGAAGTGTTCTTGAGGTTAGGTAGCTCAAGTGAGCAGGAAGCACAGACTGAACCAACTTCAGGAAACGGAGGGGTTTCAGTCAAGCCAGAAGCCTCTACTAGCAGTAGTGGTAGTACCTCAGATGGGGAGACACAATCAAGGCCAGTAACCACTAGAATGACAGAAGACAAAAGGTTTAGCCGAAAGACAACAACTTCTAGTGCAGACAGTGATGAAGAGAGAGGCAGAACGACAGAATTCATACCCAGGCGTAGTCACAGAGTTAGAAAGTCACCAGATAGATTTGTTGTGACACAGGCAAGAGCTTGTA
>NC_056523.1:29276181-29276601 GCF_019175285.1 Sceloporus undulatus | reverse complement strand
TTTGTTGTGACACAGGCAAGAGCTTGTACAGTTGTAGAAGAGCCTGAGAGTTATGAAGAGTTGGAAATCTTTTCTAGGGAAGAACAGGAAAGATGGTGTGATGCAATGGATAGTGAATTTAGTTGCTTGGTGAACAAAAATGTTTTTGAACTTGTTGATAGACTCAAAGATAAGAAAGTGATTGGCTGTAAATGGGTGTACAAGAGAAAGGAAATGCCTGATGGAAGCTTTGGCGGGTTACAAACGGCCCTCAAGGGGCCGTTTTCCCGCCGCCGCCATTCGCTACGTAGGGAAGCCCCAGCTGCCAGACTGCGAGGCTTCCCTGCGCAGCAAAAAAGGAGCGGCGAAATGTTTGTAACGCGGAAGTGGCGCCGCGAGGGGTGGAGTGCGCCCTCGCGACGTCACTTCCGCCGCGACACG
>NC_056523.1:29261435-29276081 GCF_019175285.1 Sceloporus undulatus | reverse complement strand
ACGTAAAAATGGCGGCGCCCATGTGGATGGGCACCGCAAAAAAGTCCACGCTCCACACGTACTGGGAGGAAGGGCCGTCAGGAAGGTAAGAAACTTCCTAACCCTAATACGGCCCTTCCTAACCCTTGTCCAATGCGTACTTTATGGCGGTTTATAACCCGCCATTAAGTACAAAGCTAGGTTAGTAGCTAAGGGTTTTGCACAGCAGCAATATGAGAATTTTGATAAGACTTATTCTCCAACAGCAAAGCCAGAAAGTTTGAGAATGGTGTTAGCTGTAGCAGCAAGAAGGAATTTAGTTGTTGAACATTTTGATTTTGAAACAGCTTACTTAAATGCAACTTTGGATGAAGAAATTTTTATGGAACAGCCACAAGGTTTTGAGGAGAATGGAAGTCAGAAAGTTTATAGATTGAAGAAGGCATTGTATGGTTTAAAACAGAGTGCCAGAGCTTGGAATTTGTGCATTAATGATGAGTTAGTTAAGTTAGGATACAAGAGAAGCGTTGCAGATGCTTGTGTTTATACAAAAGGAAACATAGTGCTGGTAATTTATGTGGATGATTTGTGCGTGGCAGCAAAATCAAAACAGGACATAGAGTCAGTAAAGAGAGAATTGTCAGAAAAATTTGTTTTGAAAGATTTAGGTTTGTTGAAGTCTTATTTAGGCATTAATGTTGAATGGACACAAGAAGGACATTGTTTACTAAGTCAGACAAAGAAGATTGAAAATCTGATAGAAAAGTGTGGATTACAGAGTGCTAAGATAGTTAGAGCTCCAATGACAACTGGTTTCGTATCTGAACCAACAACAAGAGATTTTGAGGACAAGACATTTTTCAGGAGCATAATAGGATCTCTACAGTTCATTTCTTGCCACACTAGACCAGACATTTCGTATGCTGTAAACGTTTTATCCAGAAGACTTTGTGATCCTAAAGTTGAGGATTGGACAGCTGTAAAACACTTATTAAGATATTTGAAAGGGACTATAGACAAAAAGTTAATCATCAGAAGCAGTAATGCAGCTTTAGATTGTTATGTAGACAGTTCATTTGTGTCAGAATTAGGAGACAAGAAGTCAGTGACAGGAATGATCATCAAATACAGTGAGAGTCCCATAGTATGGAGAAGCAGAAAACAGACAAACGTAGCATTAAGCACATCTGAAGCAGAATTTGCAGCTTTGAACGAAATAGTGAATGAGGTACAGTGGCTTGAACAATTGTTAAATGACTTAAACGAAAATTTCAGACTACCTGTAGAAATTCAAGAAGATTCACAATCATGCATAGCGATGGCTGAAACAGAAAGTTTAAAGAACAGAACCAAATATGTGGGTGTAAGGTACCAAAATGTGAGAGACATGGTTCAAAAAGGAGAAATAGAATTGAGATACATAGAAACACAAAATAACATAGCAGATTTGTTTACAAAAGCTTTAACAGTGGAAAAACATGAAAGGTTGACACAAATGGTTGGAATGACATTGTAAGACACATACAATATTTTATTTCAGAGGGGATTGTTAAGGAAAAGCAACATGGGATATACAGTGAAAGAAATAAAACTTGTATGTGAGAGTCAGGATGACTCAGCAGAAGCAATTAAAAGCCACACAGGAGTAAGAGATAATGCAATTAGCAAGTCCTAAATGCCAAGGACAAAAGTGCAAAGTGGATAATTGAACACACCTGAGAATTGTTAAGTGGACAAGGCTGAGATGATGAAATCATTAATTATGGGATGAAACAAGAGAACCAATGAGAGTGGATGTACACGCCCACTGGGTGGAAACTGACAAGAGTGGGTGGTGTTTTTCCAATGACTATAATAATGGCTATGAATCCCAATGTATTTTTGTGGGTAGTAGTAGTGGATAGTAGTGAGGAGTTGTATTGGAGTTGTATATAGTAGAATAAAGTAGATCTTTTATATAAGACTACTGAGTTGTCTGGTGTCTTGGGTGAAGCTACAAGAGCCAGCTGGATCCTGAAGAAGTGTGAAGACTTCTGTGGAAGCAAGAGTGAGAAGGCTTGGAGAGTTTGTCAGGGTCTTCAGCCTATTCTCTGTAACTCTGCTGCTTTAGAGCAAAGCTTTAACCACTGGCCAAAACTGGTCAGCGCCGGTGCGTAACAAGGTGGTGAGTTCGAGGCAGAGGTGAAGAGCTACAACTCCCATCATCCCTGATATTTTAGGCATTTTGTTTGCACTTATATTGCAAGTCAGTTTGGCTTGGTCCTATATTGGGAGAAAGATAGAATAAAAGTCAAATCAAATAAGTTGATAAATGTGTGTGTGTATGCGTGTGTGTATATACATGTGTGTATCCTTCATTAAACTTGGTTTTGTTTGAATGACATACTCAGTACAATTGGAGTTGATGCTTTGTGATATTACCAAGGGATCTCCCTTGTAATACCAGCCTTGTCATGACAAGGGCAGGCACCTCCATGACATTACAAGGCATTATCTCTAGGTCTGAGGTTTCAGTGCTGAAATCTCAGGGCCTGATATAGTCCTGTCCTGGTAACTCTGATCCCAATGCATGACTAGTGAGATGTTGACTAGTCTTCCCTTGGCTTGCAGTATGAATTCTGTTTTTTGGTAGACCCCAAAGATCCATCCACCAGAACTACACTTAAAATCAAAGACTTTTGAGCTCAGGTATATGTTTAGAATGGAATAGATGTCTCAATATTTTCAAAGGAAAATTCTTCATTGTCTCCCTGAAAGCTTTCCTCATTTCAGTTATTTAATTGTGGGGCAGAAAGGAGTTATATTGTTGTTGCTGCTATTGAACTGGGTAGACATTTATCACAAAATCCTGGTCTGCATTCCTGATCTAAGTGCCTTTCACATCACAAACCCTTTGGGGCTTAAAAAGTAATGCTTAGACAGGCATTGTGAAACAAGTAGATACCTACTAGTTGGTTAGAACAAATTGGGAACATATTCTCCATCTGTTCCAATTTAGCAGGGATACTCAATTAATCCACTCTTGTCCTACTTTACCAGCTTCTTTTTTAAATGTCCCAGTTTCTCTCTCCTCCTCTTGCTTTTAGCCTTTGCCCTACTTACTTCAGTTGCTACAAACTGAGCTCAAAAAAGTAGTTTGCACTCAATTAACTTAGATGGGAAAGAGGGAGGGGAGGAGGGGTCAGAGTCTTGCCCTTCCCTATCAATCTCAGCAAAGGTAAACTACTGCAGCCTCTCCTAGTTTATGTGCTCTTCCTCCTTAATAACTTTTGCAATCTTGATCGCACTCTGATGTTGTTGGCCACACATTTTCTAGTTTGTATCTGTAAAACTTTAGAGGCGTGATATGTGCTGCACAGTTTGAAACTGTAGTACTGTAATAAATGGTGAGAGGTCAGTCTGGATCAGGACCACGATGTGGGAAGAAGTGGCTTTTATCTTTTGCTCCTTCATTATTACATCTCTAATAACCAAAAAGAGCAGGATAGTGTATTAATAGAATAGTTACTGTGGTTAGTTCTTGTGGTCTACCACCTAAATGACTCATTTGCTGACCAGCTTAACCTAAGAAATGTATTTGCATAATGCAACTGAATAATCTTTGCCTCATTTTTATAAGGCTTAAAAGGGCCTGACTCTTTCAGCCTCTTCTCATTAGACTTATTTTCCATTTATAATTGGATCAACATGTATATAAAATGAAGATTATGAGACAGATCATCCATTCACTATTTGTTCCGAAGATGAGATTTTGCTCTAGATAGGAACCTCTCCATTAGGTACTATCTGACTCTAGAGAAGGGGAGGGGAGGGAAGGGAGGTGATTTTTGCTGTGCATTTTCCTTGCTGTATGTTTCCCTCTACTGACTCACCATCTTTATTAAAATTCAAATACAAGTGTTTTTCACAAAGGAGTTAATTACTTCCAGACTTAAAGAGATGTTTTGTTTGGGTCCTTTTAACTAGGATTAAAAATAGGCAAGGGGGAAAGATAATTTTAATGCAAATGCAAATGTCCTCATGGGAACAACTCTACAACTCTCATAATTTGATCTATCCTGTATTTGGATAGATCAAATTCTTCCTTCTCCTGGTCTGTTCAAATTTTCAAAGGCATTAACCTTGAGAAAATATTTTTCACAGAAGTCTTTGGTCCAGAGAAGTCCCATGTTCATCTTGTGTTCATCCTGTTCACGTGAGGTCTGAACTGGGGGTGACTAAATACGAAGAGGTAAACAACTTTCCTGCCTATAACCACAGGGTTCCCAGTTGTGCAGAGATCTAATCTGAACTATAGAAATAATGCAGCTTGACACAGCTTTAATTGCCACGGCTCTGAAATATAGAATTCTGGGATTTGTAGTTTTGTGAGCTATTTAGCTTTCTTTGTCAGAGAGCTCTGGTGCCACAACAAACTAAAAATCCCACAATTCCATAGCAGTGTCAAACTACATTATTTCTGCCATGCAGATTAGACCAGAGTTTTCTGCTCATGTAGAATAGTAGTCCGCTGCAGACTTCTGTCATCAATATATGAAGTCCGAGTTTGGAGCATGTGAAATCAAGATAATTGAGGACATGGGTACTGTCCCTTCTCCTTAAAAGCAGCACTACAAAAGCAGCAGCTTCACTGTTCACACCAAAAGGAATCCTGGGAATTGGAGTTTGGTAAAGTTGTGACATTTTCTTTAGGGAGACATGATCCTCTTCCAGGGAACTACAGTGCTCAGATTCCTTGGAATGAGGAAATATATATTAGTGTAAAACTATAAGAGAGAGAGAGAGATTGAGAGAGAGAGAGCATGCATGTGCAAGGAGCCTTGGTGGTGCATTGGTTAAATGCTGGTAGTGCAGCCACAAAGTTGTGAATTCAGTCCCAGGGGGCTCCAGGGTTGACTCAGCCTTCCATCCTTTTGTAGGTTGGTAAAATGAGTACCCAGCTTGTTGGGGGCAATTAGTTTACAAATTGCAAACCACTTAGAGAGTGCTGAGTTCACTGATAAGCGGTATAAAAATATACATGCTATTCCTATTGCTAGGTGTCCCTTAGGGTTTCTTAGGTTTCCTTGAACCAAATGTTGTGGGTTGACCAAGTTTCATTCTGAGAAAGAAAGGTGGGGTTCAAATATAATAAATCAAGAATCAGCCACATGTTTTTAGGCAAGCCCTGAAGTAGCATAAATTGGGTTTGTTACTCAATTGTATCTTCTCCATTTGTGACATTATAAATAAGGTCTGTCCTCAGTTACATTCAGCATAAGTTGTCAGCACGCAAAAGGCTGACTCAGTCTGTGGAACTGCCATCGATAAAAGACTGCAGTTGCCATTGGTTCAAAGATTGTATGAACAAACTCTTATATTGTTTCTGTAAGTAATGGTTGTTCCCATGGAGTCACGCGAATGAAACTTTAAGGAAGAATAAGAAGCAATTAAATGTCACAATGCTGTTTTAGAATGTCTAGAAATGAACAACATAATACCTATTACTATTTAAAGAGGAGAGCTGTGAAAGTCTATGAAATCCTGTGTCTCAAAGCACCTAACTGGTCTGCTAGGTTCTTCCATGTTTCCAGAATAAAATTTTAACAGCTCATTTACTAATATTCAGTAAATTTGAGAGCATAGGTAGCCTAGAAGCACCAGAACCAATTGGCCTTGGAAACTAAGCAGGGTCAGCCCTGGTTCCTACTTGAATGGGAGGCTGTCAATGAAAACCAGGTGCTATAGACTATATTTCAGAGGAAGGAACTGGCAAAACTACCTCTGTATATTCCTTGCTTAAGAAAACCTTATGAAATCGCCATAAATTGACAGGCAAATTGAAGGCATACACACACAAACACACACAAAAATCTCCTTCCTCAGAGAACTTTGATAATGTGCCTTTAGCAATCTGAGAAAGCTAAAGTGACCAAATCAATGTAAAATCTAAATTCTCTCACTCATGGAGCGCAGCTTGGGAAACATACAGGGGTTAAGATCAACATCAAAAATGTTAAACTGTATCAAAAAGTATAACTTAATCCAAGTCATTTCTCCTATTCACATTTAGTACTCTTCTCTCTCTCTCCTTCCTCTAAGGCGGTGGGTCTTAAACGGGGGGGGGGGTCCCGGGGGGGGAGGGGGGGTGGGGGGGGGGGGGGGGGGCGCAAGGCTTGGAAGCCCTGATCCCTCTCCTTCTCCTTCTTGTCTTCCTCCACTTCCCCCCAAATGTTTTTATTCCTGGAGAAGAAGAGCAAGGCAAGGAAGGTGCATGAAGGAGGAGGCAGAGGCAGAGGTGTGTGAGAGCTATTTCCTTATTGAATGTTAAAAGATGAATATAGATGAATGTGTGAACAAAAATATACATACAATAATAATAATAATAATAATAATAATAATAATAATAATAATAAATTGTTCATTTATTAACCGCTTTTCCAACTATCAAAGCGGTGTACAGAAATTGTTAAAAACAGACAATAAGAACAGTAAAAACCACATCTTAAAAGTAGATAATTAAAATAGATTAAATGCGAGCAAAATTTTAAAACATTCAATGACATTGTTAAAATAAAAAATCATAAACACTATACATCAATAGAGGAATATATTCTTAAACGGAATTAGGAGGGAAGGCTTGAAGGAAGAGATGAGTTTTTAAAGCCTTCTTAAAGGCTTCCACTGATCCACTAAGACGGATCCCTTCAGGTAAGGCATTCCATAGAGAGGGCGCCACGGCCGAAAAGGCCCTTTGTTGAGTGGACGCCAATCTCACCTTAGGTCGGTTAAGAGACAGTTTTCCAGAAATTCTGAGTGTGCGGGGAGGATTATGCAGGGAGAGGTGTTCCCTCAAGTAACCAGGGCCCAAGCCATTTAGGGCTTTAAAGGTAATAACCAACACTTTGTACTGGGACCGGAAACCAAAATTGGCAGCCAGTGTAGAGATTTTAAAATAGGTGTTATATGATCAAATCTCGTTGTGCCCATAATTAGCCTGGCTGCTGCATTTTGGATCAGTTGAAGTTTCCAAACCTGATACCATGTAGAGCGCATTGCAGAAATCCAAACGAGAGGTTACCAGTGCATGTACTACTTTTTCTAGGTCCCCTCGGTCCAGACAGGGACTCAGCTGTCTGGTCCCCTGTCTGATACCAGGCACTCCTGGCCATCACATCTATTTGAGATGATAAACATAAGGATGGATCCAGGAGTACTACCAAACTACGTACTTTGTCCTTTAGGGGAAGTTTAATCCCATCAAGGACAGGATGACAAATTTCCCTGCCTGGGCCAGGCGAACCTATCATGAGTACCTCTGTTTTCTCTGGATTCAATCTGAGTTTGTTTTTCCTCATCCAACCCATTACTGACCCCAGGCAGGCGTCTAGAGGAGAGTTGCCATCCTTAGTCACTGTGTCAGTCGGAGACATGGAGAGATAGATCTGGGTGTCATCAGCGTACTGATAACACCGAGCTCCACGGCTCCGGATGATCTTGCCCAGCGGCTTCATGTAAATATTAAATAGCATGGGGGACAAAATGGCGCCTTGAGGGACGCTCAATGTAAGCTCTCTTTCCCGAGAGCAGCTGTCCCCCAGCCTCACCATCTGGAACCTTCCCGAGAGATAGGACCGGAACCACTGGAGCGCAGTGCCCCCGATGCCTAATTCTCCCAGGCATTCCAGAAGGATACCATGGTCGATGGTATCGAAGGCCGCTGAGATGTCCAAGAGCACCAACAGAGTTATATCTCCTCTGTCGGTGGCCAGACGGAGGTCATCGACTAAGGCGACCATGGCAATCTCAACTCCGTAGCCTGCCCTGAAACCAGTTTGAAATGGCTCAAGATAATCGGTTTCATCCAAGACCGCCTGGAGCTGAAAAAAATATTTTTATTCAGATACTACAGGGGGGCATCTGTATGTAAATGTAAAAGGGGTCATAAGGGTAAAAAGTCTGAGAACCTCTGCTCTCAGGTTCCTCTAGATAGGGCTTCTAGTATCCAAGTTGTTGTGACTGGCATATCTTTAAATTCAGTTCCCCACTAAGGTTGGAGTATACACTTACCTGAGAGTAAATCACACTGATTAACCTCTGAGTAGACAAACAAAGGGTTGCACTGTTAGTATCTTATTGGTTGCGTGTCTATTTCTTGCATAGTCATTTACAATAGTAAACTAGCTTTCATTTCTGTTATACACTCAGATAAGCTGTTGCCTCTGTTCCTTCTTCAAGCCACAGCAAGCTTTAAGTGACTCATACAGATCTGCCAATATGAGTAATACATCATGTGCATATAGTGAGATTTTAAACTCTTCTTTCTCAATCTTGACTCTGTGGCTGTGACAGATAAGAAAAGAGGAGAGGACCCTGTTTCCTACCCTTTGAAAAGTACATTTCTGAAGCAAATACAGAAGCTTCCAGCACACTGTAACCTCTTGGTTATCACAAAAATATTCTATTTATGTTGTAAATGTGACCCCAGGGAAATGTTTTAATAACAAATATATGGCCCTTGTCCTTCCCATGACATTGCTTTGCCTTAATTGGCACAGCACAACAGATTTCTTTTCTTGCTCTGCATTCAGGTTGCTTCCTGGTACTACATGTGTACCAAATACTGGAGCTAACCTGCCAACACTACCCAGTCACTTAGCAAAATACAACCAACCAGGTGGGGAAAGGATTCGTATCATTGCAAAGTGGTCACTAAATTGACATTCTGAGAGCCAGATGATGAATGAATGAAACAGTAAATATGAGCAACATCAGAGAGGGCTTATACAGTATATAAGTTGTATATGGATGTTCCCAGAATCTTTCCATGACATGTCCAGAGGAAAGGATTTCAGGAAGCAGAGCAGGGAAAAACACCTTCCAGAGACTTGGAGTGATACTGTCACTCTAAGCAGAAAACCTAGCAAAACAGACTTAGTTTTATACAGCATAAAGCAATTTGTAAATGTCCATGTGTTGAAAACCATGTAATCAGAATTTAAAATGACCTTGACAGGTTGAGCCAAAACTAACAAAAATGAATTTCAACAGGGATAATTGTAAGGTACTATATCTAGGCAAGAAAAATGAAATGGACAAAGATAGGATGTGTGATACCTTGGTTTGAAAGACGTACATGTGAAAGGGATCTAGGGGTCTTAGTAGACCACATGAGTCTACTGTGTAATGCAGCAACCAAAAAAACCAATCCATTTTGAGGCTGCATCATTAGGAGCTCACTGTCCAGATCAAGGGAAGTAGCATTGCTATTCTGTTCTGCTTTGGTCAGACCTCACCTGTAATATTGTGTCCAGTTCTGGCCACTACAATTCAAAAAGGGCATTGACCAATTGGAATGTGACAGGAGAAGATGATCAAAGATCTGGAAACTAAACCTTATGAAGAGTGACATAGGGAGTTAGATTTGTTTTGCTTGGAGAAGACAGAACTGGTCAACTCTGCAATAGACTGTCTTAGAGTGGGATTGACTCTCTTTTAGAAGTCTTTAAAAAGAGGTTGGGTGGGCAACTTTCCAAAGTGCTGTTACTGTGTATTCCTGTATGGCAGGGAATTGGACTATATGGCCCTTGCAGCCCGTTCCAACTCTTTGATTCTATTACTCTAATTCATAAATAATGCTTTCAGGACTCTGTGGAAATCCTCACTTTAAGTATTATTTCAAAATTTCTTTGAAAGAGTTTCAATGTCTCATCCATTTGGCTAACTATCATAAGGTTACCATCTTGTTCACTTATATCTCTGTTCCATAACTCATTACCAGAGCTGGGAAATAACACACTTCAAGAAACAATTTTAACTGTGCTGTGAGGGTTTTTCTTTTCTTTTCTTTTTTTTTTTGGGGGGGGGGGATATTTTATTTAGCATAACAGCTGGTAGTGCTTTTTTTAATAGTGTAATGACTAACATTTGTCCATTACTCCTAAAAAATGTTGAGAGGGCATTTGGAAAGATATCTGGCCATTTTATTTATTTTTAAAGTAAACTATCTAAACATCAACTTCTAAAAAACACATAGCACAATCCACAATAAAAATGTTCATGATTTATACCAGTGTAAGTAAACAAGAAAATTATGACCAATATCTAAATAATCATATACCCTGTCTCAGTCAAAAGTTAAAAACTGAAGGTTTTCAAAGGCCAGGTGTTGGCAATTCAAGCTGCTTCATATCAACAACAAATTGTTTCATATTACACCAGTGTTGTTATCACACCTTTCTATTTTACTCTCTCTAGCAATATTCTGTTTTGTGTTCAAAATTCCAAACTACTCTGAGTAGGTAAATTCAGGAGAATCTAGAGTTCATCTCCATGATAAACTATTTTAGTTTTGTAGTTGAAAATACACAAAAGGCTTCAGAGTGTTCTATTTGCTTGATTTTTAAAAACAATCTCCTAACTTTAAGTCACAGGTGCTGATTTATTATTATTATTTTAAAAAAGAAAGAAAGAGCAGTTTGAAATGATTGCCATGTCTCTGACTTTAGATCAAAACACAATCCCTACCATGTCAGGACAATTTCCTGCAATGTTACAAAATTGTCAATACTTTTGATACATTGCTTGTTTTAAAGGGAGATGGAAAAAGCATAGCGCTAGGTTACTTGACATCAGTTTCCTGTTGTATTTGCTCTGCAGATACACGCAAATTGATTAAAGGTAGAGTGGTAGTATATGCCCTAACCCAAACAAGTCAGTAAAAACATGCATATCTTGCCTTGCTGAAGATCCCCAAAATATAGTACCATTCAAGCTATTTCAATAAAGCCAGGGCAATGTTAACAAATCATTGTTCTGTTTTTTCTATGTTCATGCTGTATTATGTATATATAGTTGCCCAGTATAGCATCATCATACTGTGAACTTCCTAGTAACTGATATGAAGCCAGGTTAGAGAAATTCTGAAGGTGACGCTCAGTCATGGCAGTGTTTGTGTAGATGCAAGACCCTTCCAGACATTTCCTTTCCAGCATGGATACTACCTTATTATGGGGACTTCCCACAATGTTGTGTTAATGTTCGAAGTCCTTGGACTTTATCGGACACATTTCCCCCTGTTATGGGCACAGGAAGGGGATGTTCGGGGCCTCATGAGTCTGAGAAAAAAATGCATTTTACCACACCCCAAAGTGTCCTCAAAATGGCCTCATTCTGTCACCCGGCACCAAGCCATTCCCATTCAGTGCTGAGGCGCGTCCTTTGCCTTGATTGGAAGACTTCCGTTCAAGCTAAAGGATGCACCTCAGCACTGAATGGGAATGGCTTGGTGCCGGGCGACAGAATGAGGCCATTTTGAGGACACTTTGGGGTGTGGTAAAATGCATTTTTTCTCAGACTCACACAACCCTGAGCATCCCCTTCCCAAGCTCAACTCAGCCTTGCATCCTTCCAAGGTCGCTAAAATGAGTACCCAGCTTGTTGGGGGCAATTAGCTTACACATTGTAAACTGCTTAGGGAGTACTTAAGTGCACTGATAAACAGTATAGAAATGTACTTGCTTGCTATTGCTATGACTAGTACCTGTATTAAGAACACTTCCCCCCCCCCCCCCCCCCCCCCCCCCTTCCCCCCCGCCCCCAATGGGAAGTGACTTTCCATTCCCTTCCCATTGCTTAAGGAAGGAACAAATAGTCCCCGGGTTTCCAGAACAAACTACCCCACACCTTATGAAGAAAGTAGACTAGACAAAACTGTAGGCAATACAGAATTCCACCAAACAATGATACCTTTGTTGCCAACTGAAATGTATAATATACTTGTTCCAAGCCTTCGAAGCTCTGCTGGCTTCTTCATCAGGCAAGATGTTACAAACCAAACAGGAGATCTGCATATTTTGTAGAGAATACAGAGACATAGCCATGTTAGTCAGAAGAAGAAGACTTTCCCCATGAAACCTTATGCTACAACTTCTTTCAGACAGTTAGTCTCAGGTGTTACAAGATCCCTTTGTATACTCTGGATAATACAGTAAAACTTGGCTTAAACAGGTACCTATATTCTGAGCAGATAGTACCTATTCCAAAGTCAAGTGAAGTCAAATTTTATTTGTATCGATCCAATGGCCATTGCAATTATCATAAATACAGTGTATACCAGGAGAAATGACCAATATAAAAGCTTATTAATACTATTTTTTTCTAAAATATGGCTTTGGTACTAAAACAGATATAAGCCATGTAACCAGACAGATATAAATAATTTAACCAAAGAGCCTTAATATGAACCATTTAGTTCATGTGTGTGTGTTTGTGTGTGTGGTTTAAAACTCAGGACTTGACTATAGCCCTTATTTTAACAGCAATTGCTAAAACATTTCCTATTAATATGACCATAGCATCATAATCCTCAAGATGGAACTTTAAATAACAATTGGCTGGATGCCATGGGCAAGATAGCAATAAAGGACAATAATGCTTATTCACATACTGGCTTTTACTATTGCCACAAGAGTGTGAGATCAACATTCTCCTTCTACTGTTCAATGGTTGGAAGATCTCACTGCTTTAGCTACTCATGAACCTGTATTTTATAGACATCAACTTCAAGAAAATGTGTTTTTGGAAATACCATTAGTTTTTATTAATCCCCCTCCATGTTCTATGTGTCCTTACCCACTCCCTTTTTCCTGCTTTTTCTTATCTTCTTAGTTTTTCTTTTCTTGCTTTGTAACTCTGTTTTCAAAATCCAGTTTAAAAATTTAATTAAAAAGCCACAATCCCCCCCCCCATTCCAAAAAAACTGGGACACTGGAAACAAGGGGTTGCGATTCAAAATGAGCTCCTCTTATAAGATATTTACTGAGTGGTGTAGGACGAAAGCACACTGGATGCTTATGTAACATAAGAGTGGGGTCAGCCAAACAGAGTGGCAGAAACTTACAATGCAGAAGTAACTAGGGGATCACTGAAGTAGCTTCTACTTCAGAACTGAATCCACTAATATTTAGAACGAAGAGTATACATTTTGCATGCTTCCTGAGGTACACAGGAATCTGTCTTATGCCAGGTCACATTATTTGTCTGTATAGCACTTAGCATCCCCAGTTAAAAGGAGGATGAAAAGGTTGCTGGATAGGACTCTTGAGAGCTGCTGTCCAACAGAATAAATCACACTGGGCTAGATAAACAAATAATGTGACCTGGCATAAGACAGATTCCTGTGTGCCTTTGAAAGAGACTCATATTAGATGAACTTTCCAGGCAGGAGCACCTCCAAGGTACAAGGAAGATACAGGGGCTGTGCACACAGGCTAAAAGATATGGTTTCATCCCAGTGTCAACCCCATCTGTAATACAGTACAAATCGTGGCTTAACCGTGGTACCTATTTGCTGAGCAGATTGTACCTCCAGTATTCCGAAGTCAAGTGAAGTACAATTTTATTGTGAGCGATTCCAATTGGCCATTGCAATTATCATAAAATACAGTGTGATCGCAGGAGCAATGACCAATGATACAAGCTTATTAATACTATTTTTTTTTTTTTCTAAATATAGGCTTTGGTACTTTCTAAAACAGATCTCAATATAAGCCATGTAACCGACAGATATAAATAATTTAACCAACGAGCCTTAATGATGACCCATTTAGTTCAATGTGTGTGTGGTTGTGTGTGTGTTTAACACTCAAGACTTGACTCTCGGCCCTTAGTTTTAACAGCAATTGCCTAAATAACATGTCTATTAATATGGACCCATTAACGCATCATACTCCTCAGATGGAACTTTAAAATAACGATGTGGCTGGATTGCCCTGGGCAAGGGGTGTGAGATTCAAAATGAGCTCCTGCTTATACGATATTTACTGAGTGGTGGTAGAGCGAAAAGCACGCCTGGATGCTTTGTAACCTAGAGGTGGGGGTCAGCCAAACAGCGTGGGCAGAAAAACTTCCTTCATGCCGAGAAGTGTAACTAGGGGATGCACTGAAGTACTGCTTCTACTCAGAACTGAATCCACTAATATTTAGCAAGGAAGAGTTATACATTTTGCATGCTGTCCTGGAGGTACCCGGAATCTGTCTTATGCCAGGTCACATTATTTGTCTGTATGAGCACTGTAAGCATCCCCATTGTAAAAGGAGGATGCAAACGGTTTGCTGGTAGGACTCTGTGAGAGCTGGCTGTCCAACAGAATAAACTCATACTGGGCTAGATATAACAAAATAATGTGCCCTGGCCATAAGACAGGATTCCTGGTTGCCTTTGGAAAGAGAACTCATCATTCGTAGATACTTTCCAGGCAGGAAGCACCCTCCAAGGTACCAAGGATGATACAGGGGCTATGGCACACAGGCTAACAGATATGGTGTCATCCCAGTGTCAACCCCATCTGTTCAACCTAATCTCAGATAGGCAAACCGGGATGGAAACCCAGTTATCAAGGCCATGTTCCCAGGGATTAACACCAGAGCAAACTAACTCCCAGTTTGCTCTGGTTCAGCCAGGAAAGTGTGCATTGTATTGCACTGGTTGTACAGACTGTGTGCCATTGGTGACTAGTATGCAGGGATGGCCGAGGCAGTCCTGAGTGGGCCACCAACACCTTCCCAATTGGAAGTTTCCACACAGGTCAACACGTCGTTTCCGTTTTGGCCTTCCATGCCTGCCACCAGGGCCACTGCCTGCCCATAGGTTTCCATAGGTTTTCATTGCCCCCCTCCCAAATCCCA
>NC_056523.1:29219431-29257815 GCF_019175285.1 Sceloporus undulatus | reverse complement strand
CCCCCTCCCAAACAGACACCAAGCACATAGGTGCACAATGGGTGCCCAAGTGGTCAACTGCACCTTCAATGCCACCCACCCACACATGATAGAATGGCCAGGGCACCCATGAGCCAAGCAAAAAGAAGGAGAAGGGTTTCTTGGAGTAGTGAGGAGATGGCTGACCTCATAGCCATATAGGGACAGAATACCATGCAGGAGGAACTCTAGCAATCCCACCAGAGCTGAAAATCAGCTGAATATATACACTAACTACAAACACATTGACAAAAACACTTCACAGTATCCAACTGGTTAAAAATCCTTTCATGAGTAAACCTGCTCAAATCCCTAAGGTATGTCTGAATACACACACACAAATATACACAAGCATATCTGCCTGGCTAGCTACCTAGCTTTCATGATATAAAAGAAAACTATATACATATATGAGACAGTGTATTTTCCCTCCCTCCCACCCTCTCCCTCTAAATTTGCATATATATCTCAAAGGCAAATATACATATACCAAGCAAAATAGATATGGATTGTTATATCAAATTTTTGAAAGAATCACAAACAAACATAGATACAGAATGGAATGAACTAAGTGTGGAAAAAAACAGAGACTACGAAACTGACATATATGTCCACCCCCAATTTTAACATTGCTGGAGATAATGCAAGAAGGTGACTGAGAGCAAATCACTTGCTATGGGTTTAAAAGGCCAAGTATTATATGCAAATACTTAATGGCATAAAAGCATTTTAAAGGGCCTTTCCTAAGTATGAGCCCATCCACAGAACACTGGAGAGATCAAAGCAATTCAAAGCAATCATCACAGCGGGTCAAGGATTTCCCTTCAGGATGCTTCTTTCATTTAAGACACTCAGTGACAAAGCAATTAAATATTTTCCGTGGTTCCTTTCCCCTTCAATGGCTTTTACTATCCTTAGAAATACCTTGTGGGCACTATCCCAAGTGCCCACAAGAGCCAGTTTCACTAGCATTTTGTAGTTTCTCCCCAAGGCCATGCCACTTGAAATTTTGAAAAGACAATTGACTGTAATCTTGCCCAGGCAAGAAGGCCTCAAACAAGCTCAGCTGTAGTTATGATGCTGATGCTTTTTTTAAAACAATCTGAAATTCCTATTGGAATCTTCATAGACAAACAAACAACCCTCCTGAGGTTCTTCTATCCCAGAAGGAGTTCATTCATTCTGTGCATGTTATTCTACTTTCCCATCATATGGTATCCAATTACTCCTCATGCTGCAATTTATGCAGGATAAAAATTATACACAGTGAAGGTTCTGATTTTTCTGCCTCTTTTGACTAAAGGCCAAATAAATAGCCATAAAGGCCATAATTAACAAGAATTTCATAGAAATAATTAGACTGAGTATGTGTGTGTGTGCATGTATAATTCTAATGTTATTAGTTGTGCAACCCAGCTATTCATGTGTGTGTGTGTGTGTGCTTGCGCGCGTGCACACAAGTACTCTCATGCATGTACACATGAAGGAAAATGAGATGAAGCAAGATGTGTATATATTTTTCATTATATATATGCAGAAACTTAATTCTGGAATATTTTTCCAAGGGAGACTCCAACATACAATTGCTGGAACAGAATTTGCCTTGATTGCATTCCAGTTTAACTCAATCAGGCGTCTGGGTTTATTTCTCACTGTCAGCATCATATAAGCATAGTACACTTGGAAGCAGGGTGTTATCACCTATAGCAGTTCTTGTAAATTGGTTACTCTCTTCAGTTCTGCTCTTGTATAGATGTTGGATTTTGCATAGAAGTGCAACAGAACTGCTTGTATTACCATTTCATGGCTCAATGGCTTTCATTTCCCCCCATAAAGGTGTGTGGCATTTCCTGTCTCTGATAATGTAGACTGTAATCCACACATACACAAAATGAGACAGGTCCATTAGACTTTAATGTACCATAAGATTCTATCCTGGTTTTTAACAAAATGTATGTGGCTACTCCTCTGGCAAGGATATAGCTGGTCTTTTCATTTACCCAGTCCTAATGGGTAATTACATACAATTAACTATTAAGAAAAGCTATTATGGGATGTCAAATATACATAATTGTAATCCTTGCTCCTCTCACTTTGATTGCTATTCAGCACAGTTCAAAAATAGACAGGCATGTACTTTTACCCACTTTGAAGACACACCGAAGATTAGCTTCATTTGTGGTCACATGTTGTTTTTGTAGGTGTGCTTTGTACATTATGCATCTTTTGACCACATACATAGGTGTTGCCTTGTGTCTTGCTGTTTTCCTGCCAGGGATGAAAGTTGGGTTGAATAAGCATGTGAGAATTAAGCTAAGAAGGCAGGAAGCTGGAACAAAGGGTTTTAATTTGTGTCTGAGCAATAGGCATGGTGGCTGGATTTGTTCATGAAAAATCTGGAAGATTTACAACCCAGCAGCCATTTTACAGGCTTCTGAAGATCACAACAGATTAAGCTCCCAAGCTGTTGAGGGTGCTACCTACCAAAGCATTGCTTCATTTAAATAAGCTTTCACAAGGGTTTCTCATTTACACTTCGTTTTTCCTACAATCAATACAACCAGTTTGCAAGCCAACAACACTGTTCTTCATTCCTGACTGATTTTATTTTTGCCTGTCACAACAACAGACAAGAGGAGTGACGACCCTGGCAATGGCCTAGCAAATACAAGACATGTTCCAGAGAAAGATATTTAATGGATACTAGGCAATTGCTAAGTACTTGCTTGCTAAACTCCAGCAGCTGATAAAGAAGCCAATCAATCCAGGGTCAAAGCATGTGTTTAAGGAATATTGATGAGGCAAAAAAAAAAATTAAATAAACATTTAAACAGCAAAGCAGCTGTGTGGTCTATAAGTAAAAACCAAAATTAGAGATGTGGCAATACTTTTTTATTAGAGGGGTAGGAATCATGCAGCACATGGACCACATATGGCTATCCCTGAGAGAGTCCCTTCTGGCCATTCTCTCTTCTGCCCAAACCTCAGGTTTTTGCAGGGGGCCTGCTTGGTCCTTAAATGCTATTTAGGACACCACCCACAAACAGCTTGAAAATACATCTGAAAAAGACTGGAAGTGAGCTCTGGTCACATGAAGCATCACTTTCAGTTGCTATTGAAACAACCAGGTTGTGGCCTGCTGAAATACCCCTCTGACCCTCAGAGACTGACAACCCATGTTTTACTAGGGTTAAAAAGAGGTACATAAGGGCCATTGAAATTTGAGTTCTTCCAAACTCTTCATCAGCCAAGATGGTACAATAATTAGGAGACAAGAGAAGAAGCAAGAAATCCAAAAATCTGGCCTGGTGGATTGATTATTGTGTATATATGTCTGAAGTAGTAAGATGGTAGTTGCACTGATAGCCTCTGAAGAGCAACAGTGTTAAGGTTTCAGTTTTCAGCTTCCTAGAAGCAGAATTGATGATTTCTCCCCATCCCTACCAACTAGAGAGCTGTCTGGTGCTGGGTTCATTTCTTTCTTTCCCAAAGCTCCCAAACATCAGAAAGAACCAGAGCATTTGAGTCACTGTCCAAGGTGCTGAATGCTAGCTAGGTACATTGAAACTATATTTCAAGTGGAATTCTGCTACACAATTAGATTCAAGATTCTTTGAATTATCTTTGGGGCTGTATTTCTCTTTCTGTCTATAAGCAGTCTAGACAGATCTCAGGCCCTTCATGGATTGAATACCACCAGGTCCAGATTCACAATTGCCAGGGATCTCCAAAAGCACTAGAGTAAACTAAAATTGTACACTAAGATTGTATACTAAAGGTTCACGAGTTGTAACCAAGACAACCAATAAGCAGTCTAGAAGCAAGATAGAAAGTAGGAAATGACAGTTATGGAGAGTCCAGAGGCCATACTGAATTATTGCTGATACACATACCTTAGACCAGGGGTTCCCAACCTTTTTGACTCACTGAGCCCTCCATGGAGCACAGGTTGGCAACCAAGGGGTTCCCAATCTTTTGGACTAGTATATCCCTAAGGGTTCCATAGAGTACAGGCTGGGAACCACTGCCTTAGACCTTCCCGATGGAATATACCTACCTCTTCAGGAGAAATGAACAGTTAACAAAAAATCACTTCTGTTGTTACCAAAAAATAGGGTTTGGGCCCCAAACAATGGTTACTGCACCTTGCTTCAGGCTGGAATTGTGCTTCTGGGAGTGTGACCCTCATTGTTTGTTTAACTTTTGCTAAGGCAGGTGGCAGAAGCTGATCGGGGCCAAACAAGTAGCATTCAGGGGCAACATGCAGTCTGAGAGGGCTGCCTAATTCTTGTCCCTGACTGGATGTCTGAAAAGCCAGGCAGCATGAAAGAGGAAGCTATATGGGAGAGAGTCAGTGAGACACTATGGTTGCCGGCAAATACCTGGCTCTGATCTGGAGGTATTAACAACTAGGATAAATCAGTTAAGAACAATGGGCTGCTTATGTGAGTAGCTTTGCTGGAGCTTAGGGTAGAAAATTAAAGTTCTTTCCCCTCCCCACTGCCTTGTAGAAAGACTATTTAGGAGAGATACCATCATGGATTGCAGAAATACCTCCATTCAAGGCCAGATAATTGGGACAGTAACATAGGTATCCTAATAAAACATGATGGCAATAGCAGAAGCATGCTTTCACACTTCTGAAAGTGTGCTTTCAGAAGGAGGTTGATAAGGTTGGAATCACTGGCAAACAAAGTCTAGCACACTGGCAAGCAAAGTGCTATTCAAACCATTTTCATTAAAACCAGCAATGATGGATAGACTGCAACTGGCAATTAAGCATTAGAACAGAGCACATTAATTTAATGGTCAAGTTATCAAGCCATCCCTATTGTTCTTAGAAAAAGAAACTGTATCAAAGTCTTTTATCTCTACAGAAATACCCCCCATGTGAATCTAGTATATTTTTCTTTCCTTTTTAAGCAGATGTATAACATGCATAAATCAACAATTCAGTGTTTTCCTGTGGGGGCAAAGAACGCTGTTCCCTTATTGTGTATGTCTTTTAACCTATGCTATTGTCCCAATGCCTGGCCCAAAAAAAAAAGTTGGCAATCTTAATTTCATTACTCAGCAAACTAATCATACTGATGGAGTGTATGTTGCCTTAGAGGATCTGTAAAAATAATTCTTAGTGCTAGGGAAAAGAGAAGATAAATATAAAGCATTAACACTGTCCTTTACGTTAAAATTGTGAGAATTGCTTAATTACAGCATGAGGCTTAAATACTTCATTAATGATTGCCAGAAAACATCCTACCAGAGAGGCATTTCAGGCAAATATCCAAGGCTTCTCCAGAACTTGGAAAAGTTACTTTTTGGACTGTTACGCCCAGAATCTTTGGAGGATTCTAGGAATTGTAGGCCATAAAAGTAACATTTCTAAACACTGGGCTTCTTTAAATGAAAAATCTATTATGGTGAATAGCAGTGCAGTTTTATTAATAGCTTCATAGACAACAAGCTTCAGATTTCTAGTGTATAAGGCAGAGCTGACAGCACTACTTTGAACTGTGCAGTGAAGAGAAGAACCAGACTGGCTGTCAAAAATGTTAACACCAAGCTACATGGGAAACAGCAAAATATGCAAATATTTCACTTGATGCCTGTCCATTCCACCTATTCCCATTCAGGGAAAAATGAATCATGATGGCTATGATTCCTTGCTTCTGTAGGGAACATGTAAAACTCTTCACAGGCAGCCCAGCTCTTGAATCTGTGAATATGAATATGGCAAGCCTACATATTGAATTCATCAGAAAGCCCTTAAATTTTAATGGCTATCACCTTAGGTAGAACTCTTGGAGTAACCACACACACACTTCACCCAACAAAGACTCTCAAAGCAATCCTAGGGGTAAAACAGATGGGAATAATAAAGTAGCTTCCAGCTGCTTTGATGGGGAGTTAAGAGGATGCATGGAAAATGGCTAGAAAGTGGACCGAAGCCATGCTCTGGGGCTAAAAACCAGAGCAAAAAGAATCCAGGGTAGTCCAACTCTAGGTGGAAAGTGTGCATCTTTGCAGTTGCATATAAACATCCCAGTGTGAGGTTGGGGTTGTGGCAAAGCAAAGCATAGCCAAGCAAAGCAAAGCGAAAAAATGAAAGTGTGACAATTTGAATGGATGTAATGATAACATACACAAAACAGACATTCCAACAGGGGTGTGAAGGGGGCATGTGGTGGGGCCTCCATGATTGTGCTTTGCCAGTGTACCACTCGCACACCGATGCCCTGAACCAGTGGAGGAGCTCATGTGCGAATGTCTGCCTGATCATAGGGTGGCCATGCAATGGGATGGCATCGACAGACATGGGAGGTACTTGGTCGCAGGTGGTGTGTTTGTGCATTGGTGGTCATGTATGGTGGGGATGCAACCCAAAAAATTACCCAGTGGCACAGCTTGACACTGAGCCATCTGGTCAGCATTTGCTTATTGAACCAGCCTTGAGAGTGAGCCTTGCAGGCAGGCAGGGGATTCAGCCTGCTTTTGAAAAATGCAGGATCAAGTCACTTTTTCCTGCCCATCTGTTCTGTCCCCCTAGTCTTTGTATTATCTAATGTCATTTTTTTTTATCCTTATGTCAGCAGCTGTAGCCCAGGCTTCTTCCTGACATACACTAACACTGATGATAACAAGACCCCACTAACTACATTCCTATGAACATTTATTGGACAGTAAACTCTACTGAAATTAATGGCACTTGCTGGATGTTTATTCAGGCATATATAGGCTTGCAGTACAGTGCTTAGGATTTTACAGTAGGAGCTCCACAAACCAATATGTTTACATATACAGTATATGCCTTCAAGTCACCTGTTAACTTATGGAGGTCCCATGAATTTCATAGAGTTTTCTTATGCAAGGAATACTCAGAGGTGGTTTACAGTTTCCTCTTCTAAATTATATCCTGTAGCACCTGGAATTCATTGATGTCCCCCCTCCAAGTATTACCTAGGGCTGACCCCTGCTTAGCTTCTGAAGGGGTCTGGTGCCTTTAGAGTATTTAAGCCCAATGTGTTTACTCAGAAGCAAATCCCATTGCACTCAGTGGGTCTTACTCTAAAGAAAGTATGCATCAGATTACAGCCTCAAACTGCAGTTCTACATTCTGGTTACATAGTGTGCTGGTTTATATTTTCATTGATTGCTAACTCTGCACGACCAAGTAAACCACATAGAGGAGTGTTAAATATGGATCAAGGTATAACAGCAGTTTTGGTTCACTGTATCTAAATGAAATGCTAAGGAAAGAATACAGGAGAGTTCTGTAAATTGAATGGAACAACTTTAGCTTGGACTGTTAACCTAACACTGTAACAGCAGAGTCCATTATGTGGTTAGCTAAGCTAAATGTTAAGTTAAGCCAAACAGCTCAAAGCAAACAGTTCAAAGCACTTGCCAATCCAGACAACACACTTCTTTGTAAAATGGTTGTGCATGCGCAACTATGTCTACATAAACTGAATATATCCATTGTGCAAAGTTCAAAAAATCATATCCACAAGCATAAGGGACATCCACATTTTGTCAGGAACAGAATTCTGGCTTCAGCTAGGTGAAAAAGTTCACAGTATAATGTAGAGTAAGGTCTAAAAGATCATTGTCATAGGTTCATAGTCTCTTTCTGGTGTCTTTTTGGTATGAACTCACAATCTGGATACAATTCAAAAAGGATGTTGAGAAACTGGAGCGTGTGCAAAGGAGGGCGACTAAAATGGTGGAGGGTCTGGAAACCATGTCCTGTTATATATAATCTACAATAGAACCAGCATTAGTGACACATATGCAAGGCTTAGGATCAAGAAAAATCCAGTTTTATTTATATCAATTTAGAATTCAAAACAAACTGAGCTGCTATTTTGAACAAATGTTCTTTCAACTTAATGTTATTATTTGTGGAACATTTAAATTATCATTCATAGAATCATAGCTGGAAAAGGCCCCAAGGATCATCCAATCCAACCCCTTGCCATGCAGGAACTCACAATCAAAGCATTCCTGACAGATACCCATCTAGCCTCTGTTTAAAAACCTCTAAAGAAGAATACTCCACCACTTTCTGAGAGAGTGTGTTCCACCATCGAACAGCTCTTACTATCAGAAAGTTCTTCCCAATGTTGAGGTGGAATCTCTTTTCCTCTAGTTTGAATCCATTGCTATCGGTCCTGCACTCTGGAGCAGCAGAAACTAAGCTTGCTCCATCTTCAGTATGACATCCCTTCAAATATTTAAACAAGCCTGTTGGTCACAAAAGTGAGATGAATAATTGGGAAAGGCTTTAAATCAGTATCATAATGAACTTAATATTTTTTTAAGTAAAAAAAAAGTTCAAGAGAGATTAATTCAATTATATCAAGAAAAGGGTTTATGCTTGGCTTAAAAATTCCACCTACAAAAAAGTACACTTTCAAGGACCATCGAGCTTCCCTATTAAGGAAGACTCCTCAGATGAATGGGGTTACTCTACTTCAGATTAGAAAAGAAAAAAGAACAAAGATTTAGTGGTTAATTTAGCCTCACATGTACTTACATATGATGAATTTTACTGTTTCAACCATGATCTTTTCCTACCCCTGATTAAAAACCTTTTCAGACTAGAATTGCTATCTTTAACCGTTTTTTTAACAGGATATCTCCTTTAAACTCTTTACCTAAGTTTCGGACAAACTCTTAATTCACTCTAGTGGAGAACCATTGTCACATCTCTACTTTAGAGGATGTGGTTTTGTGAGATATTGAAGAACTAGAGAAATCTCTTAAGAGACCTTGATATAATTCATCCCGTAATGAATTTCTCATCTTGAAATCATTAGCCTCTTATCCAAATATCATTATAAAACCAGCAGATAAAGGTGGAGCCCTGTTAATTTCCATAACCTCCTCTGAAAACCCTCCATATTGGCAGCCGTCACTGCATCTTGTACAAAGGAGTTTCACGGTTTAAACACATGAGGAAGCACTTCAGTTTATCTGTCTGACCTCTCCAACTGTTCAGCTTCACCGGATGATTATATGATTTAGTATCCTTATAGTATCCTATAATAGTAGGCCCCTTTTACACAATATGCTGAATATTACTAATTGCTGTACGTGTGTGTGTGTGTGTGTGTGTGTTGTAATACATGGTTTAACATGGTTCCCCCCACCCCAATTGTTTAATTGCTTTTTAACTTTTGTATTTTGTGGATTTTTAGTAATGTTGTTTTTCACTGGAGATTTGCGCTGAAGATTTTCAGACACACTGCACTCATCCAGTGCATGGTGATGATCCAGGAATGCTCCAGCAACAAACCATTTACAGGGAAGTCCTGTGAGTGATTTCTTACCAGAGCATTCCTGGATCTTCACTGGATAAGTCCTGGATGAGTGCAATGTGTCTGAAAATCTTCAGCACAATTGTGCAATTATTGTTGTTTGCCTTTTACTTCCCCTCTCCACTGACTGAAAATCTCCATTGTTGTAAGCCTCTTTGATCCCAATCTAGGAAAAGAAAGGTGAAATAACAATAACAACAATAGCAAGTGCATTTGTACCAACAATAATTGTATTGTGGGTTCCCAGATTATGTATAATGAGAAAAGGCCAAAAACTTCCCCCTATCCACTCAGTCCACAACCAAGCCTCCTCTTCAGCCTGGCCTTTACTCGTGAATAGAAGCTGAGCCATGGAGGAGGAAGTGGGGACACTGGCCACAATCCTCCTCCTCAGCCCAGCCTTTACTCTCAAGAAGTGGGGACGCTTCCCACAAGACTCCCCATAAGTTTTTGAAGCTCCCTTGGCTTCTTTATCAAGCAGATGAATTGTTATTCATGTGTGTGTGTTGTATGCCTTCAAGTTGTTTCCAACCTATGCTGACCCCTAAGGCAAATCTGAGACCCAGTGTGGGGCAGTGGTTTGAATTTTGGACTAGGATACTGGAGACCAGGGTTTGAATCCCAGCTCAGTCATATAAACTTATTGGGTAACCTTGGGCAAGTCACACTTTCCCAACCTCAGAGGAGAGCAATGGCAAACCTCTGAAGAAACTTGCCAAAAAAAGAAAAGGAAAGAAAGAAAGATTTGCCTTAGGGTCACCATGACATGAAGGCACACAACACTGACTTGAAGGCATGCACTGCCAACAACTTCTCATTCATTGCCTCTGCAAACCTTCTCTGAACAAATTTTGCCAAGAAACCCCACATGATAGGGTCACCAGAAGTCAGAAACGACTAGAAGGCCCACGACACCAATAAATGGATTTTACACTGTTTTACACCTCCACACCCCATGCCCTCCCAGCCCAACAAGGCACTACCTCAACCCTTCCATGCCCTCTGAATCCTGCAAGGCTGGGAGTGTGCCACTACATCATTCCACCCATGCCCTCCAAGTACTGCAAGGCTGGCAAGACACCACCTCATTGCCCCCCATGCCCTGTGAAGCTGTGGGGGCATCACCACATAATTCCCTCCCAAGTCCTGCAAGGTTGAGAGGGCACCACCTCATAGTCCATCCCATGCCCTTCATGTCCTGCAAGGCTGGGAAAACACCACCTCATAGTCCCCCCATGTCCTCCAAGTCCTGCAAGGCTGGGAGGGCACTACCTCATAGCCCCCCCCATGCCCTCCAAGTCCTGCGATGCTGGGAGGGCACCACCTCATAGTCCCCCATGCCCTCCAAGTCCTGCAAGGCTATGGGGGCACCATCTCAATACCCATGCCCTTCTAACCCTGCAAAGCAACTGCCTTGTGGGTCTGGGAGGACACCTCTTCCACCACCCACAATGCCCTCTGCACCCCTCCAAGGGAACCCCTCACCCCCAGGCTGTCTGAGTCCCTGGCTGCCCTTAGAAGTCCACCTCTTTTAATTCTCCTGTGAAGTTGGGCAGGGCTGCGTCAAAAAGAAAGCCAGAGCAAAGCAGCTAATAGTGGGAAAGGCAACCTCCAAAGCGCTGGCAAATCAGCGCAGGGGAAGGGCAGGCGTTGCTTTGGGGAGCCTCATTTTTCCAAACAGTCATGCGCAAGGGGAGGGGGCAAAGAGGAGGAGAAGGAGGAGAGAGAGTCCCAAAAGGGGGCAGCGAGACTGAGCGTGCGCAGACAAAGAGAGAGAGAGAGAGAGAGAGAGAGAGAGAGAGAGCAGGAGAGGAGGGTGGGCCCTGGCGGTGCTGGCTGCGCTTGGGCGCGCTCTCCATGCCTCTGCAGCAGTCATCGCCGTCGTCTCCTCCTTCAGCACCTTGGTCAGCTCCTCTGTTGGGTTTTTGGGCGGCAGAGGCGGAGAAGGCTCTCCTTCGGGGCTGCATTGAGAGGCAAGACGGGCCTCCTGGACTGAAGTGCTTGGCGCCTTTCCGCCTCCTTCATTGGTGCCAGGTTGGCCCAGAGAGCAGCCTTTGGGCAGGGAGGAGTTAAAGCCAGGCATAATCCATCCTTTCTCTGTGTGTCTCTCTCACACACAGACAGCCAGAGGATCCTTGGCTGGACAAGGCAAAGGCAAGGAGCTTCTACAGGGCTGCATCAGGGCTCTCCTCCTTCCTGGGTCCTGGTCTTGGGCGGGGGGGTCCTCAACCTCCCTCTGAACTTGTGCCCAGGGCTTTCTAGGCCGAAGGGGAAGGAGAGGAGCCCAGCTTTTGTCTCTGCCTCGCCTGCTTTGCCGTCAAGATGTTGGACCCGTCCTCCAGCGAAGAAGAGTCGGACGAGATGGTGGAAGAGGAGAGCAGCAAGGAAGCCTTGGCCCCCTCCAGCTCCGGGGCCCGACTCTCACCCAGCCGGACCAGCGAGAGCTCTGGAGGTGGAGGAGGCGGAGGAGGAGGCGGCGGTGGTGGTGGAAGTAGCGGAGGAGGCAGTAGTGGAGGCCTGCAGCCCAGCAGCCGGAGTGGGAGCAGCGCCCGGCCTTCCAGTCCGAGCCCCTCGGTGGCCAGCGAGAAGGAGAAAGAGGAGCTGGAGCGGCTCCAGAAGGAGGAAGAGGAGAGGAAGAGGAAGCTCCAGCTCTACGTCTTCGTCATGCGATGCATCGCCTACCCCTTCAACGCCAAGCAGCCCACCGACATGGCCAGGAGGCAGCAGAAGGTAAAGGGGGCAAGGGGGGCTTCAGGGAGAACTGTCCAGGCAGCATCAAGGCCTCACAGAGGGAAAGGAACAGAGGAGGAGGAGGAGGAGGAGGAGGAGGAGGAGGAGGAGGAGATCCCCCACATATACCTCCTTAGTAAAAAAGGATGGGAGGAAACCTTGAGGAGATGGAGAAGGAAAAGAAAGGGAGAGCTCCAGGCACATTTGCTTGCTTGCCTGCTTCTTCTTCTTGTTGTTCTTGAGTGCCTTCAAGTCCTTTCTGACTCTGACTGACCCTGATAGAGTTTTTTGGGTTTTTTTTTTTTTGCAAGGTTTGCTCAGAGGAAGTTTTTGCCATTGAGGCTGAGAGAGTGTGACTCACCAAAGGTCACCCAGTGGGTTCTCATGGCTGTGCTGGGATTTGAACTTTGGCCTCCAGAGTCACAGTCCCAAGGCTCAAACCCACTTGCGACTGCGGCAGAAACTTTCCCCAGGGTGGCAGCAGAGCCTGCCAAGAGAGATGGGGCTATTATACTACTAATATAATAATAAAAAAAATTTATTTATATCTCGCTTCTCCAAGCAATCAAAGCAGCTTACACTAAAAAACACACCCCACAAACTACAGAACAGCGTTTCATTTCTCCGAAACCCTCCCTAACCTTCCCTTCATAATAAAATAAAGTAAAATTACTGGACAGTTATTAGAAACGTATGAAAAACAGGAGGAGGCAGTTAGGGCAATTTTCAGGAAGAAACACACAAGATTATTGGAAGTCGTCTTAATCTGGAAAAGCTGCTGGAAGAGGATATGTCTTGACTGCCTTTTTGAAGCAAAAATCAAGGACTAGTAATATTTTAAAGTATTATTATAGCAGAACACACCACAATTGGCAAGTGTGTCCTGTGATGGTGGACCAAGATGTGGCACCAAATCCCCCGCTCTGTCCCATACTTTCTGAAAGTGCCTCCTGTGCAGCATGCCCTTCTTTGCAACAAAGGTTTAATAGGGTTAGTAGCTGTCCCTGGAATAAATTTGTCTGCGAGGAAACAGGGGATTGCAGTCCAAGAGGTGTTCCTGCCTAATGCAGAAGGTCCAGCAGTGTTTCTCTCTCATCTCACTCCTTCAAGTCAAAGGGCAGAGTGTCCAAGTCTAGCTGGCTTATTTTGACACACCAGGCAAATAAATAAATAAACAAACAATTTCCATTCATGCTTCTCCGTGGAAGGGTAAAAAAAATTATAAATTCAATAGTGAACGGCTTCTCTTCATACCATTTTTAAAAAAAAAAACTAATAAGAATAAATAAGTATCCATCGCCTGAAGCAGCTACCAAGGCCTGCCCAAGGGTGGGGCCTGCCTTGTGGCAGAGAGCTTCTCAACCCAGCTCTCCTGGTCTTCTGACAGCCTGTCCAGAATGCCAGAGAAATGGAGAGCTGGCTGGCAGAGGAAAGGAGTCCCTCTTGCAGCAGTCGAATGCAGCATGAACGAAGGACAGGAGAGAAACACAAGACACACAAAAAGAGGCCTCTTTCAGGGTAAAGGCGAGGATGGCAGTGGAGGGGAGAAGGCTTGAGGGGAATGAAGCAGGAATCTCAACATCTGGGAGGAGAGGAGGAGGAGGAGAAGGAGGAGGAGAGCCAGGGGTCAGGGAGAGAGAATGCAGTGCCAGGCTGTCAGCTCTTCTCATCCCCCTGGTGCACTGAGGGCTTGGACAGGGATCAGATTGGCAATGAAGTTCCTTCTTTAGTCAAATGATCCCTATCCTCCCTTGGCCGCTTTTCTCCCCCCTCCCCACCACCCTGCTGCACCTTATGTAACTGTAACTATTGCCACAGGGGCCTGGTCTGTCCCCCCCCCCCCCCCCAACTCAACCTGCCACAAAGAGACAAAGCAGAGAAAGAGAAGGAGACAGGTGTTGCTGGAGTCTGGAAGGGCTTTTGTATTTCCTGCAATGTCACCTCCTCCTCCTCCTCCTCCTCCTCTTGCATGACTTTCAGCTAGCTACTTCTTCCAAGGTGACTCGCAGGAGGGAAAAGTTGCTGCCCCTGCCAGAGTGAAGCAGCAGCCAAACCATCTCTTGCTTGCTCTCCAGGAGATCTGAGCAAAGGTGATACTGCCCCAGTTGCCTGCCATGCAAGCACTACTGTGAGAACCAATTATAGCATGCAAGCTTTTGTGCCCCTGCTGGAGAAACCCTGGCCATAAGCTGCCTTCCCAGTGCAGCGTTAGATGTCTAACAATAGCATGACATGCTTCACGCTAAGTTCAGCTCACTTTCTTTTCTTTGCCTCCTTCTCCTCCTGCTCCTCCTCCTCCGCCCTGCCTTCAAATTGAAAACAGTATTGCAGATGAACTCTTCATCCTTCTTTGACCAGAAGCTCTGGTTTCTGCAGAATGTACATTTTGTATTAATATAACCTTGTTGTGCTAAACAGTTGGATTTGCATATATTCACACCATATATAAATAACACTATTCTACCCCTGAAAGCTATTACATAGGGTTTCTTTTAAAAAAAAAAACTCCTGGAAGATGACTTTAAAAACCTTTACTACTCAAGTGCTTAATACTCTGTTGTCAGCAGAGACCTTGGAAAGGATCTGTTGAAACAAATACACAATCTAGTCATTGTTATTCTCTGTCCTGTAGCCAGTGTGCTTTCCAGATAGTAATCAATGCTTTTAATACTGGATAAGTAGTATATATCTATTTTGTCCTGGCAAACTATTCTGTGAAGCCAATCCTTAATATACAAGCTTTACAGCTGGTAAACTAAGGCTTAGAGACAGTAAATGATGTTCCCAAGGTCAGCCAATGAGTCTGTGACAAAGCATGGATTTTTTTAACTCCTGGTCTTTCAGGGCCAGGTCCAACAGAACATCCCAGCACTGAACATGTTTGCTTACAAATAAGTCCCCCTGAGTTAAATGGGACTTTTTGAAAGTGTGTATATATGGTTGTGGACTGAAGATGCAGTCTGCACTTCATAGAATCACTGGCAAAACTCTCACTAACTCATGCACTCCAGGGGCCTATACTGAGGAGTTCTTCCAGCGTACAGTAGTACATTTTGCAGTTAAATCTAGATTTGTGGCCAGGACATAAATCTAACTTCCTGACTGATACAATTACATGCCTTCAGTAAGTCAGATTGTAGCTTGGGGTGGAGGGATGAAGGCATAATTCTTCCAAATAAGAATTCTGCTCCCCCTCCCAATGAAATTTTCCTTCAGTCCTCAAAGTTATATCATTGTAGAAAATGAGTAACTGAAAATAATCCACACCTAGAGTTCTTCTATTTGTTGAGTTCTCATTCCCTAGGCCTCTTTGCCTGCACCTTTTCTTTGGATGACTACACTGACTCTCTAACTGATCAATTGACGTTTTAAATTATTTCAATGCTAGAAATGTGGGGAGTGAAGAAAAATTTCATTGGGGAGGGCACCCTTTTTTTTAGATGGCAATGCCCACATTTTGCCCCCACATCACTTTCAAGTGAGAGGATAACAACAGATGGATGCATTTAAGGAAAGGTAGCAAACAATTTTGACTACTATCACAATGACTGTTATATAAATGAAGGTCAGAAAATTTCATGTCGGTCCTCTTTGGAATAACTCCACTGTAATCAGGCTGGTTATGGATAAGTAATAAGTATGATAGTAGGAGGAAATGTTCCTTTCCAGCCAGAACAAGGAAAATAAGAATAAGGAGGGAGATGGAGGCTCAGGTGGATGCTGAAACAGGTGAATAGTTTGGCTGCCAGTGAAAAGAACTGTTGTTGACACTTCCTGTTGTAGGTACATAGTCATCTGTCACCTTGATAATCACAGCAAATTAGTTTTGCTCTGCATGTTTTGTTAAAGAAATCAGATAACCTGGATCTATCTGTCTACAGTCCCATTATCCATCACCTACCCAAGTGAAGCTTAAAACTACCTTTTTTTACTCTTCCTTCCTCACTTTAAAATAAAAGCTTGAGAAATTCTGAATGTCTCCTCTTCTGCCAATGACCTTTCTAAACCTGAAAGTCTGTAGGACATATTGATGGGAATGACATTCATTCAGTTCTTTTGCGCCACAGAGCTATTATTAGCCCATCAGAGTATAAGGAAGTAGCAAAAAAATACCAGATCCACGCAGTTCACAGAAAGCTGGAGAGTTAGGTGATGATGGAAGGTCAAATATTTATACACTTTTGTTTGCTGGTGTGTGTGTGTGTGTACAATATTTGTATATTATCACTGGAGGGGCTTGAATCGTATTGCAACTTGCTGACAGTTTTGCTGTTTGCCACCCCCACCCTCCATACACACATTGTAACAAATGCCTTGTAAATTCTTCCTGTTTTACAGGAAAGGAAATACAGGAAATTAAATGGGTTATGCAATGGTAGCTTTATTTGAATGTAGATAAAAAGAATACTGTACTATGAATTTGAGATGTTAGACTGATGTGGCAGATGTAGATTCAAATGCTTGCCCAGACATAATTCATTGGCTGCCCTTGAGTTGCCAGTTACTTTGACATGCCATCTATAAAACAGGAAAGTTATCCATTGTACCAGGCTGTTGTACCAGGAGAAGTGGAAAAGACTGTACAGTGGTACCTCGGGATACGAATTACCCAGGTTACGAAATTTTCGGGATACGAAAAAATCCCATAGGGAATTATTGTTCCGGGTTACGAATGTTTTTTCGGGTTACGAAAAAACTTCGGCGCTATTTTAAATGGAACCGCGGCTTTTCCCCATTAGCGCCTATGGCATTTCGGCTTACGAAGGCTTTTCGGGTTACGAAAGCGGCCGCGGAACGAATTAATTTCGTAACCCGAGGCACCACTGTAAGTACTTTCTCTACTGTGATGTGGACAAGTCAAAAGGAGGGGAGAATTTGCTCAGTAACAATAATTTGCTCAGTAGCAATCAGTTGGGTTGTGTTATGCTGAAGTAAAGATTAACACTGACCAGAATGAACTGGGAAAAGGGGCAACATATAGCCGCAACAACAAACAAATAATGCAGTCCCTTACTGAGTTCCATAGTGTTTAACCCAAGGTCCCTGAGAACTAGATGCAGCAAAACATCCCAGCATTGAGCATGTTTACTTGCAAGTAAGTCTGACTGGGTTGACCTGTGTAGTGTAGGGGATCTGAATGTTGGCCCAGAACTCCAGGGGACCAGGGTTTGAACCCTTGCTCATCCATAGAAACCCAGTATGTGACCTTGCACATGTCACACTCTTTCAGCCTGAGAGGAAGGCAATGGCAAACCTCTTCTGAAAAAAATATATCTTGCCAGCAGAACCCTATAGCAGAGCAATCATACGCTGAAGTCACCTTCAAGGCACACAATAACAACAGCAACATACAGAGGTGAAAGGGCCTCTTGGAAGTATGCATAAGGTTGAAGGCTGTTGAATGATTGGTTCACCTTGATGCAGTTGAATGGTCCATCTTATTCAGGGCAGTCGGATATGGCTAATGGTAGTTTTCCAGGCTCTCAGGTAAGAGTTTTGAGTACATGTGTTAAGATCCTTTGAGCTGGAGATTTTGGAGACTGAATCTGGAATCTTACTGTGTGAATCATGTTTTCTGCCACTGAGCTGTGCTCCCTGCCTGCCTACCCACCCCATTGTCCCTGTAAAAACATAAATAAAGAGAAATAGAGCAGAACATAGGTTTACCACTCAGTTAAAGCAAAGTACTTGATTTAAGCTAATTTAATCCCTTGGAAGTCAATGGTTGCAAACTGGCTTAAAACCTACCGGTAATATCTGAGTTAAAAAGAATCAGGGTATTGCACCGTACATATGACAAAACTGGTGCTGTCACCTTGTGAATAAAAATAACCCCAAGAAATTATATTTACAAGATGTAATAAACCAAGGACAAGCAGAATCTATTGTTAGAGCTTGGGGGTGAGGTGCAGTAGATCAGCAAGGGTTTCTACCTCCATATAGTGATAACAGTAACAAAAAGGTATTTCTGCTCTGTAAATTAGGCCACTAAAACTAAGAGAACCTGGGGTGTGTGGAGGGTGTGTGTGCATGTGCTTACAGACATCATTCCCAGTACATGTCCCTCTTGAAGCCATTGTTTGTACCTGGCTCTGGGTTCTAGTAAAAAGGAAAGAGGAGATTATACAAAGCTGAAATTCATCCTCTCTTGCATTAAAGGAGCTTCTGTCATTCATGTGACAAGGCTTGGTGGGAGCAAATTGTCAAGTTATATTCAAGAACTGGCTTTTGGAAAACTGATCAAATCGGTGGTCTCCCTTGAAGTCCCTGGTCCCATCGAAAGAGCATGTTCTAATGCATATTCTTAAATTAGCACCTTCATTGAAATAGTGTGAAATGATTCTAGGTCTTGATTTTTTTCTTAGGAAAAAATCCCTTTGGCTTAATCATAAGCCAAATGCCATCCCTTTGGCATTGCTTTATCCAAGTCTTCAGCCTTGGGAAAGCTCAAGACTATTGCAACTAAATGTAGAAAAATGTGTGTTCATTTCTGTTTCATGACCGGCAGTTTTTATTGCCAGCAGATTAACAGTGATGTGTGCTCCTTTAGCCTGTTAGTAGGGTAGTCATGTGTTCTGTTTCACAGAGGGCACTCCTTGGTTGTGTTCTGCTTCACAGAGTGCAGTCCTTGGTTTGAAAATGTCCTCTATTGGAATGGCTGTCTAGTCCTACGGTTCAAGATAATGCATTGTAATTCTGTTTAAATGATGCTAACTATACAATGGATTCTTAGTATCTGCAGGGTTTTGGTTCCAGGACCCCCTACCCCCCATGGATACCAAAATCCATGGATTCTCACATACCATTAAATATAATGGCATCGTAAAATAATGTCCCTTATATAAAATGGCAAAACCAAGGTTTGTTTTATGATATTTTTTAAAAACATATTTTGAAGCTGTGGATGGTTGAAACCATGGATAGGAAATCTGTGGATACAAAAGGCCGACTGTATATGCATTTATACATATACATTAGCTTTACACAAGCTCCATCCTTCTCTTGTTCTCTTTTACCAAATAGTCATATCCCCCTCCCTCTGGAAATGCTTAAATGTCATGCTACGTATTGTTAGATATAAGTCTCACTTGTTAGACTGGCCTTTTCTATATGTTCAGGTCTGTACCACTGGAATGGTATTTTTCCATTTATTTTAATGGCAGTAGTGATGAGAGTACATGAGTCTTCAAGACAGACTGGTGCTTTTTTCCTACATTAAAATTACTCACATGTGCCTGATTCACTTGGAACTGATTCAGCATTTTGAGGCAGAAGTCTTGACATTTGTGTGTGAGGAGACGTTTGGTTTAAGTACATGTGACTTTATTCTTCCACCATCTGAACTACCTAGTCTCTGCAAAAGGAACAGAAAAACTTTTGACACAACTTTGTTCACTGGTGATAAACAGTACACAGTTGCTGGGTGGTTTGGTTTTATTTTTATTAAACTTATCTCTCCTGAAGGCACACATCAGTAACTGCAGCTGTGAGTTTCTGTAACTAGTTTCTCTACCAAGTCTTCTGGCTGTAAGACTACTTTCTTTTGATTACTACATTCCTTAAACACCTCATATACAAAGTCTCCCCTGGTATAGCACAATTTAAAACAGAATAAAGTCTACAAACAGTTAAAAATGCAGATTAAGAAGTGCAAAAGACACATGTCAGCCTAACACCATAAAATATGCCATACATTACAGAAGTAAAAATGTCCAACATTGTCAGGATTTGAAACAGACAGTAGAGACTAAAAGGTAGATCTTGCAAATACCAGTACTACTATTTCTACAATAATGTTAGGAAAGGTGGAGGGAATAATGAAAGATGGAGACAATCACTTTAGAAAGGTAGAAAGAAAGGACCACATGTTAGATGGATGGACTCAATTAAAGAGGTCACGGGTATGAATCTGCAAGCACTTAGAAGAACAGTGGAGGATAGGGAGTCCTGGAGATGTCTCATCCAAAGGGTCACCATGAATTGAGATTGACTTAAGGGTGGTTAACAGCAACAGCAAAAAACTATTTCTATTACCCCGATTCAACATAACTACTGAACAAAGTTATATTTCAACACATTGGGAGGGCATCAGGTTAGGAACAGCTTATATAAGAACTGTCTTGCCAACTAAACAGAAGTTTAATCTAGTCTAGCATTCAGCACTGGGATTCAGCCAAATCCCTTTCCAAACTGACAAACAGGGACCAATGCTGTTGATCACCTCCAAGGACCGAAGGCTGAAAGAGATAATGGAAACAGCCTCAGCATCATGCTATATTTAGGAGCTTCCAAAAGCATTGAATGGACTACTTTTTGGGGTGGCATTCTACAGGATCATAGAATCATAGAGTTGGAAGAGACTGCAAGGGCCATCCAGTCCAACCCCCTGCCATGCAGGAAATCTAAATCAAAGCATCCCCGACACATGGCCATCCAGTCTCTGTTTAAAGACCTCCAAGGAAGGAGAACCTCTACACTCCAACGGAGTTTGTTCCACTGTTGAACAGCCCTTACTGTCAGGAGGTTTCTCCTAATGTTGAGGTGGAATCTCTTTTCCTGGAGCTTGCATCTATTGTTCCGGGTCCTAGTCTCTGGAGCAGCAAAAATCAAGCTAGCTCCCTCCTCAATATGTCATCCCTTCAGGTATTTAAACAGGGCTATCATTTCACCCCTTAACTTTCTCTTCTCCAGGCTAAACATCCCCAGCTCCCTTAGTCATTTCTCATAGGACATGGTTTCCAGACCCTTCACCATTTTGGTCACCCTCCTTTGGACATGCTCTAGTTTCTCAAGGTCCTTTTTAAATTGTAGTGTCCAAAACTGGACACAATATTCCAGGTGGGGCCTGACCAGAGCAGAATAGTGTGGCACTATTACTTCCCTTGATCTAGACACTATACTTTTATTGATGCAGCCTAAAATCGCATTGGCCTTGTTAGCTGCTGCATCGCACTGTTGACTCATGTCCAATTTGAGGTCTACTTGGACTCCCAGATCCCTTTCACATGTAGTCTCATTCAGCCAGGTGTCCCCCATCCTATATCTGTGCATTTCATTTTTCTGCCCTAAGTGCAGTACCTTATATTTCTCCATGTTGAAATTCATTTTGTTAGCTTTGGCCCAGCTTTCTAATCAATTAAGGTCATTCTGAAGTTTGATCCTGTCCTCAGGGGTATTAGCTACTCCTCCTAATTTGGTGTCATCTGCAAATTTGATAAGTATACCCCCAATTCTGTCATCCAAGTCATTGATAAAGAAGGCTAGTGAACAGTGACATCACTGTGCCTTGCACTTGTCCATGATCCATGTTTGATCAGATAGAAGTCACTGGGCTAAGGAGGTATGCAAATAAATAATAAAATACTAGTAGTGCAACTGTTTCATAAATGTTGATAGCAAATATGTGAGATGGGAAAATTGTGGAAATATCTTAAACTACCACCTACTCCAACTTGTTAACATTCATCATCTGAACTTAAAACACAAAAGGGCAAGCAATTTCTTTAAATGGGCTTGCTTTTGTTTCTGTAAGGAGTATGCATGTTTTTGAAATGCACAGAATATTTTTTTTAATGTGAACTGGAATGGCACCTCAGTCTAAAGTCTATAATGGGTAGGATGGGCAACTGATGCAGTACTCAAGAGGGCGATCTATCATCTTTGGCATTCAAAGAGAAAATGCAGTAATGAGCAAGCAGGTTGCTATCTGTTGGACCAAAAAAAGTAATTGTCATGACAGATCTGCTATCATTGGCATCAGCATAGCTCTTAAAGACAATTATGCTCTTCACTGGAAATTAATCAAAACATGATCTCACACACAAAAAAGTTCTTACACCAAAAGAACAAACCTGAAAAGAAATGGGAATAGGGCAGTGTTTCTTAAGTTTCCTAATGCCACAACCCTTTAATACAGTTCATGTTGTGGTGACCCCTAAACGATGGTCTCAGTTCCTAAGACCATCAGAAATATGTGTTTTCTGATGGTCTTAGGTGACTCCTGTGAAAGCACCTTCATTGAAATAGTGTGAAATTATTCTAGCTCTTGATATTTCTTAGGAAAAAATCCTGTTGGCTTAATCATAAGCCAAATGCCATCCCTTTGGCATTGCTTTATCGACCGCAAAGGGGTCGTGACCCACAGTTTGATAACCACTGGACTGGGGAGATCAAAAAGGTTACTGTTACTACTGCTGCTGTTGAACATCTATCTGAATGAAGTATTTGGGATTCACGATATTTTTTTCATAGTCAAATAGAGTAAGAATACTAGGGCCTTGTGCATATTTCCTCTTAGTAGTGCAGAGTTGAGGGGCATTCAGTCCTGGGGCCAAATCTAGTCTTCCTGGGCCCCAGATCAGCCCTATGGGCTTCTGCAGATAGCCACATTCTTTGCCCATTTGGTGGTTTCCTAGTTTTTGTATGCCTTTTTAAAACCAATCTAAAAAGTTTAAATGCCTTTTCCAAGGCTTAGTTACTTGCAGTAAGAGTTTTAAACTAAAATATATTGGTAAAATATGTTTTCTTTTGGGTCTCACCCAGTACTGGAATGCAACCCCTGAAAAGGCTCACTTGATGGAGTCACTTAGAACTTTAGGAGTCAGCGTTTGTTCTGAAATAGTCCTCTCATCTAATTGCAGAATACTGTGACTTGACTTGTACACAAATGGTGAATCCATCCAGCATCCTGGGTGGATTTGGGACTAGATGACCTTTCTGGTCCAAACAGTTTATGATTTGGGGTCTTACCAGTGAGCATACAGTACTTTTTAAAGGCAATGCTGTGCAGGTTCCTGTTCAGGACATAGACTGAAAAGGCAGGGGAGAGGTAGTGTTGGAAGAAAGATTAAGCCACAGGGGATAAGCTGCCATTGTTCATGATCATTTGTCGCTATGAATTCATTCAAGCTCTCAAAACTTGTTTTGTTTCATCTGCAAAGTAGCTGCTAGGCCAGTGGTTTCAGTGTATTGCTAGACAATTATTCTTTGGGTAGTGTGTTTCTTTGTATTCAGAATGCTTCCTTATCTTCTTAATGGCTTTGGCAGAGGAAATGTGCCTGTATGAACCCAATGGTCATTTGGTTTAATCCAGTTGAAATATTCCTTTTGTATTGGTTGCTCTTTGGGGCCAGCAAGGTAACAGCTATCATTTAGAATGGATCAGTGGTCTGTATTCAAACTTTGCTTCAGACATCAAGAAACCATGTCCTTTCCATATTTAATGCCTATCAAGGCAGTTATCTCCCCGTTAATACCATCCATGTTAACTACTGCTTCAGCAGATCCTCATATAGAGATAGTAGTTTTAGACCTTATGTGATGCCCTTTTAATTGGTTTAGGCAGCTGTTGAATTGAGAGGTGATTATGGTCTGGCAAACAGGGCATAGGTTCTTCCTGTGAGCATCAAATGAGTGGCTGCTCACCATGGGAGGCAGAGAGCTGGATTGCCTGGTTTGGTCTAACAAGTCCTTCTGTTTTGATGATATAATATAATTTAAATCTTCTGCTTCATTAGCCCCAGCACTTTTAGATGAATGCAACCAAGGACTTTTGATATCAGCAACATCTAAATGTAGTCACCCACAATCTATAGATATAAGTGCTAGCACTGAAAACTCTGGAGTTGAAAGAAACATGAAATACAATGGCTTGAGTCCTGAAAATTAGTAAAAGGTTAATGGAGAAAAAATTATCTTTCTCTCACAACTAAATGCAAGCTTTGCCACTTTCTACAGAGGTTCAGGGCTGCCACTTCAACAATGTGGAATGGGATGCAAGTGATTGGTCAAGGAAGGAAGGGATGAGAAAATTTATTTCCCTGAATTTCCATAAATCATCTAAGGATCAATATGTTATTTATGTAAGCTGATTTCTTATAGGAAACAGAACAGAAGCTTGGTCCTCTATCTGAAGCTTCCTTTGCTGTTCAAAGGCCACAATAAAAATAAAAACAAAAAAATACAGTCTTTTTGTCATTTCCATTCTAAGATAGCACCATAAGCCCTTTGCTGCTATGCTTCACTGCATCAGAAAATACTTTAGCATTTTTTATGCTGTATAATGGTATTTTTTGCCATCTCAACATAAATTTATGTAAAGTTGTGTCATAACTCATAATGACTTTCAGCATGGCCTTAGGGTTATTTGGTAAAAAGAAAGGCCTCAAGGGACAGTCCCAGTCTAAAATGGACTTTAAATTATTGATGTACTAAAGGAGATTCCCCATTTTTTGACATATAAAGGTTGAGTCATCTTTCTCAAAATGTACTTGGAGCCATCTGAATAAAACTAATGACTAAATTAGCACTTAAAGGAAAGAACATAGATTGCTGGAGGGAAGAGACTAACAGTGACACTAGGTCATGAACCTGATCAGGAGGGCTTTAAACTGAATTATGTGTGGGAGGGAGACAGTCTTCTTGAGAGTAGGATTACATCAAGTACAGGTGATAATAGCCCAAAAGTTAGCCCAGAGAGAACTGGCCAGCTAGTACAAGAACCCAGCAGTGGGATGGAAAAACCTTAAATAAGCAGGTAGGGGGGCTTAGTGTAGAGACATGTGAGGCCATGGGTCTCCACACTAATGCACAGAGAATGGGAAACAAACAAGATGAACTTGAACTTTTAACTAAGCAAATCAAATCAAATATAATAGCCATCACTGAAATCTGGTGGGATAAATCCCATGATTGAAATGTAACAATAGAGGAATTAATCTATTTCACCAAAATAGACCAAACAGGGAAGAAGGAGGAGTAGCATTATGTGCCAAAGATTTTTATGCCTTGAAAATTAGGTTGAGTGCATCTGGGGGGGGGGGGGAGTAAGGGGGAGAGAAACAACTGGGATGTCATTGTGGAGGTCAACTACAGCCTCCCCCCCCCAAGCCTGACTGAGGACTTAAATTATGCCTTCCTGGAACAGATGATCAAATATTCAGAAAAGAGAGATGCAGTAGTAATGGGAGATTTCAACTGTCCTGATATTTATTGGAAGTCAAACTCTGCCAAGAATAAAAGGTACAACAAATTCCTCATTTGCCTTGTAGATAATTTCATTGTCCAGAAAGTGGAAAAGGCAAACAACACTATTTTAGATCTGTTCCTAATCAACAGTGATGACCTGGTTAAAGGGGTGGAAGTTCACACTGAGCATTTCCCTAAGTGTACTGAAACCAGCTTTCTTAAAGTCTAGAATGTGTGACACTGAGCCTGAACAAACTGGCCAGAAAAGCCAACTTTCTGGTAGCTTGGGGGAGTGGTGTTTTGACAGCACATGCCCCCAAGACACTTGGAAGACAGCCAGCCAATCAGACAGGGGTGGCTTCCAGGTGCTCCAAGGGCATGGCATTTTAACGACGCTTGCTCCTGGAGCACCTGGAAGCCTTCCAGGGGTTTCACTGGGACTGGCTAAGGTGATCCAAAACCAGCCCAAATAGGATCACATCTTTTTCTCTCCTGTTGGGGCCACTGGTGGAGAGCACCTTTGGGGCTGCAGCATGTGTTTGCTGCAGTCCTGAGGTGGCTTCGGCAGAGGCGGCTTCAAGCCAACCCTTCATGGCCATCTGGTTTGGCCCTATGAGTCCATCCACACTGCAGAAATAATCTGGCTTGACCTACTTTAACTGCCACGACTCCATGCTATGGAATTCTGGGAATTGTAGTTTGTTGTGGCACCAGAGCTCTCTGACCAAGAAGGCTAAAAGTCTCACAAAACTACAGTACTCAGAATTCCCTAGTATTCGTCCAAGGCAGTTGAAGCAGTCTGAAACTGCATTATTTTTGCAATGTGTTTTGGACCTCTGTTTGGTTTCTTCTTTCCTCTTTATAAAACACAACAGGAGACCATGGTCACTCCCACCTAATGATCCCACCACTTCCACCCCTTTACTATTTCCTTCCCATGGCAAGCAACAAGGGGGAAAACAGTAAGACCAGTGCTCAAACTGTGTGATGCATGGTTGGCATGGCTCTCCCTCCCAAAATTACATTGAGCATCCAGGGGCTCATTTGTTCTTGCCATGTTATGTCCCCACTCTGCCTAGGGATTTGAGATCCTGTTTACTCCTCCAAGATCACAGGACCAAGAAGCCATAAGATTTCAAGTTTAGCTGCAATCTCCCATGTTCAGTGCAGGTGCTTTGTCCCATGTTTATTGCAGACATCTGCTCCCAAAAGTGAGGTATTTCACTTTTATTGAAATGATGTCTAGGAGGTAAGCAATAGTATTTGAAAAATACTAATAAGAGATTAGTTGTTCCAGTTAAAATATGCCTGCACTTCATTTTGCTGAAAATTTGCTGTAGCTTAATTTGAGCAGATTTTAAATGGTTGTCATTCACTGTCTACTTACATATTTCGTCAAGTCTGAGGAATGCAAATAAGTGCCTTTCTACAGATTAAAAAAAAACAATTTGTAAAGACTGGGTTGGTATTTGCTTATTAAAACTGCATCTGGCACCCAGCTAGTTCATCATGTACAGTTAATCACCAGTTCTGAGATGCTACTGTATAAGCTATTGGAATGCAAAGGCATGTTCAGGTTATGCTTTTCCTTTCATTTTTTCTGTGAAGAGTAGAAATCTGTCTTTCAGAGTATTATTTATAGTCATGTTCGACATAGTCTAGACACTTTCCCTGAAGCAGTGTGGCTTTTGCAATGGTAATTGCAATTGCAAAACTATTGTGAATGGTTATCTTTTATCTACCTAACACTGGTGTATTTTCTTTTCTCCTTTTGATCCATGGTGATCATTGAAACATTTGCTAAGTAGTTGATTTGGATTATTTTTGCCATGGCATATATGAAGCACCCTTCTGCTTCAGTCTTATGTACTGACTGTTAAAGGAGACTGCACAACAAACCTCATTTTTATGCAGAAAAATGAAATGAAATCATCGGATGTATAAATCCTATGGTCACATGAATGTACACTGAACATGCAGGGCTAATCAGCTTTATGAAATGAGCCAGGTAGAGAAATGCACAATCTGTGGCAAGTTGACTGTAGCCCAACAACCATATTTACTATCTTACATTCAGGCACAGTTTCCTCTTAAGCACACCACAGCCTCTAGACATCCTGGTTTCTCTGCTCCATTGACCTGGTAACTTCCTTCTTAAGAACCCTTTCATGGAGGGATTTTTCCATGAAGTGGCAAAGTTGCAGCACAATTGCTGTAAATTGCCATGAATATATGATGACCCTATGCATGAGATACCTCCAAAATCTCTTGTTACAGCATCTCTGTTGCAAACTCTAGACCAGTGATGGCGAACCTATGGCACGCGTGCCAGAGGTGGCACTCAGAGCCCTCTCTGTGGGCACATGTGACATCGCCCCAGCACAGAGTTTGCTAGAGTTTGTTACTAGAAAGCCAGAGGGACATGGCACTTTGCAATAAATAAGTGCGTTTTGGGTTGCAGTCTGGGCACTCGGCTTCTAAAAGGTTCACTATCACTGCTCTAGACCATTGCTTCCTTGATTGAGTCTATCCACCTGTAATGTGGCCTTCTTTTTCTATTGGCCTCCACCTTACTGATGGTTCTCATATTTACTAATGAGATACCTGAACATTTTCTCTGGGTACGCACATGTGACTTGTTCCTTAGTGCCACATTCAGTGACATTTGGAAGCGGGAAGAAAATGCCTACAATATATAGAATTTGACAGCACTAGTGGGGCAATTTTCCTAAAAAATAAGTGGCATAACCCTCTCTTCCCTATGTATAAAAATGGTAGTTAAGTATTCAGTGGGTATTTCTGGCATCACTGCTTTTATCCTAACATTGATAACTTCACAAGATTTGACAGGATGAATGCCCCCCTTAATGCAGGCCTTTCTTTCATCTAAAAAAAAATCGGCAAACACACTACAGACAGTAGTAGTGGGATCTACAAGATTAAGGACTGGCGTTTCTAGAGAATGTTGGGATTGCTTATTTTAGTTAGATAGTTACAGACACATTTTACATCTACTAACATAAAATAACTTTGGCATTTCTTGAATTGCTCTTTTGGAATTACATGTTTTGAGTATGAAAAGAGCTCTGGTAGTTTCAGAGACAGATCAACTGTTTCTGGTAGATGTGATAACATGGGCTCTAGGTCTTCAAAGTTTCTTGACCTACAAAGATAGGTACACTTGGTGCCCGAGTGATTTATACCAGATGTATTTTTGTGTTATTTTACAAGAGGTAAATCTAGTAATACCTGAAACAAGTCTTTCCAGCTCCTTGAATCCTTGCTCAGGCATGGAATCCCACTTGCTGACCAAGTTACACTTTCTCAGCCTCAAAGGAAAGCAAATGCCTCTGAACAAATTCTGGCAAGAAAACCCCATGATAGGTTCACCTTAGGGTCTCCATAAGTCAGAAATGACTTGAAGGTGTAGAACAATAATAAGATGCTAACATCCCTGGGAACTGAATAACAACATTTCTAGGGTTGTCTTATAGAACTCATCCCCTGCCCCTCAGCAAAAATGGGTAGAACAATATTTTGGAGGACTGACATTGTCCACTGTCTCTCTATGACAGCCTTTCCTCCTTCAGTGTATGTCCAATAATTATAGACTTCATCTGAATGAATTGGCAGAATAACATTTAAAAAATATTTGCAATTTTGGGAGGGGAGACTCAAATAAGACCTGAGTTGGAAAGATCATGAATTCCCATTTTGCTACTGCCATTTGGAGGTAGATATGAAGACACACTACTGTCAGAAAACAGTTACATGGAACTCTTCGGTCTCTGTTGTTTTTTTAAATGGGGCAGTAGTTCTCCTGAAGACCAACAGATTTAAAATGAACCAGGATTTTTTTTCCTCAAAAGAGAGCATGTGCCAGTCATTATTAAGATTTGAATTCATTGGTTCAGAATACTAAAGTCAGGCACCCAAATTTCACAAGATTTCATTAAATCTCTTACTGACCAGTTGTCTGACAATGTATATTAAAATAAATAACCATAAGATTCTATAGGGGGCATGTAGTCTTACCATGGAGACTTAGGGCTGTATAAAATAAAGAGAGCTTTCCTAAAAATGAAGTTTCATAGCAGAGGCGAGTCTCATAGGTTAGTTTCTCCTTCCCATATTTGTTTCATATTGCTTTGACCCATCCAGTGCTCTTCATGCCTGTTTCTATAGATATTCACTCCACAATGGAATCTAACACTTTGGTATGTCCAAACTAGTATATATAAGAATGTCCTACTCTTGTTTCTTGCAATGTGAATCTTTCTCTACATCTCTCTTGAGGAAGGCAGAAGTGATAGATAAACCATGAGACAAGAGGATCAATAACATACCCTCCAGCATTTCACAGATAAAAACCAGGATGCATGTGGTCAAGCAGCATAAAGAGTGGGGTCAAGATGGCAAAAGTTATTAAATGAGAAAGAACACACAAGCTAGGTGAGGCTGCGGCAGTTTGCTTTTGCTTGAGCCTACTGGAAAGGGCAAGGTTCTTCCCCTGTCTTCTCTTCCCCCTAAGTTAACTGAGTACAAACTACTTTGGACTCAGTTTCAGCAAATCAAATAAATCAAGGACAAAGGGGGAAAGTGGGAGGAGGCGAGAGAAACAGCAACATTTTAAAAGCAGCTCAAAATGTGGAATGGTAGAGGATTAATCAGGGCTGTTTCAGTCAAATTGAGACCGTTGAAGGGTATGCAGTAAGGCAGGCTGCCACGTCCAGCACCCCGATTGTAGAGGGCAAGAATAGCAGAAGCACAAAAAAGAAAGCAGGGGATGCCTTCATCCTTGCCTGGCACCTGATTCCGTTTCCTAGCAGCTTTCTCACTGAGGAGAAAATAACCTTTAAAAGGCTGCATCTGCATTTGGAGCCAAATATTCCATCAATTTCTTTCTGCCAAGTGTGTTACCTTCTCTGGAGGGAGGGAGTTTCCTGTTGCAGTGGGGCTCAGGCCTTTAGGAACACCAGACTTAGAAGAAACGATTTCTGTGCATCCAGTTTAAAAGTCTTGGATCCCAAGTACTCCAAGCACGAGCCTTGGCTACTGAAGTCTGTGATCTAGTACCTCTGCAGTTGTTTCTGATGCAAATGATTCCTTCCCCATTATAATTGTGTCTTGACCAAGGTCACAGCACCCAATATTCCAGCTGGCTTCTCTCATAAAATAAAAGACCAACATGTTTCTTCTTTGAGCTGTCATTACTATGTCTGTCTGGATATTACAACCCATTTCTTGCCCAACTGTCCTTTTTTTCCTTGGCCAAAGGTCTGATTTTTAACCCATTTTGTATCCATACCCAAGACAGCCAGGTCAGAAAATGTCTAGGGTGAGATATGCATCTGATGTTGCCCTTTTCGATATCTGGGTTTTAAAGCAAGAACCAAAATGTATATTTTGATAACACATCTCTCTATCCCATCTTTCATATTTTAGAGCCCCTATTACACTGGTTGCAAAGCCATCTGTGCATCAGGAGTCATGCCCAGTCTGTCCTCCACAAGTTCCTATCTACACTGCTAAGCCAACAAATCTTGATGTATTTTTTAGCCTGGCTTATTGTTCATGGTGCACATCAGTATGATACAGAGAAAACATCCAGTCTCATGTTAATTAAATAAGGACTGAAGCCAGATAATTTTGTTCTGAATTAGGCAGGGAGAATTGATGGATCTGATGTGGGTCACTGTTTGCTAGCTTATAAAATCTGACCCTGTTTGTTAAGCACCCACTATTCAGCTGTGTACCATCTCAGGGGTCTGTATGTATGCAACTTACTAGCTCAAGCAAAAGTCCAGAATATCAATTACAAATAATCCCCCAGCTCCAGATCTACCAGAATTCAATTGTACTGTGTAGTTCAACCACCTGTAGCCTTAGGTACCATAGTCTCAGAATGATAGCAATACATTCTGAACTACAGGAGAGAAATAGAGTCTGAAGACTGTTTTGAGTACCATTCAGGAGAAAAGCAGGATATAAATCAAATAAATGAATACATAAAGAAATAAATATGCTTGAAATGTAGTGATGCCTATGGTGTAACATTTACAGTCATGGACACATAAACTCCCAGTACAATACATGAGTACGGAGTGTGGGGATTGTAGCATTTTCAAGATGGATCCATGAAATGGATTCTTGTTTTGATCAAAAGGATGCTTGCCATCTGGCAGGGAATGCTGGAAGTTATAGTCCAAAATGTGACTTGTCTTATAACATTTATCCCAGCAATCCTCTCGGTAGTGGGAGGATGAACCGTTGATAGCTCCAAAAGGATATCTTCAGGCTGGAAGAATGAATGGTAAAATGGCAAATTATATTCAGGTAAAGGGAGAGTAAAAAGATGCATCATAGGACAACAACAACAGCAATATGCCCAACTTAAAAAATACACTGATGGGATCTGAGCTGGCAGTCAGGGATGTGGAACTTGGCATAGACTCCTGTTGCTATGTGCCACCAACTGACTCCAACCTGCAACAGCCCTGTTACTGGGTTTTGTTTTGTTTTTTTGGCAAGATTTACATGGTGGGGGGTGCCATTGCTTTTCTCTTAGGCTGAGGGAAAAAAGCTTGCTAACGGTTACCCATTGTGTTTCCATGGCTGAACAAGGATTTGAATCCTGGTGTCCCAGAGTCCTACTCCAACACTAAAATCATTGTACTGTGCATGCTCTTAGTGAAAATGTCAACCTGCAATGTGGTGGCTGCCTTAAAAAGAGTGAATTAAACATTGGGCATAATGCTAGGAATGGCAAGATGGAGAGTGCCATAGAATTCATGTCTAGATGGTGTGCTTCCATAGGCAGCTGACTGACCACAGTATAACAAAAGGTTAGAATAGATGATCCTACAATTTGATCCAATAGGACATGTCTAAGTCTTAATTGCTAATTTTAGACTACCGTTATGTTGCAAAAGATTGTTGTGTCAGCAGGCTGGAGTACAGCACTTTTGTATTATAGTAACTAAAATAATTCAGTTTAATATTTATTTATCCAAGGCTGTCTCACAGCAAAATTGTGAGATTGAGGAATGGGGGAAAGATAACACTTTCCTCCAGGAAGAACAGATGCTTGCTAGTGATGAGATGAACAGCCTGTCATATCTGTAACTGGTCTCAAAATACCATGCTATTTTCTGCAAAATTTTAGAAAATAGCTTGTGAGAATGATACTTTATCTCCCACAAAATCATAGATGTGGAGTCTGATCCCATGCCCCTTCCTGCCACCTAGTTGCAGGTGTAATTTCTTCTCACTGCATCCCACACCACCATCATCACTGCCAGCACCGACAGATAAGCTGGGAAAAGAAAGCTAGGGCTCTTTCTTTCCTCTCCTTCCTCTTCAGACAGCTGGCATGAGGTTATAGCTCTGTTCGGGTGCCAGAAATGAGTATAGTTTTCCATTGAAAACTACATTTACCAGAATGCAGCTTTCTTCCAGTACTCCTGGAGCTTGTCTTGACTTCATAGCTGCATGCCAGAAGTAGAAGAAAAAAAAGAGAAGTTCATCCCCACTTCTTTCCTCTGTCATCTCCCAAGGTTACTGTAGGAGGCGAGTTATGGCACTATCCCCATAGGGGATTATCACATGGAGCCTTACCATTCCTGAAACATGGCTAAATCATCTGTAAAGTATGCAGGTGTGATAGCCAATTGCACTTGCCTCCCGAGATTTATTCATCATTGAGGCATCTAGCTCCTCTCCCATCATCAAAGCATTCACAGAGCAGTCACTTTTCAACAATGGGAACATCCATTATTGTAGAAATGGCTGCTCCGCGAACACTTTGATGACAGAGAGGAACGGGATGGCTCAATGATGATTACATCATGGGAGGCAAGTGCAATTGGCTATCACACCCATGCACTTTAGCCACGTTTCAGAGATGGCAAGGCTCCGTGTGATAATCCCCTTAGATCAGCCAAGAACATGTTTAGAAACAGTGCCTGCTGCGACACTGCAGAAATCAAGTAGTTTGATACCATTTTAATTTCCATGGTTCAGTGCTATAGAACTCTGGCATGTTTTCATTGGCAGGGACACTAAAACACTCTGACAGGGAAGACTAAATATCTCACAAAATTACTAATCCAAGAATACCATAGCATTGAGTCATGGCAGTTAAAGTGATGTCAAACTGCTTTATTTCTGGCATGTGGCAGCAGCCAGTGAGTACCAGTGTGCTGTTGTGGTTGGAGAGCATTGGAGTGGAGTATGGAAGATGCTGGTTCTAGTTGCCACTGGGCTATGAAACCTGTGGAATGGTCTTGGGACACTATTTTTCTTTACAGCCTGTCCAGTCTCACATGATTGTTGTGAGGATAATGTCAGTTCTCTTGAGGTCCCTGGAAGAAAGCCAAGATAGAAGTGTAACTCATAACTAAACAAACAGATGTGCTTGGGATCATGATGATTGGGCTTTTAAAGAAATCTGCTTTGGTGTCACAAGAAGGGCTCTTTTTCTAATCCTAAAATCCAACTTGGTGCAACCATGGGGGCATCCATTTTAATTCAGCTGCGTCAGTCTTCTTGGCAGCCATGAAGCATTATCTCTAAGACAGCAGTGGCTAAAGGGAGGCCCAGAACTGTGGTCAGCTTTGATTTTCTGGTATTGTTTTTCCAGCAAAAGCCATTAAGTTGATCCACCTTTAAGATGAGCGTCTGCCACTTCCCTTTTTAATTTGCTTTTTTTAACTTACTGAGCCAAAAGCTTTGCTCAGTTTATGATGAAAAAGAGGAATAATGAACCTATCTGAGCAGAAACTACCAGCTATTGCCATCTGTGAAATGAAGTTGGAAGGATGTGGTTTCTAGATACTGAGGAACCAGTTATTTTTCTGGAGTAATATATTTTACTTTTATTGTCATCTGGCCTTTATTCTCTCAAATGAGAAAATTTAACACAGCTAGTCTAAAATGGTCTGCATATACTGTGAGGTTTAATGAGGCTCTGTGAAGTAAAGAGAAAAGCAAAAGAAGCCATATTGCAAAAAAAAATTCACATTTTTATGTTGGAAATTTCCAGACAGAGTTTGTCATGATTGATTGATTGATTGTAAAGTTTTTGGAGTTTGAAAGCACTTTAGAAACAATTAATATTACTCAATATCTGTTCATTTCCACAGAGGTCTATCTGGAATTTAAATACAGGCTTTCCACAAAAACATCTGCATGGAATCTAAATATTCCATAAAGAGGTCCATAAAGAGGTCTAAAGTAGGGGAGGAAATTATTCTTACGTCAAATAACAGATTTTTAACAGCTGGGAAACCACACTGGGAAGAATATTACACTAGCAAGAATTTTGTGCCATTTTCTTCCAGTATTTCAAACATCTTTGGGAGAGAAATTCTGCAGAAGATTCTATGATTTACATGGCAGTGTCTGAAGGCTTGGCACAGCTGTTATGTCTCTCTTGGAGCCCCTTTATACTACACAGTTACAGCACTATGATTCCACTTTAATTGCCTTCGTTCCATCCTATAGAATCCTGGGATTAGCAGTTTAGGGCAGGGCATTTAGAATTCTCAGCCAGAAAGGTCTAGTGCATCACCAAACTAAAAATCCCAGGATTGTATAGGATGCAGTCATTTCCATTAAACTGTAATCATAGTCCTATAATTGTTTAATGGAAAAGGGTCTCTAAAATAATCATAAAGGTGGAAGGGGCCTCATGGGCCATCAAATCCAGCCCCTGTTCAGTGCAGGATCACCAGAAAAGGAATCTCCAGCAGGTAGCTGACCAGTTTCTTTTTGAAGACATCCAGAGAAGGCAACCCTACCACCTCTCTAGGCAATTAGCTCTTATTGTCAAGAAGTTCCTTCTAATGCTCAATCTAAATCTACTCTCATGTAACTTCAAACCGTTACACCTGGCCCTACCCTCTAGGGCAGCAGAGAACAAGCCTGTCCTCTTTTCTCTGTAATAGGACTTGAAGTATTTAAAGAGTGCAATCATATCACCCCTCAGTATTATCTTTTCCAAACTGAACATGCCCAGCTTCTTCAGCCTCAAACATTTTGTTCTCTATACTCTCTTATCATCCTTGTTGCTCTTTGAATCTGCCCCAACCTGTCTCTCTCTTTCTTAAAATTAGACACCCAGAAGTGAATGTTGTACTCCAAGCAAGGCCTGACCAGTGTAAAATATGGTGGAACTATTAGAAAATATACTTCTATCAATGCAGGCTAAAATAATATTCACTTTCTTTGCTGCAGCATCACAGTGCTGGCTCTTTATCAATTTATGATCAACAATAATCTCAAGGTACTTTTCACCTGTAGTACTGCTGAGCCACGTGTCCCTCATTCTATCAGTGTGTATTTGGTTTTTATGGTCTAAATGTAGATTTATTTATTTTTACATTTGTCTCTATTGAATTTCATTTTTTAAAAAAATTTTGCCAAATTTTCTAATTTATCTAAGTCTTTTTGAATTCTCTTCCTATCTTCCCATATAGCCTCCCTTCCCAGTTTTTGCTCATCTGGAAATGTGAGTCTCTTTCATATTCCCCATGCTAAACTGTGTGGGGAAACATTCAAATAGGTTTAGAATAAAGCATGACAGTTTAACAGATACGCACAAAACAATCATTTAAAGAGTTCTGTCTTTTATACCACTATTTGGGGATTTATTACATTTTTATACTTCTAGTCATTGCTGTGGGCCATCTTGTAAGGGCTATGTCCAGAATGTCAGCCTAGAAAACACTGTTTTTTAAAAAATTAATATTTTTAAATTTTACAATACAAGAAAACACTGTTATAAATAACGGTACTATGTATATAGGTAGGCAAAAAATGAACTATGAAACATTTATTAGCAAGTGTGTTAGAAGTTTGCAGTGTAGTTTGCTGCTAAAAAAAAATCTGTGTGCACTATGGTCTGTACTCATCAAAACACCTGCAGCCATCCATTCCCACAAGTTTTAGAAATGGGAGTCAAAACTTCAAAAACATAATTTCTTGGAGACTGCAGGCAATCAAATATAGAGGACAGTAGCACACACTCCCTCAGAGTGTGTTGGAAATTCCCTCTTTGGAGGTTTTATAAACAGGCTGCACGGCCATTTATCTCAAGGTGTGCTTTGATTGTGTGTTCCTGCATGGCAGGGGATTGGGACAGCCCTTGGGGGTCTCTTCCAACTCTATGGTTCTCTGATTTTATGAGTCAGGGAGACTTTAAATATGATCTGAAAATACTGACTTATGTATTTATTTATAAGGATATATTTGCACACACAGAGTGATGTGCATATATGTATATAGATTACATTTAAAGCATCAAACAGCACTTCAGATGAGTCTGTTCTGGATCCCAGAAGGATGCAGTTAATCACACACACACAAACACACACACACACACACACACACACACAAGCTTGATTAATAAAATCAGATATATTAGCCCAACTAGCAAAATCAGACATTTTCTAATATTAATTTAATATGTTTCAGCTTATGTCTTCAAGTGTTCTGGAGAAAAAAAGCTTTACCAAACATGGGGCATACACTGGCCAGAATAACCTGGGCTGCTTGCAAAGTATTCTGGCCTCAGTGCCACCCCATTACCTGGGCATTCCAGCACAATGTTAGACAGTTGTCTACACACATGTCCCACTGTGCTGCATGCTGGTGGCTTTGACAGCACAGGTCACTCTCTTTGAAGTTGAAAATGATCACTTGGTTGGGCACCTCATTGTGACCTCAGAGGAGCAACTTGAGACAGTGGCACAGCAGAATGCTGTGTAAACAGCTGCCCAGCATTGTTCCAAAGGGCTCCAGATTTTCTCTGAATATCTAGAGCAAATGATGAGAGGTTATTTGTTTGTTTTTCTAATTCACTGTAAAGGATAGCCTTGATTTGCTGTCAAACTGCCCCTTCCCCATGAACACAGTCTGCATTCAAATTGGGCCTTTGACCCTGCCCCGTGAGGACAGAGGGATGTGGAAGCAGGAGGAAACTGATGCAAATCATGTGTGTAGACATGGCCATGGTTGTTACAGACCAAAACTGTATTAGTGGCCCCAGAAACAGGAGAAGCTAATGAACGATGAATCAACACTTATGTGAATCTCATTTATTCAATGGGTCCTGTTGGGATTAACAATAGAGTTCATGCCATAGAATGCAGAGGACACAGGATTCCAAAGTGGATGAATTATGTTACCCTCTAGACTGAAACTGTGGCATATTTGAATGTTAACTCTTCACATCCAAAAGTTATCCCTTTTTTCATAATCTTCTGATGATATTTCTCTTCCAACCACCAAGAAATCAGATCTGCCTTGGTGTAGCCATTATAACTTGAAGGACAATATGAACATCTGCAACAGAGATCCTTTCATACAGTCTCTCAAGACTCTTCTCTCCAAGACTTGGTTGCTTATTATCAGTGGAAATCCAGCCTTGGACCCTTTTCCTATCACTTAAAGCAATCTTTAACAATCACATATCAAGATCTACCTACAGCAACCTTTGAAAAGAAGCAGGAATGGCCCCAGGGATTTTCCAGATGAGAACAGATATTGTCAAAAAGCTTGCTAGCAGAACGGCTGCAGCTGTAGCACTAAACAACTAAGTTGACTGCGTAGCAACACGCCAAAGACAACTGAAAGATGAAAATAATATACAAACTCTTAGACAAAGACTTCTCCACAGAACTCACTGATCATATCATTAAAACATATAAAGCCTTGCAAACAGAAAACTACTTAAAATGAAACAGCTGATGTCCTTGTAAACCAAATCCCATTGTTGTTACCAAAATAAATAATTGGATGAAAAATACACAGAGCCAAACATCCCAGTTGCCTCATTGTCTGAGATATAAAACCACAGAGAATATCTCTCTTTATACTGACTCATGCTAACAGAACATGGTAAAAAACAAACAAACAAACACCAGGAATAGAATCCCCTGTTAAATATGAAAGGAGGACTCTGGATGGGTGTCATTTTTCACCCTCCATTTCATGTGCATTCAGAGTGCCATGTACATGTCACCAAGGCCCATGTTGCTTCAAGTCACTTGTAGCATCGAAATGGAAGAACTGTTGATGCTTTATAATCACAGTTCCCTATCATCACTTGCCAAAGAACTGTACTTTTCACCCCACAAATCCTCCCCCCCCCCCCGTCAAGGTGCCCCAGTAACTTTTGGGACAAAGCCTTTCACCATGAGTAAACATGGCAGACAGAGGAAAGGGTTGAAACTGTAAAACCAAGTGTAGGACAGCCAATATTTGATAACGACAGACACAGAACATAAATAAAGATCTAGATGGCAGTAGTTAGCAATCTTTCAGGAGAGCCTTCTGGAAGAAAGTGGA